>NC_140219.1:6632197-7057197 GCF_951802725.1 Rutilus rutilus
CTAGTATTATTACACAAGATTAAATACCCATGGTTTACTGTTACTTATGGTAGGGGTGAGCGGGGCGTGGGGCTGTAGTTGTAACACACATGGTTTAACCACATGCAAGCATGACATATTTACTAGTTGCCTTATCAACACTATACAGAGAAAAAAATTTGCCAAAATGAAAAAAGTCTTTGGAAGATATCACTGAACATTTAACCTTAGCAAAAGTAAAAATGTTTTACTGAAGTTAATTTTTCATCTCTGTATTTCGTGTTTCTTTAAAATTAGACAAATCTGATATGATTTTAATCTTATATCTGTTATTTAAGAGTTGAGAGTTGAGGCTAGTTTTGTAATGCTGATCTAACTATCAGAAAACACTAGCTGGGTTTATATTAAGCGTAGCACCAGTTCTGGCAGGTCACGTTAGTCAAGCTGGCATCAGCTGATACACGTCTAGGCTATAGGAATACGACGCCTATCACGGTATACATACAGGTGCTGGTCATAAAATTAGAATATCATCAAAAAGTTGATTTATTTCAAGAATTCAACTTAACAGGTGAAACTAATATATTATATAGACTCATTACATGCAAAGTGAGATATTTCAAGCCTTTGTTATAATTTTGATGATTATGGCTTACAGCTTATGAAACCCACGAAATCAAAATCCCAGAAAATTAGAATATTACATGAAATCACACAGTAATTACACAGTAATACCATGGTCATTGAACCAGGTTTTGGTTCTTTTGGCAGTGTGGGCAGGTGCAAATCCTGCTGGAAAATAAAGTCAGCATCTCCATAAAGCTTGTCTGCTGAAGGAAGCATGAAGTGCTCTGAAAATGTCCTGGTAGACGGCTGCGTTGAGTGGACAGCACAGTGGACCAACACCAGCCGATGACCAACACAGACTGTGGAAACTTCACACTGGACTTCAAGCATCTTGGATTGTGTGCCTCTCCATTCTTCCTCCAGACTCTGGGACCTTGGTTTCCAAATGAGATGCAAAATTTGCTCTCATCAGAAAAGAGGACTTTGGTCCACTGTGCTTTATTAAATCCAGAGTCAACGCAGCCGTCTACCAGGACATTTTCAGAGCACTTCATGCTTCCAGCAGGATTTGCACCTGCCCACACTGCCAAAAGAACCAAAACCTGGTTCAATGACCATGGTATCACTGTGTAATTACTGTGTGATTTCATGTAATATTCTAATTTTCTGGGATTTTGATTTCGTGAGTTTCATAAGCTGTAAGCCATAATCATCAAAATTATAACAAATAAAGGCTTGAAATATCTCACTTTGCATGTAATGAGTCTATATAATATATTAGTTTCACCTGTTAAGTTGAATTCTTGAAATAAATCAACTTTTTGATGATATTCAAATTTTATGACCAGCACCTGTATAAGCTCCTTCAATAGCCTATTATCAGCAGCTATCGCATTTCTCAGGAACGATTAACCCTCATCTGATCTGTTCTGTTCTGTTTACCATAAGGGAGGTTATTGCTGCTCTCCCTGCTCTTATCCATGCTATGGATGCGCAGGGAGTTCTTGCCCAGAACAGAACCATACAGCCAATAACTGTATGCTAATTTTCAATCGTATTTGACGATAGTGGTCCTGACAGAAAACCCATTTACGCAGGTAGGGCATGTTGTAACACTGAGTTACAATGTGCCCCTATTAGAACAATTTTATTCTATTCTATTCTATATATGCCTTTATGAATTCTATTGAGAAACCATGAGAAAAAAGTGAATAAAGACTGAGTCAATGTTCAGAAATTATTAATTATTATTATGTTTTGAAATATGCTTTACAGCTGTGTTTTGCGGTGTGTTTGTTGTCAAACTCAAAAATTTGTTTGATTTAAATGATTAAAAAAGCAAATATTTTAAAAGTAAATAATTTTATTTAAATAAACTATTTTGTATTAAACTATTAAACATATATATATGTTTTTTTTTTTATTATTATTATTATTTTTTTATCAGATAACATTTTATGTTACAACGTGCCCCACCTATGGGGAATGTTGTCACATTTCACTTCCATTCTTTCGGGGTATATCAAGAAAAAAAGTATACTGTATTAATGAAACAAAACCACATAATTTATTCTCTGAACCCCAAGTGTATTTACATAAACTGAGAAAGTCAAAAACTTTTAGGATGTGCCCCGATCTTCCCTACTAATTATTCATTTATTTTATTCAAATGTATTCAAATTAAATATAAAACTGCGGTGAGACTGCAGTTTTCACATCATTTCCCACTTGTGCTACTCTAAAAGATAAAAGTAGCCTAATCCACTAAATTATACTAACTATCGTTTTTACTTCTCTCTTTGTGATTATTTTATTGTTCCAACAACGAAACGAAACTTATATTTAGACTTTGGACTTACCACTATTCTGGTAATGCAGGCCAATTTATATGATGAATTTCGCGTCATTCACGCAATAATAGGCTTATAAATAATATGCGGAAAAGAAAAGGATATTATGTGGATCAAGTGAAAACGTCTAATAACCAAACAAACCAAGAAATAAGGTCAATTTCCCAATGTATCGAGTAGCCTCTACTGCTGAGCGCGTGAAGTGATCTCAGGTGTGTGAGTGTGTGAGGTCACGCCCACGATACAGTTGCATAAAAGCTAACAGATAAACAGGCCGGCCAGAGGCTAGTTGTCACACTTTTCACCAGAATATTTCTCATATTTTTTAAAAGTCAAATTCTATAGACACAAACCTTAAAGTCTTGGGTACCTAAAAACTATTGAACAGGTACAACCATGGACAACAGCCAACATGAAATTTCTTAAAAATAAGTAAATATGTTCATTAATTGTAGTTTTGACCTCAAAATTTTTAAACCCTTTATTTATTTGTGTTAGATAGCAAATACACTCAAGCCCTGCAATCCCCTATTTATTATTGTAATTGTGGTAGATCTTATGGAATGCCAAACCTGGGGCCTGTACCATGAAGGTAGCTGAACAAACTCTGAGTTACAGGATTAGTTTTGAGTTGACAAAACCAAACCGATGCAATCAGGCTTTATTGGTACCATGATGCAGCTCATCAACTTTCTCTGTCAACTCAGGCTTTGATCCTCAAGCTATGATTACTCCACGCGCGCGTGCACATAAAAGAGTGACGTCGACACTGAACAACCAATCGCGGGTCGCGATTTTTCCGCGGAGGAGCAAGAGATAATCATTCATAATTACGATGAATTTAAATATGTATTTCAAGCTCGAAACTATACGGTCTCTGCTGCCAAAGAGAAGACTGTTGGAGAAAGATCGCTGATTGTTAATGTGTAAGTTAAACAAATACGTTCTATATTTATGTAAAATTATGTAGGCCTATGTATGTGTAGCCTATACGTGTAATATAGCCTATAGCCTATTTTTATAATATATATAAAAAATGTGCATGTACCGGTACTAAGAAAAATTAATATATTCATTGATTTTTAGATGCAATCCCAACTCCAAATATTCTTGGCAGCAGATAAAGACAAAATATAAAAATATAATTCAAAGTGGTGAGTATTTACCACAACCTTTTATTACTTTTGTGAACATTTTATCACAAACACTTGTTTGCAGAAAACAGAAATAAAGAATTAAATTCAGAAAACCACAATACACTGGTGGAGGAGTTGGCTCTGAGTAGGCAATAAGGGACAGCCGATTATGGATGGGATTACAGGTGCTGTACAGTCTGACCCTGGTGCTGGCTCCTCTAAGCAAGTAACACTGGGTATGTGTGCAATACATTACTACTTTTTTAAGTTGTAAATATGGCTGACTGTATGTTCTGCATTAGAGGGAAAATACAGTGTCCCTGTTGAAGCCAGGACACATACACAGTCTCCCACACAGAGGTTAGTATGCAGCAGACTGAACACCAAACATAACCTGCTTTACAACAGTTATGCTTTATATTGGCCTATTTTTATTTATTAGGTTGGAGGAAATGATGAAGACACTCTGTCTGTGTGTTCTCAGACAGTTTCTGATGTGAATGCTGGGCTTTTTATCATGGCAAACATTTGAATGTGTGGCATAAAAAAGGGACTGGCCCTTACACATCTCTTTTATTGTAGGATTTTTCACAACCTGCCCCAGAAACTGAGGCCTCTACCTCAATGGGCTTCAGAAGAAATGTGTAAGGATTTAAAACCCTTGACATAAATTACAGTCAGTCCTGTGTTTGTAGGAAGTCAAGGAACTTTTTGTGATTTTGATGAGCCTCCAGAAAACTTGTAATGATCATGTTTGTGGTGGAATTATGTTTCAGGTGGAAACAGACTCAGTCAGGGCCCTGTACAAAAGGAGTCTTGAACTACTAGACTGTTCACTAAAGGAGTCTTGAACTAGACTGCACACTAAAGGAGTCTTGAACTAGACTGCACACAAAAGGAGTCTTGAACTAGACTGCACACTAAAGGAGTCTTGAACTAGACTGCACACTAAAGGAGACTTGAACTAGACTGCACACTAAAGGAGACTTGAACTAGACTGCACACTAAAGGAGACTTGAACTAGACTGCACACTAAAGGAGACTTGAACTAGACTGCACACTAAAGGAGACTTGAACTAGACTGCACACTAAAGGAGACTTGAACTAGACTGCACACTAAAGGAACTGACTGTGAGCTGAGGAGGCTCCAAACAGAATCAAACAGCTGGATAAAACTGATCTCAGTATATATATATATATTAGTATAACTTATTTAACCAAGTAACACTTTAGTATGAATATTTATTAATGCAACTTTCTCTTGCTCTCTTTCTCCCTCCCATCCCACAAAACCAATAAAACAGTTTGAGACATCTCTGCAGTTTCAATGTGCTTTTATTAAGTGTAATATTGTATGGTGATTGCATCTACATCTGCACCAGCTGGGTGGTCAAGTGTAATCGGGTCAGTTTCATCGGGGAGAAGCTGGTTTTGTGTTGTTTCTCGCTCCTTTCTACTGGTGGCTATATTGTGCAGAATGGCACATGCAGCCACTATCTGTGATGCCCGCTCTGGTGACTCTTAAGGGCCGAACACCATTGAAACGTGCATTTAGGATGCCAAAGGTCATCTCTATCTTTACTCTGGTTTTACTGAGGGCCACATTGAAGCGGTGCTGTGGCCCTGTCTGAGGGTCATGATAGGGGGTTATTGTGTAGGTTTTTCTAGCTCAGTTCAAATTAACAGTGTTTTGTATTGTACCAAATTTAACTTGCTTTCCTCAAAGTGCCACACAACACAGACTCACGAAGAATTTGTGAGTCAAGCACTGGAGCCAGGCCATTTGGCATCCAAACTTGATCATACATGTTCATGACCACAAGTCATCAGCAGATGAAATGTTTAGTAAATCATTGTTACATCTGTTAATGTTACTATTAATTTAAAGATTCATCTCACAGAAAATAATCATCTCACATATTCACATCATCTCTACCTGAACATTATGGCTGTGATAGGACTTCCTATTAACATAATCTGCCAAATGTTCCCCTAGATTAACATCCTATCATAAGATTAACAGAATAATAATTTAAAAAAAAATTCAAAATAATTCTTAACATGTATTATATTGTATAGTACACTTGTGAAATTTGCTTAAAAAAAAGAAAAGAAAAAGTGTTCATGTGATGTCACCCTATCAATATATCTTACTGGCAATTTTATAAAAGCCCTCTTTTATGGACATGGTCGATAAATGTCCGGGGAATACTAATGAAACTTTTCATGTACTACTGCAGAGCGAGGACCAACTTACGAATGGTTTGACAAACCGTGTTTTCCCCCAGCTTCTGTGCGTCACCCACCGTCCAAGAATGTACCACTTGAAAAAAAAAAAAAAAAAAACCCCAACGCAATAGGCCTATTTGCGGTACAGTAAGTGCATGAATTCGACGTGTTAAATTCTTTATGTGCGGCTCAAGAAGTTCGCAAAGATAAGACATTCCTTCCGCGGAAAATCTGTATCTTTCATTAACTATCAGTTAAGGCACGGGGATTTTGTCTGGCTAAAAACTCTTTCTCTACGAAGTACTCGTCAAACAATTTGCGCTGAGATGTCCACCGGATTTGGAAGAAAAGGTGAAGTCATTGCAACAGACACTTGGAATAAGTTACGTCACCTATATGTTTCTTTGCTCTCAGCTGATTGGTCAAACTTCAGTCTGAGATCTTGAATCCAGAACATAACCTGCCCCGGAGCAGGTTAGCCGTGCAGCGTAAGATACCATGGCAACGAACACCGATTAAAGCCGAGCTACTTTCATAGTACCTAAAACCCAGGGTTGGCGGAAACTAAGCTGGAACATAGCTGGCTAGCCACCTAATCCGGCTTCATGGTACAGGCCCCTGACTTAATAATAAATAAATAAATATGCGAAGAAATGTAAAATAAATAAATGACTATTTATACTTTTATTTCCTTATTTATGTATAATTATATTTTTTCCCACATTTATTTATTTTTCCATTTATTTATTTATGCATTTATTTATTTATACATTTATTGCTCTGTATGCTAATGAGGGGGCGTGTTTTACCTCAGACATGGCAATCGAGCTCAGGGGTGGCAGTGCTGAAGCTTTGAGGCCACAGTAAATGCATCCATGGCTCCTCTGCATTAACAGTCTGTGTACATAATATATAATGCCATTCAGAGTCAGCGTCTGCACGTCCCACATCTGCAGTGCAAAGATGGATTTTGTTGAAACTGATTTTATTTGACTGGTAACAGCCCTATAGTGCCTTATTAACTGAATATATCAGTTAAAATTAAGAACTTATAGTCTACATGATGATGCATATAGCCTAGCCTACTATTTAATAAGGTTTTAAAAAATGCCCCAGGAAATCAATTTATAGCAGAAATATTATGGAAAAGTTTGTTTCTGTTGCTGTCAACAGTGTTTTTGGAAGATACATTAAAATGCAGTTAGCTTCTGTGTACGGATCTACAATGCATGGCATAAAATGTGGTTAATAGTGGATCATTTTGACGCACTTCCGTGTCAAAGTGTGTGCCCAGACATTTTAGAAATCCCGACCTGCTGTTGTTTTACGGCCATGTACGGAATAAAGAGTAGTAGGCCTATGTATGGTAAACCTATAATACATACAGTTAGGGAGATATTAAAGGACATAAACCGTGATATAAGATTTTGGACATATTGCCCATTTCTAAGTCATTTGTTCCCTGCGTGACCTATTGCCCATCTCTAAGTTATTTATTCCCTGCGTGACCTGAAAATTCACGTCCACAAACCTCTTGCGTATTGTTTGGTCACACCACAAGGTGTCACTGTGGCCTCAAAGCTTCAGCACTGCCACTCTGAGCTCGATTGCTATGTCTGAGGTAAAACACGCCCCCCTCATTAGCATACAGCGCAATAAATAAATAAAGACATAAAAACATACATAAATGTGAAAATAAATAAATATGGGAAAAAATATAATTATACATAAATAAGGAAATAAAAGTATAAATAGTAATTTAGTTTTTTTTTTTTTTTTTTTTTTTTACATTTCTTCGCATATTTATTTATGTATTTATTATTAAGTCAGGTTTGGCATTCCATAATATCTTTCCTACGTACCTGGAACCTAATTATCTGGGGCGTCTCCAATCGAGACCCAAGCGTCTGCAGTTGACACTTAATAAATCTGGGGTGTCTACAATCGACACCCAATAATCTTTATACTTTGGCTCTGTGTCTACAGTCGACAGTTCGACGAAGTCTCGCCCCTAAACAATAAACAGACAGACTTCAGCAAATGTCCTTTAAATGCTTTAATCACGGCCGGGAGAGTTCTCAAGCAATTCTCACAGAATCTTACCCAAAAAGAATAATACATCAGGTTTTATGATAAAGACAGACACAACAATAAGATCAACGTGACTAACAACTCACGTCACCTTCTTTCAATATGATTGGTTCAATGTGTAAAATTTGTTCAATTTCCTCTTGACTCATTTGACAGCTGTTTTTGTATGTTGTGGTTTAATTTAGGCTACAAATGTTTGATTGACAAGTGTTGCGAGTTGACACCATGAATTGTTTCACAGATCAGGGCTGCGTTTCCCAAAAGCACCGTAAGCCTAATCGTTGAACATTTGCCACCAATTGCCTGCGATCAAATTAGGCTTACAATGCTTTTGGGAAACGCAGCCCATATGATTTCTTCATTACAAAATGATATCAGCTATTTCATTTATGTTGATTAGAATTTAGAATTCAGAATTAAATATGCTTTTCATCAGTGTGACGATAAAATTAGCATGAGGCTATGAGCTCACCAGACTTTCTGTATGGAACCAATCATGAGTAAAACGCTCTCATCTTCTCTCCACAAAACGTGCCTACAAATACTAGTTGTCTTCAGACTGCTCATTGATAAATGCGTTACATAAATAAACATATTTTGACGATATCACCCCCAAAAAAAGAACTACTCCTTGACAGAGTCTTGGTCAAACAAGTTGAGCTGGTTGAATGGGTTTCGGGTCTTCAAAAATCAGAGCAGAAAGTCAGAATGCCTTCCTCAGTATTTTTGTCCTGTTTTTCAATACAATTATCTAAACATCTTTGAATCAAGATATATCTTGATTCAAAGATGTTTATACACTTACTTGAGGTGCAAATGTAAAATTATGTCTTGAAAAAATTTAGAAAATTAAGTGAGTTTAGGTTATGCTTAAAACAAGAACAAATATCTGTCTGCGAGTTATGAAAACTGCTTTGAATTAAGTTAATTTTTCTCAAGACAAAAATATAGAGTAAGATCATCCCTTCTTGGCAGTGTGAATGTGAATGGATAGGTAATGGATATCTGTTGGAAGTTGGATTTGAAAATTTTGATGTGTTGTCAATACAACTCATTGGCTGGGTTTCACAGACAGAGCTTAGATCAAGACAGGATTAGGGTTTAGTTCAATGAGGACATTTACATATAGCTTTTATAAACGTGCCTTAGAAAAAAAATATTACTGGAGTGTATCTTGAGACAAAACAATGGCACTGACATAATGTAAGATGTGTCAGCGCTTTCAGTTAAAACAGCTCAAACATGCATTTTAGTCTGGGACTAGGTTTAAGCCTTGTCTGTGAAACTGGGCAATTGTGTTTCTCCCTATACATCTATATTTAGAGAATATATAGACATTTTCCCCTTCAATTTATTCCTTAAATTATCTTTACTTGGTCTTAAAAAGCTCTTTAATTTAATTTAAAGTCTTATATTTACCTTCATAAAACCTGCAGAAACCCTGGTAACCGAACTCGTTTCTTCTTAATCCCGAAGCCTGATTGAATCAGGTCTGTTCAACCGACCTCGCTCTGTGTGCTACAAAGACAACGGCCCAGTCAGTGGGTAGGAATAACTTGATAGTGAGGTTCCTAAAGGGGGCCAGAAGACTGAATCCGCCTCAATCCCATACGGTTCCGACCTGGGAATTGTCCACAGTCCTCATGGCCCTTTGAGGCCTTTAAGTTTGGGCTAAACTGCAAGCCAAAGCATGGCTATGTACCTTAAGTGCTCTCCACTCTGTTCAGAGCACAGGTCATAATTCTCTCTGCAAGATGAGCAGTCCTTATACCTACTCTACCCAGTCTGGGCTTTCAGAGTATATGTTGAGCGCTCTAGCCATTTCTGACAATTAGAGCAGCTTTTTGTGTGCTTCGGACGACACACTTACGGGCCGTTTACAAAGCGAAGACTATCTTTTTGGATAGTGGAGGTGATGGCGCTAGCTTACGCCTCCTTGGGCTTACAATGCCCACTCCACCAGGGGAATGGCTTCCCCCTGGGCATGATCCATTCTTCAGTGTCCATTCTTGACATCTGTGCAATGACCGGATGGTCCTCGCCATCTTTGCCAGGTTCTATAACTTGGACTTATCTGCCCTTCAGGCACAGATCCTGTCTGCTTAAGCCAGTCTAAGACCTCTGTGGGGTTTAGTCTGCTTAGGGCATTAAGCCCCATACTGGGCATGCCCCAAGGGCTTTGGCCTCATGCCCTGAGCCTAGCTATTCTGGGCAATTTCTTGCCTTGCCCTGGGTATTTTTCACCCTAGTATTGTCCATGAATATCCTGTTTAGAGGCCTGGACTTGAGTGCCCTAGGGCTAGGCTCACAGGATGGGCTTCCGTTCTCTGTTTGTAGCACGGAGCTATTGGATTGCATTCCCCAAAGCTTTAGCAACTGACGCAATGCGAGTGAACCATATCGAAGGGAACCTTGGTTCATGAGCATTGCGTAGCTGGCCGTGCTACAGCACTTGCACATGATTCTATGCTTAAAAAGTGAAACTGAAAATTACATGTAAAGGCCAAGTATGGAAACCCATACTCAGAATTTGTCTTTGGCATTTAACCCATCCAAGTTGGTGTACACACATTAGGAGCAGTCACCCTGTACATACACACACTGCAAATAGTGGACACACACACCCGGAGCAGTGGGCAGCCATTTTACTGTGGCGCCCGGGGAGCGATTGGGGGTTAGGTGCCTTGCTCAAGGACACCTCTGTAATTTCCTGCCGGTATTGAGAATTGAACCCGCAACCTTCGGTTTACCAGTGTGAATCTCTAACCATTAGGCCATGACTGCCCCTAATGCTTGCCACTCCTCAGTTGAAAGATTCTAATTAAATGCATTTATCATCGACTTTTATAGGCAGGCGGGCCTGGTGGGCTGAAATGCCATTTGTCTGTGCAAGTGCACAGATGTGATTGTGATTCTTAGGGAATCCCTATCTTAGGGAAAAGGTTACATGAGTAACCAAGATGTTTTCTAGTTACATATTTCTTTCCTCTGAAATATCAGCAATAACTTTATGTATGTATCCTCTGTGAATGTATTCAGTGCATTCATCTGACTTCAAAAGTGTTTGAAGCAAATTTTTTTCATTGCTCTTTTTGGGCTGAGAACTTTATAGTACTTTCCAAGCACTGTTATCTCTAAATATCAAGGAACAAATGACTCCTCATGAGATGATCCAGGCCTGTAACCAAACAGACACAGAAGAGTGTCATACTCTCTGATATTAAAATAAGTTGTTGATCAATATAGGTTTTTCCAATGGCAAATTGTTAAAATTTTACCTTCAGTCCCCTCTAAAATTTAACATTTGGTTGCATCCCTGGTGCAACTCCTTAAAAAGTTGTGTCAATGAAGAATGTTGTTCCCCTGAAAATATGTTATTATAAAGACACATATCATTCATCAAAAACTTGATCTTCCAATGAAATGCAAAATTCTCTTCACGGCACAATATGGAAGACAAGATCTGCCACTACTTCTGTTTTATCACAACTTAAATGTGTTAAAAAGATTCAAAATTACAAAAGTTTATACAAAAGACCATGCAATACATAACATTAGTTTTTCAAGTGTTTGGAAAAAATTAGAACTAGCTTTGACTAAAAAAAACCTTGAGATCTGGCTTCTTTCATCTGAACTCAACTCTAGTTTTGACTCTCAGAGTTGCATTTCTGCATTCAGAACTGGGGTTTGACGTTTCGATCCAAAGTTGGAACATCTCAGCTGGGCTACGCTTGTGCACCAGGAGGATGGTGTGATTTGCACAGGGTTCCTTGGGCTCATCCTTGGGGAAGTCAAAGGTGAGGAAGGCAGGGTGGTGGATAGGGTACACTCCCAGTCTCTGAAGACACATGCCCAGGTAGACATCATCAATGGGGAACAGATGAACCTTTTGCGACACCTCCAAAAGCCTATGGGCCAGATAACCAGAGTAAACCACCCCCCCTCCACCAGGGTATGATGGGTACAGCCCTTTAAAGAAGCTCTCTGGAATGTAGTACTTACTCCCTTTAGAGCGCATTGGTGCTGCACTGTTTATCACGTCCCCCACAACAAACGTCTCCATTTTATTTGACCGCCTGGATCCATTTGAAAAGCTTCTATTAGCCTCCTCGGCCAGCAGATAGTCTAGGAGAGCAGGCGTCCTCACAAAGATATCATCATCACCTTTAAAAATGAAACGGGCATGTGGGCATCGCCTTGGGAACCAGTCCCAGAACAGCACATCCTTCAGGGTGAGGTTAAAAAACGTGTCCATGAATTCCCATTGGATGATGTCACCATATTTATCACTCTCTAATTGCAATTTCTCTTCAATATGCAAGTCTTTGGACTTCCCCAGAAGGAAGACCCTGCGAACAAGCCTTTGCCGCCCACCTCGGCTTTTTATTCTTCCTGAACGCCCCCAAGTTTCTCTTATCGCTTCTCTGTTCACAAAATCCGCAGAAAGAGTTTTGATGGCCAGGAGCAGCGTTGGTGCCCGATCCTTTGCTAGTGGACCACCATCACAAACATCTAAAGGATCTATGATCAGCGGATATTCTCGACAGTGCATGCTGGTCACAAAATCTTTCATCTGCGTTGGTAGAGTGGAGAAATCTGGCATTGTATTGTTAATCTCATAATCTGGAGAGCATCCATTCCCACTTCTTCTGGACCTTTCTGTTTTGTAAGAAATACCGGGTGGGTTTGCAGCCAGATGAGGATTTAGGATGGGGTTATGCTGGGAATCTATCTTATACTGGATGATGTTCCATAGTGCTCCACTGTTTAGCTCGCTTCTCCAGAAGGACTTCACAGGATGTGGAGCCAGATCTCTGGAGAATTTGAGACCATTGGCAGTAAAGTGTGTCTGCAGCACAGGATGAACACCAGGTGCACCGTGTTTCATGACATAGGTCAGAGAAATCGAGACATAGATGTAGATTGGGAGCAGCAGTATGCATGGCGAACAGAAGAACAGGATCCTCCGGCGGTATCGGCACAGACATGAAGCCATATACTGAGGAAAAGAACATTTTAAAGTTAAACAGACCATCAAAGTTTTGATATATCAATGACTCAGACTGTCAACACAGGTGTCACTAGTATTATTACACAAGATTACTCAGACTTTAATAAAAATCAACAAAAAATACCCATGGAAACTCCAAAGTTTCCATCAAAATACCACAGTTATTGTTACTACCTATAAAAATCATAATTATGATTAATTCATGTGGACTCTCTCCTTCAGACAGTGTAAGAATCTTTCAAAGTGTTTTTAAGAATAATACTAATAATAAAAATTATTATTACCAATTTACCAGAGTATCGTTGTAGACGGGAACAGAGCTTGCTGGGTTGATGTCACGAGACAAGAGAGACAGCATTTAACTACCTCATGTCTCAAAGCACATAACATTACAATAATAATGAACATAAACAACTCAAAGAGCACTGACCTGGGGCCTGTTTCAATAAGGAGGTTTAACCAACTCTGAGTTAAAACTTGAACTCTGAGTTGACTTACCCTGAGATGGGAAACTCTGAGTTTTCAGTTACAGAATGGCTGAAATGAGTTAGTTCAATCAACTCTGAGTTAACTGACTCTGAGTTAAGCGTGTGCACCACAACTATAAAAAGCCATTATCAATGGAGCGCAGATATTATGAGTCACCATGGCAACAGCGCCAGACAAAAAGATGAATTACTGTCATACAGTGTTGGGTTTAATTAATTACGAAGTAATCTAAATATTGTGATTTAATTAAAGGGATAGCTCTTAATTCTTCTGTAATCTAAAATAAAATCTGATGTAATTACATTAAATAGGCTACTGCATAGACTATAGAACAATTCTGTATAAAACAATAGTGGATTTAACATACATTTTTAAAAGGTATATTTTTATGTAACCTTCTCCCTCTACACACTTCAGTCAATTCAAGAATAGTTCATGCAATTGTATATTGTTTATTTGAAAGCATTAAAAGTGCAGTTTCTTGTCTCTCCTTGTATTGTTTAAGTGGTTGAGGTTGATATGGAATTTAGTAATTAGTAATAAGTAGACCAATACTTTCTAAAGATAGTAATTATTACATTAATCTAATTACATTGCTGAAAATAACATTAATAACTATTTTAGAGTAACTTGCCCAACTGTTATAATATCCTAGGTGAAACTGGAAGAACAGTATATGTTATTCAACCTAATTTTAATTTTCATGTGGAGCAATTCTGCAGGCATTAAAAGAACATGGCAGCAGCTGAAAATTAAATATAAAAACATAATTCAATCAGGTAAGGCTTTAGCATATCATGGGTGAAGGCTACCTGACTTCACAAACATTTGACATATTAAATAACTAAATAGCATCCAGTGTCTGCAATGCAGCAGCATTTTTGGCTGAGGGAGTTCCTGGATGGACTTCAGAGCCAGTCACTCCCGAAGATCCAAGGGCCTTCATAAAATGTAAGAGGTTTACATATGTGTTATTTTTTAGATAGGCTATTTTTGATATTTCCATTTATTTTACTTTGAGGTTGGGTTTTTTGTTGGTCCCAACATATTCTGATGGTAATATCTGTCTTTTGGAGCCTACTGTCCCAACAGAACCCCCGGCAGTTGTAAGTACCAGAAATGATGACAAATAGTGTTATAAAGTGCACTCGACCAAATGCTCATCTTCACAGGACGATGAGGATAAATAGTTTCTGCTGCCACAGAGAGGTAATGTTAATATTATGTGTCTACACATCAAACAATCTACACATTCAGATTTTTTCTAATTTTTATGTGGATAATCTAAGTTTAAATCTAAGTATAAACAAGTATTCTTATCTCTCCCCCCGCCCCCAGAGTGTGGAAGAACAGCTGGAGGACGGTCCATCAACTTCTGTTGCACAGATGAACAGTTCAGTGATTTCCAGTAAATGCCAGTTTAATTCTGTAGAATTTGTTTAGAACTGCATTATGTAACTCTAATCTACTACTGTGTTTTCAGTTGCCAGTTAAGGAGTTATATAGACTTCATCTTATAAAAAAAAAAATATAAAAAAAACTGCAGTAAAAATAGCAATATTTTATTTATTAATAAAAGATTAATTTTATTAATAAAAATGTACTGAAAGAATGAATGAGGTGTTTAAACACCGCTTCCCCTTTAAAAAAGGGGAGGAGACCGACAGAAACTCTGGGTTTACCGAAGAAAACCTGCTCCCGACCAGGTTAGGTTCACAGAGTAAGTTACCATGGTAACTGACTCTGAGTATAAGTTACCTCTCTTTCTGAAACAGGCTTGACTTACTCTGCTTTCTCAGGTTTAACATACCTCCCATTTTGAAACAGAAAACTCAGAGTTTCCCTCATTTCAGGGTTAACATACTCAGAGTTTTCACTTAACCTCCTTTCTGAAACAGGCCCCTGGGCTGCATTTCCGAAAAGCATCGTAAGTCTAAGTTGATCGTAGAACAATTGCCACCAATAGTCTCTGTTATCAACTTAGGCTTACGATGCCCTGTACTTTACGCGCCGGTCGCACATGGCAATTTTTGTTGTTGTTGCAGTTTGTGATGGATTTTTTAATTAATCAACTTGAATTAATCAGCTAACATTTGTAAAATGTGTGACTTTGATTGTGTGTGTGTGTGTGTGTGTGTGTGTGTGTGTGTATAAATAACAAATAGGGGAAGTGAAACTAGACATGACAATCAAACCTTGTGATAAGTAATCACAAAAACAGAGTTTGCTTGTGCCAGTGACAGAGGGAAAAGGTTGAGGCTTTTGAACCAATTGAACCAATCATATTGAAGGTGGCATGTTAGTCTTATTTGTTTTCTCGACTATAAAAACTGTTGTATCTGTGTTTTCTGGTGGGATTCTCAATGGAATTTGTCTGAGATCCTCCGGCCTTGCTTCTTGGGAGAGATTCCCTGAGAACTGCTCGGGAAGATCTCCTGGCCGTGATTAAAGCATTTAAAGGACATTTGCTGAAGTCTGTTTGTCGATTTATTCCTGCGCAGGAAGGAAGTTAGTTAGTTAGGTGACAAGTTAGTTAGGTGACGTCGATTTGTAGACAAGACCCAGATAGACTAAACGTCGACAGTAGACATTAGGGGACGTCGATTTGTAGACGAGACCCAGATAGTTAGGTTTAGGGAAAAATCTACCACAAGTACTTAGTTCATGCACAAGGTGGCAACCGTGCCATGGGGGTGTCGATTCACAAGGTAGTCAAAGAGAAGCAGCATAAACAGAACAGACTGGAACGCATGCAAGCTACAGTGACAATGGATGCCTAAAGACGAGAGATTGTGTGAAGAGGTAAGAAAATACCCTCATTTGTACAACTCTAGCATGAAAGAATACAAAGATATTTACATGGGTTGTAACTCGTGGCAAGAGATTGTTCAAAACTGCGCATGCGTCGGATGCCTGTGTACGCGTAAGAGTCAAAGAAGTATACTTTGCAATGCTGTGCGTTCGACATGTAAAGAAAACTAAGTATACTTTCTGCTTAACTCTGCACAGCACGAAACGCGCTGATGACGTTTAATGTCTGCGCGAGCAGCGTACGCGGAGGTATGGAAATACATACGTTAACAGGCAAACAGAACATCGTATCATTGCATTCAGACCGCATTCAATGATTGGACGAACACAGACGAACTACATAAATATAAATCCATTTAGACCACTTAACTTGCAGTCAAGATGTGAAGAAACTTTTAACCAGCATAACAAATTCTTTTTCTAGAACAAATCGCCTACCCTGCCTTTAATACAACATGATTAAATGTGGAGGTGATTAAAGCAGCATAAAAACGTTCCATGTATGTGTTTGTTACATCTCCGCCACATTTTAGAACATGTCTCTCAAATGTATGGACTAAAATATACTGCAATAAGAGCACAATGAGTCACAAATTGATATGTATTTTTATATTAATTTTTAATGCACAATAAATGTGAGCACTCTGCATTTGTACTAGTAAATATGCACCAATTTTGTGCTAGTTGGTAAAGTGCAAATGAAAAATAGATCACATTTATATGTGCATACAGTAATAAAAAACTTTTTTTGTGCTGACTGCTTCCGCAGATGTATTTTGACAACTAATAGAATGTTAAACATTCAATGTTTTCTTTTTCTGTTGCAAGTTTTTGCAACATATCTCACAGTCTAACTGAGAATTGTTGAAGAATTCATAAAAAAATTCAATGAAGGTTGACTACTGTATAGTTATCCGCACGTCTCATCCATGAGGATGCAATGAAGGAGAACAAGCTTTTGGGGGTTTTAAG
The DNA here is from genome assembly GCF_951802725.1 of Rutilus rutilus. NCBI lineage: Eukaryota > Metazoa > Chordata > Actinopteri > Cypriniformes > Leuciscidae > Rutilus > Rutilus rutilus. The sequence goes on from NC_140219.1 coordinate 6,649,333, forward strand.
AACCAGAACCAAGCTGTCTGAGCAAATTGAACTTTAGCTATAGTGCGAGTTTCTTTTCTCTTAATACCCGGAGGTGAGGAATAAGACAAAAATGGCCAAATTCATTCAGTATTACTTGATCTATATCACACACCATCTCAATTACAATTGAGTTCATATTAATTGTATTCAGTTGTGTTAAAACGGTCCATACCAGTACTTTGTAGTCAAACTAATTTCTGAGCCACCCTAGACTGGTTCCTGACCCCTGTCTGGCCATCCCAATGAAAATATCCTGGCTCCGCCACTGGTTGTAGAAACAACAACTTTAGTAAATATGGTATTTTGTAAATTTTTGTAATACAATCATTTCATTATAAAGTATACATTTCCAGAATACAATTACTTATCATAAAGCGTAGTAGCCTACAATTCAGGATACAATTTATCATTTTTATAATACATTTTTATTTTAATACATTATTATTATTATACGTTTATTTTATTAAAAATAATTTAGGTTTTAAAAAATAATTAAGTGTAAAACAAAACTAAAAATAAACATTTTAACGGAAAAAACTCATAAGAGACTGCAGTTTACACTTCATTTCCCACTTGTGCTGCTCCATAAAAGTAGCCTTCTAAAATACACTATCGTTTTTTATTTCTCTCTTTTTGATCATTTTATTTTTCCACCAACGAAACGAAAATAAAGCAGCAGTTAGGCTACTTAAACTACTAATATCAAAACTTTAGACTTACCATGTTTTTTTGGTTATGTTTTTGATGATGAATTGGGCGTCATTTGGTGATGAATTCACACAATGATACTCGTTGTGTAAATAATGTATGCGGAAGATAAAAGAAAAGGAAATATAGGGATCGAGTTAAACCGTCTAATGACCAAACAAACCAAGAAATAAGGTACATTTCCCAGTGTTTTGAGTCCTGCTGCATGAGCGCGTTAAGTGATCTCAGGTGTGTGTGTGTGTGTGAGGCCACGCCCACGATACTCGGTAAAGGATAACAGATAAAAAGGCCAGGGGCCAGTTGTCAAACTTCTCACTCTAGAGACTATTTCTCTTATTTAAAAAAGTCAAATTCTATAGACACAAACCTTAAAGTTTTGAGTAGGCTACCTAAAAACTATTGAACAGGTGGAAAATATGGGCAACGGCCGACGTGACATTTCATAAAAATAAATAAACAAATATCTTCATTGATTGTTTTGACCTTTTTTGATATAGCAACCTTCACTTATGACACCAAGCCCTGTAATCCCCTATTAATTATTATAATGTGTAAACACACATATGATATTGCAGACACGAGTTCTCTGACTCATTTGACATGTTTTTGTATGTTGTGGTTTAATGTACACAATGATTGATGTTGTTTGACTAGTGTTGCGAGTTGACATGAATTGCATGGCCTATTGTTTCACAGATCTGATGATTTCTGCATTACAAAACAATATCAGCTATATCATTAATTTTGATTAGAATCTAGAATTCAGAATGAAATATGCTTTTCATCAGTGTGACGATAAAATTATTGTGAGCTCACCAGACCTTCTGTATGGAATCATTCATGAGTAAAACGCTCTCTTCTTCTCGGAAACTCACCCATACTAGTTGTCTTCAGGCTGCTTGTTGACGAACGCGTTACATACCAAACATGTTTTGATAAATTATCACCACAAAAAAGAACTATTTTTTGACAGTCTTGGTTGAACAAGTTGAGCTGGTTGAGTGGAGGCCAGTCAGGGTTTCTGTGGGTCTTCAAAAGCCTTTATTCACCCTTACACAAATTAAGACCTCTTAAATCAGAGCAGAAAGTCTTAAATTCAAAGAGTTGTAGCATTAAATGTTGCATGCATTGCAAAAATGAATATCTTCCTCCGTATATTTGTCCTGTTTTTCAACACAAATATCGAAACATCTTTGAAAAACGATACATTTACTTGAGATGCAAATGTAATGAAAAATGAAACAAAATTATGTTTAGTTTATGCTTAAAAGAAGAACAAATATCTGTCAATGAGTTATGAAAACTTCCATTTGAATTAAGTTGATTTTTCTGAGCACATTGGCAGATATTTGTTCTTGTTTTAAGCATAAACTCACTTCATTTTGATTAATTTCACAGAAAAAAAAAGACTTCATATTTTATGTTATTTTGTATCTCCAGTAAAATGCATATTGATTTAAGAATCTTGCACTGGAAACCAAGACAAAAATACAGAGGAAGAACATTACTTTTTTTGCAGTGCAAATTTGAATAAGTAATGGATATTTTTTAAATTTAATTTAAAGTCATAAACCTTCACAAAACCTGCAGAAATCCTGGTAACAGAACTTTGAGTTTATCTCTTGCTTTTTTTGAACATCTTATCAGTATTATTACCAATAGTAAGCACTGAAAACACTGACATTTTTATATTTTAAATAAAATATTATCTTACTGCTATATATGTAAACTAGTTCACGGTTTATATGTTTGAAACGTAATTTATAAAAAAAATATATATATATATTTTTTTTTCTTTGAATAAGATTCCCAAAGCTACTGCTTGTGTCTTAAATCCAATGGAGAAATATTGTTCACCTGAAAGTGTTGCAAATAGTGTCAGCATATTGTTTTCCTAGCATTTCTTTTCCTCCCGAAATATCAGCAATAACTTTAAGTATCCTCCGTGTATGTGTTCAGTGCATTCTTCTGATTTCAAAAGTTTTTGCAACTTATTTTCATTGCTCTTTTTGTGCTGAGGACTTCATAGCACTGTTATATCAAGGAACAAATGACTCCTAATGATATGATCCAGGCCTGATATTAAAATAAGTTGTTGATTAATATAGGTTTTTCAATGGCCAATTGTTCAAATTTTACCTTCAGTCCCCTCTAAAATGGAATATTTGGTTGCATCCCTGGTGCAACTCCTTAAATATGTAATTATAAAGACACATATCATTCAGCAACAAAAAAAAAAAAGAGAAAAGAACCAGACATACATCCTGATGACTTAAATTTTTAAAATGGTAGGAATTAAGATTTATTTATTTTCCATATGAACAAGTGGTTTGATTTTATTTTTAATTTTTTTTACAAGTACTATTTTTTGAGAAAACTTGCAAAAATTTCTAGCATATTCCAAGTCAAGAATGAACATGAAAAAAGGAGATTTATTGCTGAATGTCAAATGAAAACTACACTTTCACCGTGTGAATACGACTCAGTTGCTGCGGTTACCATGCACCCATCTATCTGAACCACTAGAACATGCAGAGGGAGGGACGCCTTCACAGGCAGAGAGGAAGAACAGAAGAAACAGAGAGTAAGACAGGAAGAAAATCAATCCGTGAAGACGAGTGGTGCTTTAAACGACTGTGTGCACAGAATGAATCTTGAGAATGTTTGTGTGTGTGTGTGTGTGTGTGTGTGTGTATGCATTTGCATGTGTGTCAAAGTGTAAGTGTGTGGGTGGCGGGTTTGTCTTCTCAAATGTAGTTGTAGGTTGCTGGGCTCTGGAAGGAGGGGTTTACGCTTGATAAACCACCTAGAGTAGCACGTCTAGTAGCCGTACACGCATAGCTTCGACTTGCATACAGCACGGACTTGGAACGACCCCACCGAAAAACAAAACAAAGAAAAGCCGGCAAAACATGGAGCGTTCGCAGACAAACACACCTGGTCGTATCGTTCCTCATAGTCTTCCCATCATGACGCAGACACGACGGGCAGGAATGGATCTGTTTCATGAGTAATGCAGATTTCGATGAAAAGTCCTGAGACACAGTGCGGCTTAAAGCTGCTGGCATAGGAATGGGAACGTGTGGGAGAGAGATGTAGGTCCGTGTAGGCTAGAATCAGGCTGGATTGGTTCCTCCGCAGGCCAATGACTACACAAGGAAGGAAGGTTACAGTGCAATGAGCTCGTGTCACCACTAGGGGGTCCGGTTTAACCCATTAGCGCTAGCCTGGTAACGTAATAGAGCTCCCTTTCGACAAAGCCAACATCCTAAAAAGAGTACAAGCATACGTATATACACACTCACAACAACACGCACACGTGCACGCGCTCGAAACGTTAACCTGAAGACGAACACAACGCGAACGCGCAAACGGAACGTGTTCTTGCACGAAACTGCGCAGACAAAGACACGTACGTATACACTGAGGTTCAACGATACTCTCACGCACACGGACAGAAGTGTAAACACATTCATTGGACGTACAGACCACCGTTTTGAAAACCCTGAACACCAGGGCCGATACTGCGACCCAGCGTCATGCCCTGTGAACTCCTGCGTACCTCTGTTTCCATGGAAACAATATGCGACGACCAGTTGAGAGAAAAGAAAACGGAAAACGCAGAAACCAAAGTCGAACGCAGACGGCGCTCGCGATGTCGGTTATGTGCGCGCGTGAACCCTACTCATGTAAACAAACACCTTACACAGAAGTGATTTGATATTGCATGGTGTCTGAATAATATCACAGTTCAAATGGGGAGATCCTGAACGAACGAAACAAACGAACAAAGAAAGAACATGTCTATAAAACCCAAGAGTCTGTTTTTAAGAAAGGCTACAAAAATTCAACTGAACCTCCCTCGTCGGCAAACAGCAAAAGGCACCACAATATTATTCTATTTCTAACTCGTGAAAAAATTTGCACGGAATTCTTCTTCGTAATGCTGTAAATCAAAAAAAGGAATTACATATAAATAGTTTTCCCCCTATAAAAAAAGTCTTTGCTGCTAGCTAGTAGACAATTTTTGCTGAAATGAAAATAAATATTTCATTTGTTTAGAATATCTGTCTGTTATATAAAATAAAAAATATTTCTCATAGGTGCAGGTCTATAGCATATCATTTGTTTTTCACGCCCGTCCTTGCTCTCGTCGTTCTTTTTTAAAGGGGTGCATTGTCCGGTCTGGACCGCGACTGCGACAGTTTGTTGGCCTGCACGGTGCCACGGGAGCCGGAGCGTCCCGTGTTGCTGAAAGTCCGCGTGTCGTTGGGTCGGTAGATGGTGGCCGGTTCAGTGGCGTTCATGTTCTGCATACTGAGAAACGGCGTGCTCTCACCGTGTCCGAGGTCGCCGACCTCATCGTCCTCCCACTCGCTGTCCGAGAGGCAGCTTTGAGAGCTGTAGTTCCTGGGGTCCGGAGCCCGCTGAGACACGTGCCCGTTGAGCCGCGACCTCCTGCGCCAGTGCCGCCCGCTGCCCTTCTTCTGCTGCTCTCGGGAGGACATGTACTCCTGCGTGGTCTCGTAATCCTCGTCGTCCACGAAGCGGTACGGGCTGGACGGGAGGGAGCCGGTGCTGTCCGCCGCGTAGTACGGCCGCCGGGACCGCCGGTAGCGGTGCAGGAGGGGCTGGTCGTCGTCCATGGCGACGGCGGCGGCGGCGGCGGGCGGCAGGGACAGGGCGTGGCTGGCGTTGGGCGTGGTGATCTGAAAGGTAGGCACCTGCGGGGGCAGTGAGGAGTGAAAGTCCACCGGAGAAAGACGCGCCGGCGTGGTCAGAGCGGACACGTACCTGCGAAGACGCAGAAAAACATGGTTGGAAAATACACACTACTGTTCAAAGGACTCTTATGCTCACCAAGGCTGCATTTATTTGATCAAAACTGTTGTGAAACATTATTACTATTGAAAGTAACTGTTTTCAATTTAATTTGTTTAAAAATGTAATTTATTCCTGTGATCAAATCTGAATTTTCAGCATCATTACTCCAGTTTTCAGTGTCACATGATCCTTCAGAAATCATTCTAATATGCTGATTTACTGCTCAGGAAACATTTATTATTATTACCAGTGTTGAAAACAATTTTTGTTGAAACCATAATACATTGAATTCAGGATTGTTTGATACTTAAAAGAACAGCATTTATTTGAAACCTTTTGTAACATAAATGCACTTACTGTCACTTTTGATCAATTTAACGCATTCTTGCTGAATAAAAGTGTTAAAGGGACAGTTCACCCAAATATTCTGTCATCATTTACTCACCCTCAAGTTGTTCTAAACCTGCACAAACTTCTTTCTTCTGTTGAACATAAAGGAAGATATTTTGAAGAATGTTGGGAACCAGACAGTTGATGGACCCTATTGACTTTCACTGAATGAATAAAACATATACTATGGAAGTCAATGGGGACCAGAAACTGTTTGGTTACCAACATTCTTCAAAATATTTTTGGGAACAACTTGAGGGTGAGTAAATTATGACAGAATTTAAATTCTTTGGTGAACTGTCCCTTTAACACTTAAAAATTTTTTTTACTGACCTCAAACTTGTGAATAGACCAATGGTGTACTTCTACCGCATGGTATAATTCATATAAAGATGAATCATCAATTAGAATGATAGCATCAAATCTGAATAGATAATTTAACCCGAAACACAACCCGAAACAAACTAGAAAACATTTAACACTGTAATGCAAATAATGCATTATTTTATAATGCAAAAGCATTTAACTAAACATTTTTCTACAAAAATGCAATCATTTACATGAACCATCCAACCAAAACAATTCATGAAAATTAATCAAACTTTTCAGAGATACTTTAGAGATAATGGGCTTTAAAAATAAATAAATAAACTGTGTAGTAGTGCTTTGCTACACTACACTGCTACATGTGCAACGAACGAGGAACATGTCAAAGTCGTCACAAACCGTTAAGCTACAGCCAGTGAAAGTTATCTGAGATCTGCTTATCTTGTGCCATGGTTCAACACTAAATATCAAATTGCTGATAAAATGCTTGCAAACTTCTTTGTGTGATTTAACTGACAGCACACTCAGCATTCTTTTATTTGACTGCAAATATGCACAGTGCCTTTATGCGTGATGGTGAACAGCTCTTATCTGCCGTTACAGTACTTCCTCTTTCTCTCACCTGTCACTGTGAGGCGAGTCCCGCAGAGAGTCGTAAGAGTCTCCGTACTGTAGGGGGCACTGTGTGGCATCAGGATAACCACAGTATGCTGCACGCCGGGCACGAGCCTCCATACACGCCGGGCTGCTGCATTTACTGGTGCCAACAGAGGAGGAGAGCGCCCCCGACTGGCAGTCAGAGTGGATGCTGTCCGTCCGCTCCATACTCCATGTGCGCTCCTCGTGCCTGACACGCAGCAAAAAGAGAAGTTCAAAAGATGTGAGAGAAGTATATGTAAGGGGTATAAATATATGCACAACTGTTTTCAACATTGATAATAGTAAATGTTTCTTGAGAAGCAAATCAGCATATTAGAATGATTTCTGAAGGATCATGTGACACTGAAAACTGGAGTAATGATGGAATTCACAGGAATAAATTACATTTTAAAATATATTACAATAGAAAACAGTTCTTTTAAATTGCAATAATATTTCACAAAATTACAGTTTTTACTGTGTTTTTGACCAAAAAATTCAGCCTTGGTCAGCATAAGAGACTTCTTACAAAAACATAAACATTTCAAACTTTTGACCACCAGTTTGCGTGTGTATGTATTCATTTATATACTTTAATGAATACATTTTATATATATATATATGGAAAAATAAATGGATGTACATTGTACACTGTTTTGTTAGTTGGGCTGGTAAATGAACAACTAAATAGACAGAAGGTCTGAGGTATGTCAAGCATCAATATATGGATATATTGACAGAGGAATGAAAGTAAGTACCGGTGACTGGAAGCGTGAGAAGCTGTGGAGGTGTGGTGGGATCGTGACGACATTCGGCTGCCCGAGAAATTGCCCGATGTCTCGGTTCCGTGTCGTACTACTCGTTCAGTTGCTGGGACATTCTTAGATATATACTGCAATGAAAAGAGTTGCTTTCACACTTGAGTCCAAACCAAATTTGAAGAACGCTTTACGTCATCAATGTGAGCACCACAGGAATTAAAAAATACATAATCAAACAATCACAAATTTACAGTTAAAAGCAACATTATACAAAAGCAATCTGCATGAGAACAATTAGTGTGCTTTATCATGCCTTCAATTACCAAATCCTCAGAATGTGTAAATGAATACATCAGCATACAGGAAATGAGATGCAGACAGACTCACATCCACCATGGGGATTTCCTCAGGGCCAGGGCCAGGATGGTTGGGGCCGTTGGCCAGCATGCGGTTCGGATGCTCCGCACACATGTTCTGGTGCAGGTGGTTATGCATCTTCTTCCTTTGTTTCCTGAAGAAAGATGACATCTGTGATCTATACCACTACAGACTCTGATACTCAAACAGGAAATGACCACGTATCTACAGTTAAGATGTACAAACCTCCTGATCACTATAGTCAAACGTACAAAAGTTACACTTTGATTTTTATGGATAGATGCATGACCAGATTTGTTTTACTAATTGGAATAATATTATCATTTTGGTTTGTATCCAGTACCAAATATAAAATTATTGAAGAAAGCAATAATTTGTAAAATGTTTAATTCGTTGAATTATCTGATATATTGCTATGTGATCATATAATTTAACTTTATTTGGTTTGAATTGTTTTTTTTTTTATTCCTTAAAAAAATCTTTATTTTATTAAATATATACAATTATTTATTTTTATGCATGTACACTACCATTCAAAAGTTGGGGGTCAATATGATTTTTTTTATGTTTTTGAAAGAAACTTGTTATGCTAACTAAGGCTACATTTATTTGACATTTGAATATAGTGAAATATTACTATAATTACTACAATTTACTAAAATAACAATTTTCTGTTTTAACATGTCATTTATTCCTGTGATCAAAGCTGAATTTTCAGCATCATTACTCCAGTCTTCAGAGTCACATGATCCTTCATAAATCATTCTAATATGCCGAGCTGCTGTTTAAGAAACATTTCTTAATATCATCATCAATGATGAAAATAGTTTTGGAAACATGACACATTTTTCAGGATTCTTTGATGAATAGAATGTTCAAAAGAAAGGCATTTACTTATAATAGAAAACGTTTGCAACATTACAAATGTATTTAATGTCACTTTTGACCAATGTAATGCATCCTTGGTGAATAAAAGTATTAATTTCTTTCAAAAAACAAACAAAAACTATACTATACCCCAATCTACACGACGACTCATAACGTGATTTTTGCTTCTTTCACCCAAGGGTATGCTTTTTAATTTAAAGTGTGAATGTGCACAGCTCTTTTCTGGCGATCAGTAAAGTTCCCGGGGCTTACTTGGTTTTGCAGTATGCCACCACACACACGATGCCAACCACCAGCAGTGCCACGCAGATGCCCGTTATCGTCAGCACGCGTTTTTGGTACAGCTCCTCAGCCTCTGAATGAACGAGAGCCATGGACAAGCACACGCATATGCACAGACGTAGACACAGAGACAAACACACATGTACACAATGGCCATTGAACACAAAGACACACATACATACAAAACACACAACCGCTGCATCAGTGGCAGCCTTTAAACCATGTCAAACTAACCCATTCAGCCTAAAACACTTTCTACATTGCATTTTACAGTGGTAAACAGTCATATTTGTCACTTACAAGCAGTCTCATTTACTTAAAGGGATAGTTCACCCAAAATTTAAAATTCTGTCATCATTTATTCACCCTCATGTCGTTGCAAACCTGAATTATTTTCTTTCTGCTGTGGAACAAAGAGCAAAGTACAAGCTATAATGCTGCCTTCACGTGCTATCGGAATTATCATAAATATGAGTTTCCTTAAAAATTGGACACGAACGCCCTCTCGAGTCACATTTACCACACGGAAGCTCTGGGATAATTTCGAGACCTGAGTGTCCTAGTTGGGCAGGCCATAAACTTTAAACATGGCGGAGGGGAGAACGATTGCAGCTGTGACTGCTATTCTTTATTTGTTTTTGTTTTCCACAACAGCTCAATTAAAGTAGTGCATATTTACATATTTGAATAATCATTTGAAAATATGTTATACACAGCAAAAATTTGCCTTACAGAACTGTCAGCAAGCCGACTATAGATAGTGCAGTGAATGTTTATATTGTTGTCAATGAATAGCTAAATATCAGTTTGGCTTTAATAAGAATTTCCCAAATAAATAGGCAAGAATAAACCTGGTGTTCTTTCCGGCAACAAAGCACTTGCATGTGACAAACTCACAATCTTAACTTCAGAAGTGGGACATTTCTGATAGCACCTGAAGGCAGCATTAGTTCCATATAACAAAAGTGAATGGGGACTTGGTCTGTCGAGCAAGATTTTCAGTGAATGACAACATCCGAAGCTTTCGTACGGCTTCAGGATACTTGGAAAACAGTGCACAAAACATTTTATGATGCTTTCAAAGTGCTTTTTTTGTCATTTTTTGGAGCTTGTCAGCCCTAGTCTCCAATCACTTCCATTGTGTGGAACAAAGCAGCTTGGACATTCTGCTAAACATCTCCGTTTGTGTTTCATGGAAGAAAGAAAGTCACACAGAGTGATGAGGGTCTGTAAATAATGTCTTTTTTGGGGTGAACAATCCTTTTAAATCTAAAACCTGTATGTTTTAGGGGTACTGAGGTGCATAAGATGTCATTGTAAAAACATTTCCGATGGCTGATATCAGGTGCACGGCAGCATGGGAAGTCACAGCTGTGGTGCTTTCTCTGTCTGCCAGGGTTTCACATAAAGCACATTATGCTGAAACAGTGGGAGATCTTTTGGCTACCTTCAGGACTGAAACCATCCTGTGCAACACTGGAAACTCGAGTTTTTGGCTAGAAGTGTTTATAAAATGAAATCTCTGCCCCTCTGAAAGCGCATGACATGCATTATTCTATATATAATCCTATGACGTCTGAGCTTTTAAGTCTCGCATAAAGCATGCCTGTAAAATACAGTTAAAACACGCAAACTGCTTTTCTCTAAGAGCTCTTCAGAGAGGGTTGTTCATAAAACCGGTTAAATTCAAACAGGAAATCAAGACTGACCCATTTACTTTTCTTAATGCAGATTCCTGATCGTATTGTGAATGATTCATCAGTGCACATTATTTTTTTTAAAACAATAATGTTATAATAACAGAGATTTCATCATAATTTACTCTGCCTCTTTATAATACACATTTAATTTATTGTTTTACTCCGACATACCACATTACAAATAAATAATATCACATTTCAACCAAAAGTCAACCATTTCATGTTGACTTTAAAACTGATTGGAGAGTGAAAAACAATTTTTTTTGCCAACTTTAAGAGCAAACCAAAGAATTGTTTGGATAAAATGAACAGGTTTTATGAAGACCGTCTATATATGATGCCTTGAGCACATATTTGTGAGTCTGATTTTTTTTTTAAAACATAGAATATTCGAAACATCCTCTGGGGTGCTGAACGTGGGCAGCAACAGAGGAAGCATACAGAACATGAAGGGAGGGAACGAAAAAACGGACGGGAGGAAGGAGAGAAGAGAATTGAGGGCCAAACAGTAGAGGGATGAGTGTGTAATAAAAGAGAAACGCAGGGGGGGAGAGGGGGGGGGGGCGGTTGAGTCAGACACTGATATCGCATTGCATGCTTGTTACAGGAAACAGAGATCAGAGTACACGAAGAGAGAGAGAGAGAGAGAGAGAGAGAGAGAAAACGGAGAGCGAGATGTACCCAGACCAACGGCTAATGTACTCTATAGTGGTGCAGACAAGGAGACAGAGAAGAGATGGGCAACACTCATTTTACCCCTCACTCGACTCCCTGATTCGTATGTTGTATGCAAATGAAAATGGAAACTCTACGTTTTTTTTTTTTTTTTAAATCAGGTTCTTAATCAGTATATTTGAGTTGTTTTCCAGGAAAAAAAAAGCTTAATGAATAAACTTGAATAAACTTGAGAAGCAAAATTTATTAAGATACACACTACCAGTCAAAGGGTGTAAAATACAATCAAAAACAGCAATACTGTGAAATATTATTACAATTTTAAAATGTATAATTCCTGTGATGCAAAACCGATTTTCAGCATCATTACTCCCGTCTTCAGTGTCACATGATCCTTCAGAAATCAAGAATTTGTATGTAGTTGTATTTTTCAATGTTGAAACACTTTTTTGCTGCTTAATATTTTTGTGGAAACCGTGATAGACTACCGTTTAAATGTCTGGGGTCAGTAATTCTTTTAAATGTATTATTGTATGACAGTAAAGATATTTATACGGTTTCATGCAATACATGCTTAAAAAAGAAAAATCAAGGATACATATTCTGTATGCTTGTCAAAAGATTTCCATTTCAAATAGATGCTGAACTTTCTATTTATCAAAGAATCTAGAAAAAAAAATGTATAATGGTTTCCACCAAAAAATTTATCAGCATTGTTTAATAATTAAGCACCAAATCTGCATATTAGAATGATTTCTGAAGGAAAATCAGCTTTGCCATAGTAATAAATTACATTTTAAAACATTAAAGGGGTCATATAATGGTACATGCACTTTTACAAGTTGATTGTACTGAAATGTGTGTTGGCAGTGCCTGTACACAACCATCATATAATGATAAAAATCCATCCAGTGTTTTTTTTTATTAATCTTCTTATATGTTTTCCCCCGTCTCAAATCAAGCCGTTCGATTTTGTGACGTCACAAAATCGACGCCCCTCCCACGATTGTTGATTGACAGCAGCGTTTCAACACAGACCCGCCCTCGCTCGTGAGCGAGCTGTCAATCATAGTCCGCGCGGACCGGCGCGGTCATTGTTGATACGCTGGAGCACTGTCTATGAGCAGAATGGCGTCTAAGCGATTGTGGTGTTCTGTTCTTCGGTGTAATAAGGAACACAGCAGTCATTTTGATGTTCCTAAATCCGAACCGCTGAAGACGCAGTGGCTGAGTTTTGTTTTCGAAGGGAATATTCTCCACGATCAACGTCAATGCTTTCATGTTTGCGCGAATCATTTCACACGCCAGACTGCTTTACAAACGAGGTCAGTATAAAGCTGGTTTTGCTAAGAAGCTGCCCCTGAAAAAAGGATCGGTACCAACTATTCGTGTTCCTGCTGCACCTCCAGAAGAAGAAGAAGTGAGTGTAACGTTTTATTAACCTTTATATTCATATTTATATTAATCTTTGCAAATCGCTAGCACGCTTCACAATGAATGCGGCTGCGTACACTCAGGGTACATTACGGCATGTTTTCTATGTACGACGTTCTCAATATAATTCATAATCTCACGTTTATAAGGAACAACGCGTTATGGTTATTGTGTTATTATTAAAAACGGTGTACGCACAGAACAGAGGGGCGGGGTGAGCAAAGCTCATTATCATTTAAAAACACATGCACTTAAACGGCGTGCTGAAAACAGAGCTGTTTTTGACCAGGTAAAATGAGTGTTTTCTTGCAATACTAATGAGAATTTTTTATTAAAGTATATTACAAACTTTTAATTTAGACCCTAAAGAATCATATTAGCTTGTACAAAAATGGCATTATATGACCCCTTTAAAATAGAAAGCAGTTATTATTTTATATTATATTTTAAATTGTAATGATATTTCACAACATTACTTTTTTTTTTATATATATATTTTTGATCAAATAAATGCAGCCTTGGTGAGCATCAGAGACTTCTTTCAAAAACATATAAAAAAAAATCTTTATTATTTTTATTATTTTAAGTTGATTTTTCTTACCCCAGTGGAAATGTAAAAAAAAATAAATAAATAAAAATAATTGGTTTAAATATGAATATTAAATTTATATATATTTACGTTTAAATAAGAAAAAAAAATCTTATCTTTATATTTGGATATTTTTTACTGGGAAACAAGTCAAAAACACTGGTTATGAAATGAGTGGAGAGTTACAAATTATTCTAGACATCTTATTTCTCTAACAAGTTTATAATGTGTTTAGATTTGAGAATTTGTTTCAGCAATAAGCCACGGAAGGCTGTGGTGAAATCACTGTAATGCCTGGCCTTGAGTGGCTTACGGTGCTTTATTAAAATACACGACTGATCAATGAATTGCTACATTTCTTATAAAAATAATAATAATAATAATCAAGGTTGCCAAGACACATCACTTGGCATGTTAACTTGGCATGTTAACAACTGATAAATGTGTTTTATACTATAAATACCGATCTACCTGCCTGAGATGTTTCATTCTTATACTCCTAAAATGAGTGTTGTTTTGCCAGAACTGAAAAAAGTAAATCAGAAGCTGGGAATGCATTTACTTGTTCAAATATAGGACAGAGAAAATAGAACGAGACGAGCTCTTATGTGAATATGCTTAAACTATGTCATCAAATTATGTCATGAACCTAATCTAAAGAATCAAACAAATAATAACTTCATACCCATGATTTCAATTCCAAGATGCTCTGCCAATGCAGAAAGTTGACAATGTAAAAAAAGAAAAAACAAGAAAACAGGTTTCAGGTAAAAATGTCCACTTGTTCAGATAGAGGCGGTTCACTAGAATGCGATCAGTGGTGTTGTTTGGTTGGTTTGTTTTTGAGACACTGAGGTGAGTGATTTTACGTTCCAGTAACAGACAGACAATGCAGACACACACTGGCCAACTCCATATTCCCCATAAAATGGAAACAAAATGAACAAAAACACCAGTAAACAAACAACAATACGCTTTTCTTGTTCATCACATGTAAGCAAGCGTACGAATGCATGCAGACACATAGACAGCCACACTTACTGCCATATTTACTAGACCTCATTTCTGGTTTAAGGTTAAGAAAACAAAAACAAAGAAACAAACAAAACCATTAAACAGAAAAGCACAATGTACAACACAAAGAGACTCACAAGAAGTACAGATGAATGCAGACACAACTAATGTCGTTTCTAATGGTTTATATGCAAAATGACAAACAGATGGCTTTAGTTTAGTCACAATATTACATTTTCATGTATGTTTTTCAACTTCCGCTGCAGATGTGCAGATGTATAAACACACCTACGGCATGCATGAGACTGGCAATGCTGAGATGCCACTGTTTGGAAAGCAGCGGTTCTAGAGGTCAAAGGTTAGAGGTCATGCATCATGCCTCAGGCTCAGAAGCATCAATATTACTTAACAACCAACTTTATATCAATGTTCCAGGTTCAAAGCAAGTTAAGATTTACCAACAGCATCTGTGGAAATAATCTCTTGAGAATGAAAGTTTCAAAAGGAGTTTTTGCAGTGATGCCACAGAAGAGCCAACAGAAGAGCTGTAGTGTGAAGAAAATGTTTAAATTCTAAAGAACCTTTTGTGGAACGCAAAGGTTCCATGGATGTTAAAGGGTAACTAAACCCTAAAACAACTTTTTTTAGTTAATGATCTGTAAGACTGGGGCTTTATTAATGCTGTTCATTGATTCAAGTAATTTTTTTTGACATTTGGGTTTAAAGTGTTTTAATTCTACAATATATGGTGTAAAAACGTCTGAGTGCTGCCCTCTTCAGGTTGAACAGTGGCTACTGCAGTTGAATTTTCCTATTGGAAGTTGTGGTGGCCGGTGACGTCAGAGGGAACCAGCTAACCACGCCCTTCCCTACAGAGAGACACGTCTCAGGTGCACGCCCCCTCCCCTCCGCTGGGCTCTGCCCACTTTTCCAGCATTTTTCAAATATTGCCAGTGGGTGGAGTCAGGCTCTGACCAGGGGTTTAGTTTCCCTTTAAAGGTGAACTAAGTAACTTTTTTACCTTAACTGAACAGGTTCGGAGTCATTGGAATGGTTATATTACTTATTTCGGGTTGAATGGTGGTCGTTTCGCACCCCCCTGGTGCCCGTGAGTGGAAAATCCGCACTTGCAACTTTGAGCCGGCGGGCCGCCGGCCGCCGCGTCAGGAAGTCTCGCGTGATATCAGGTCTCGCGATGTAAACAATTGCTTTACGGCCAAAAGAAATCTGCTAAAATGCTGTCATTATTGCGCTCCCTCACGCTGTCCGAACCCGAATGAAGAAGACGTTTTAAAGAATGTCCCATCTGCTTTGATGTCGTTGATCTACTAGCCTCTGGTGTCTGAGAATCGCCAACGAGTTTTTACAACAGTGTTGTCAAATATCTATTCCGAAGCTGTGGGGGAGCTCTAGAGAAACCTGCGAGCAAAAAGCGAGAATACAGCGAAGAAATCCCGAAACTACTGAGCCCCGCTTTAAAGGTTCTTCATGGAACCATCGATGGCATAGGTGGGCTTAGCCTTCCCCTGGCCACGGACTCGAGGAATGTTCCCTCTCAAACCACTGCCTGCTGTTTCTCCTGATCGCTTTTAGAGGGAAAAGCTGCCCATAACTGCTGGTCTAGGATCAGTTTTCTCCGTAATGATAGCATATTTGTGAAACAGATTTGCTGATTTCTCCAGTGCGTATCTGTTTGAGCTCTGAAGAGCGTCGCAGATTTCTATTTACAACGTGTTTTTGCAGCGTTAAGAAATAAAGCCAATCACAGACATACAGTATGTGACCCTGGATCACAAAACCAGTCACAAATCGCACGGGTATATTTGTGGCAATAGCCAACAATACATTGTATGGGTCAAAATTATAGATTTTTCTTTCATGCCAAAAATCATTAGGATATTAAGTACAATATTTTCTCGGCCAGATATTGTCTTATCCTAACAAACCATACATCAATGGAAAGCTTATTTATTCAGCTTTACATGTGATGTATAAATCTCACTTTCACTTTGTGACTGGTTTTGTGGTCCAGGGTCACATATCTGTTGATTTCTTGAACGCAATGGCCAATCAGAGGTGTTTAAGTTAGAATCCACTCACAGTTTTTGTCCAGAGTTCTGCAAGCTCGCAATTCATCTGATTATAACAAAGTGTAGACATTATGTAAATAAGAGCTTCATTGTGCAGTCAGCTTCATTGGTTATAACGGAACTTTGTGAGATTGCGATGAAGATGAGTGACAGCTGATTATAAAGAGAGCGCCGTTTGTGCGCTTTCTAGGTGATATAATATAGCCTAAATTCAGAATTAGAATAAAACTTTGTTTTTTCATGCTTGACCAGCGGCCACATTGCACACGCTGCAAAGGTTCGGGAGTGACATCCGCATAGCCTATAGGCTAAATGAGGGATTCTCTCTCGAAATAACCATAGCAATGGATGAGACTAAAATATGATTCATCAAAATAGGTGTACATTAAGGCCAGAGCACCCTCACTTATTTCAGAAGCATGACTGATTTTGGAAATCCTGGTCCAAACGTAGGATTCTGCTGTATGGTAAGGCAATGGTTATTTATTTTTAATATTGTCTGCCATGCCAAATCACGCATACAGTATGCATGCTTTTCTGTTCAAATGAACAGTGGTTTGTGAATGTATACAGCCACTTTAATAACAAATAATTTATAGAGAGCGTTTATGCTGGGATGTGTAAAGAGACCCTTTCTGTTATTCTTGTGTGTATCATGTGAAATTTCCAAGGTTTAATGATTTTACATGGTCATGACAGAAAAGGATTTTAGCTTTGCACATACAAGTTTAGTTATCATTTGTATCACACATTTAAAGCTTGGGGTAAGTATGATTTTTTTAATGTATTTTTTAAATGTATTGCATTAAATTGCTCAAAAGTGACGGTATACATATTTTTAAAATTCCATTTCAAAATAAATGTTGTTCTTTTAAACATTCTATATATTCTGGGATATATCCATGGTTTCCAGAAAAAAAATTGAAGCAGCACAATTGTTTTCGACACATAATAAGAAATGCTTCTTGAGCACCAAATCAGCATTTTAGAAATATTTCTGAAGGATCATGTGACAATGAAGACTAGAGCTGAAAATGTAACTTTTCCATCACAAAATTACATTTGAAAGTATATTCCAATAGATATTTCGAGAGAATGTATTTTTGACCAAATAAATGTGCCTTTGTGAACTTAAGAGACTCATACCAACCCCAAACTTGTCTTGCGGCTATACTTCTTTGCAAATTGTGTATTTTTCAGTTTTTTAACGTTTATTGTGGTGCAGGTTTCCATTTTAAGTGCATTACTGTCAATAACATTTTTGAGTTCAAATCATTTTCTGTGGACACAGACGCTGTCAACAAGCTTTACTTGTATCAAACCAGAACAATACACTGTAAAAAAATTCTAACCTCCCCAACTCAAAATTTTCTAGTGACTGGTCACATCTAAATTTTTCAATTGGCCCAAGTGAAATTCTGTAAATTATCAAATTAAATTTACAGATTTTCACTTGGGCCAATTGAAATTGACAGAATTTCACTTGGGCCAATTGAAAAATTTAGATGTGACCAGTCACTAGAAAATTTTGAGTTAGGGAGGTTAGAAATTTTTTACAGTGTACTTTAAATGATGAGAATGAGTTCCTGCCAAAGATGTCCTGAATTTGTTTGATGCACTAATTACTCTTGAACATAATTCTGCTCTATGGGAACCTAATGTATATGTAAACATGCTTTATTGTTTCACTTGCATGATAATTATCCTCTTCTTCCCCAAATCTGCCTTTAATAATATATCAATGCATACTAAATCCATTGAACATCCATGAATTTCTGCTTCTACAAATAAAAACTTAAAATGGGCAAACAGAGGCAGACATGTACATGCACACACACACACCATAGCCAACATGCAGCTTCAGAGCAGACAGACAAACAGACAGACAGGAAGAAGAAATGGACATACTGTAGAAACCGGCCATAACGGAGGTTTGACAGCGTTCACCGGTATAGTCATTTGGACACCTGATGAAGGGAAACAAACCCGCAGAGGGAGAAGGAAGGAACGAGAGGGAGGGGGAAGAGGAGAAAGAGACATGAGGAGGAAGAGGAGAGAGAGAGAGACGAGAGCAGAGAAACATGCAGTTAGAACAACAGAGAACAACCCCTGTGAGCTGTTCCACCTGATGATGTCATCGCTGTGATGTCACTGGAGGAGTTTGAACCTGAGGAAAAAGGGCTCATGTCATTTCATGCCATTTTTAAGGATGGCTCCAAAAATGATATGTGGGTTGGGAAGCCCGGTTCATTTTAGTGAGCTGATTCATTCGGATGGTTCAATTAGGTGGCAATTCCTCAAGGGGGCGCTTACCACCCTCAAAAACAGAATCCTCCATCGGGTCACAATCAAATATTAGGCTGTTTTTGTCTTACTGGAGAAATATGTGCTAACAAAAATATGCTTGTTTAAATCTATGAATTCTGAAATCTTTATTAAACAAGTCCCTAGTTCCCAGCAAGCAGCTTTGAGCCTAGACGAATGAACATTTAAAGGATCATGTACAGTCATATCAGTGAATGCACAGCTTTTTATCACATAAATAGAGACGGGGACATAAAATATTGATTTGAGAAGAAATCGTTTTAAAATCGCACCTGTTTATTATCATATAATCCATTACAGTGTAACGGAAACCAATCATTCTAACAACAAGACAAACACTTCAACAATATTACCATGGGCCTATTAAAGGGGACCTATTATGCCAACCAAAGTATTGATATTGTTTTTGGATTCTACTGGAATAGGTTTTCACAGAGTGGTGAAAAAAAAAAAAAAAATCGAGTTCTTCACTAGCGAATGCAAAGTTTCTAGGCGGAACGCAAAAGCATTGAAATATATTTTTTCATCACATGCTTGAATGTTTAAAAAACACTATGATTTCACATATTTGACATTGTCAGTAAAGCTCTGTCTCTATGAAGCCCCTCCTTCTGAAAAGAGCAATGTGCTCTGATTGGTTGGCTGGACCAGTGTGTTGTGATTGGCCAATCGCTTTGAGCGTGTTTTGGAAATGTCACGCCACTTACCATAACTATGAGTTTCAACACACTACTAACTAACTCAACCAGGCCTCGTTCCTTTATTTTGCATATGCTTTGGACGGGAACTATTTAAATGAGGGATATTGTGGCGTGTCCATTCCCGGAAGAAAACTCAAGACTACAGTCAAGGTGTTTCAGGGAGTTCAGAAACAGTGCGCACTGATATAGAGAATAACTCGCTTTGGAGTGACTTTGTGCTTTGTAACTTTGTAGACCTTTTTCAAGGTCAAACAGTAACATTACAATGTAAAAAAAGTTGAAAATGTAAAAAAAAAAAAAAAAGCACAATAGGACCCCTTTAATACTGAAGTCCTTTGGTTTAATTTTCTAGTAAATTTAGTCCATAACTGAGGCACAAGATGGCACCAGCTGCGTTTGACAGCGCATCTGCGGTGTGATGTGTGAGACATGAAAGAAGGGCCGGCCTCAAATACCCAGATTAATGTCATTATACAGTGGGAATATTGGGGAATAACTGACCTCGGAATGCCACGACTGACCAACTAGAATCAAGCATTTCAGACAGCTGTGTAAAAATGACAGGTTAATAGGCAATGACAGGTGAATTCTCAAAAATATGATATGATATGATAATAATAATATAATGTGATATGCACATTCATATTTCTATGTGACTGACTTTAGCTGAGGCTGGATTTAGGGGACACTTTATTTACATACTTTATCACAGATGAAGTGGATCAGATGCAATACTTGTCAAATACACAGATATTTCACTGTCTATACTCAGTGCTTAATAGTAGCATCATTTATGTACAGATATCACTTGAATTGCTTGACTACTTTGTGATCTAATGCAATAAAATCCATGCAATTTTAAGCATGCCGTAGGCGTCCAAATACTCTTTGGGCCGACTGTAGATCAAACATAATCAAACATAATTTGAGCTTTACATCTTTACTTCCTCATAAAATGCCAATCAGTTCCACTTCTGTGATCGTCTAGAAGACCTCACGTTAATGAGGAGGACGTCCTAAGACAAACAGGAGCAAAATAAAGTCCCTAAAAGCTTCATAATGGTGCCAAAAGCTTCGTCTAGTCACGAGTTTTTATTATTTATATACTGAGGCTATTTTAGAGTTCAGTTCTACTGGGGAATTCACCGTTCAGCCTGTCTGCAGAATTTACTGCAGAGGTCAATGGGACAGACTGCATTTCATCTGCTTTAGGAGCTACAGACAGTAACAGACACACACACACACATACAGAGAGATGACATCTTAAGGTATTGTCTTGGAAATACAGCTGAGAGGTATGACATACAGTAGGCTATATATACTGTACAACAGTAGAAATGTACCTTTAATACTGCGGTCAACATTTTTTAGCTAAATCTGTTAATAAAACATTAATTGCTTAAGACCTTTTCTCCTGTGGGAAAATCTACTTTTGGGCTCCACTGATTATCCTAAGAAAGGTAAAAAGAGTTTTAATTAACTTTACTATAATTCTGCCCAAATTCAATATTCATAAATGCTAATTTACTAATTAAAAACCCAACTTTATGGTTTTAAAGGTCCTTGCACACTGAGTCCGAGATTCTCGTCCGAAATTTTCGCACGTTAAAAAATAAATACGACCTCACGTCAATCAATGTATGTCAATCGCGCTTACACACTGCCTCCGAAACTTTCGTCCGTCATAAAAAAATTCGGATTGGGTTCGATTTTCGGCATTTTTCGCATCCGTAGCAAGCATTTTGATAGGTGTTTTGACAATTCAGAGACTGAATGACGAATACGAAAAAACGCAAGGTTTGTAAGTGCGCAAGGACCTTAAAGCCAGGCTGTCTTTAAATAAAAATACATTTCAATCATATATTACTTACATTTATTTTGTACTTTATTTTGTTTTCTATATCATTAATTCCACCCAGATCTTTTCCTTTCAGCTTATGTTGCTTTTTTTATATATAACTTATGTTATGCTTTTTAATAGATATATATTTAATATATAAATATATAGGATTAAAATATTGCAGTATATATGTGTGTGTGTGTGTGTGTGTGTATGTATATATTCTCTTGCACCAATGGCATTCAAGATAAAAAAAGAGACGGTAATCAATGAGATTAAGTACGATTCATTTGTAAATGATTTACTTCACTGAATCTCCAACAAAAATAACTACTGTGATACTACTGTTACCATGATATAACATGTCTTATACCGTGGTAAAAGATTTAGATTTTCATCCCGCCCACCTGTACTCTGAAGTAAAGCTTTAGCGCTGTTGAAGACAAACTTTCAGGCAAATAAGTGAATCACTGTGTCAAGAAAGCCAAGAGCAACACACACTATTTCCAAATCAGTCCGTGCTTCCCTGCGGGCCATTAACCCTTAAAGCAGCTTCAGACACTCTGTTCTGTAAATTAAAGAGATTGACTCGACGAGTCACAGTTAAAGGATGACATCTCCCCCAAGGGTTTGAGCTTTAAACAGCTTTAATGGCTTTGTTTCTCTTCCTGTAAAAAATTGCCGCACACACCGTAAATCTGAGCTGCCCTGTCTGATAAGAACCGAGCGTTGTGTCCATGGCATCATCGTAACTCAGCGCACTATTGATAACGCGGCAGTATACATCGACAGACCTGACAGACGACACACACGGCAAACCCTTTCCCCTTCCTCCAGACCCTCACACACACACACACACACACTGTCATTTCTCTGGCTCGAGCTAGACCAGCAGTATTCAATTAAAGTTACAAGAGTCTCTACATTTCTTTCCCAGCAAAGGTCCAAACAATTATAACTTACACAGTTTCAGGATCCTACGCCGCACCATGTAGACATGAATAAAATGTTTTTTAAATTCCTGAATTTGAATTGAGGCAGCAAACAGAATGTAAACCTGGAGTTTTGATTTTGAGTTTAAAGGAAGTAAAATGTAATGAAATTCAAATGCATTCATATAACTGCTCTTAGTGTACTTCTTAAAGGAATAGTTCACCTAAAAATGAAAATTATGCCATAATTTACTCACCCTCAAGCCATCCAAGCCAGTGATTGTAGTTTATAGTTTTAAACATTCTTACAAAACCCCATCGTTTCAATTCAGAAGGCATTTATTAACCCACTGGAGTCTTACTGGAGATTACTTTTACTTTTAAGACTTTTAAATCTATTCAATGCCATTTCAAAGCTGGGAAGAGCCAGGATATGGCTTGAGGGTGAGTCAATTATGGGATAGTTTTCATTTTTGGGTGAACTATTCCTTTAACGCATTTGATTTATCAGTACAAATTACTCATAATCATATTACGCACAATACACAGGGCATTTCCAGAAGGTGGTTGCTGAATTTCTCAGTGTTGCTAGTGTTAGGAAAAACTATTAAAAATCTTAATTTCTGTAATTGAAATTATGCTAAAATGAAATATAAATATTAGAATAAAATCTTATAAAAAACGTACGAAATTTAAATTCAAATTAAAAACTACTATAAAAACTGAAATATGTTTAAATTGAAGTACTAAAACTGAAATAAAAATAAGTTAGCTATATAAAAAAAACTAATAAAATTGACAAAAGCACACAACAGCAATTGTTTTAAATATTAATAAATAATTGAATAGTATATAATTAATAGAAAAAAAAAATCCTTATTGTGGAATTTATACTATACGTATACTGTAGGTCAGGGGGCATTATGAACTGCTATCAAGTTTTGTTGCATACCTTTTTTTATAGTTTTAATCTAGATTAAAATGTTAATTTTACATCCCTGTTTGGAGTCTGGTGATGTCAAAGCAATGTTTCAATAAACACTCAGTCAAAAAGTTGAGGTGTTATCAAAGTGAGATCAGATAAAAGGAATGTGTAATGAATGTGTGTAACTTACTTGCAGGACAGCTGATTTATACCATGTATGAAATAACAGTCTCCACCGTTAACGCAGTATATCTTCTCAGTTTCATTGCACTTCCTGGCATGACTTGAGCCCGGAGACAATGTGGTGGTTACTATAGAAACATACGGAAACACACACACAGAAAGTCAGAGATGAGCATCATACATTGTGAAAAATGTCTCAATGTTCAGAATGAAATATGAACGAACTGCACAGTATTACTGTATAATAAATACATTTTCAATAAATACCATGTGAAACACAAGTATGCAATGCCACTTTAACTGTCCTATGCTATATTTCAAACTAGAGTAACTTCAGAGTAACTTAAAAGAACAGTTCACCCGAACTTTACAATTCTGTCTTATTTATTCACCTTCACGTCTTTCCAAACACATTCTTTCTTCCATCTAAATTAAAGCTTTCAAGCTTCAATAAAGACACTAAAGCATTAAGTATCATAGGGGGGGGGGGGGGGGGGGGAGAAAATAACGACAGCCTTTTTGGATGAACTCTTCGATTAACATCAGAGTATCAGAATCATTAATGTATTCCTGTATCTGTCTACAACACTGCTAAATACTTCTCCAACATGGCAACAGAACTGAAACTGCAGCCACACACACACACACACACTGTTCCACAAAACACTGTATCATTCTGTATATGAACTAGAGTGAGACACACACTGCCAAATACACATGGCAGATGGGAGGATGTTCTCGCAGGCATCGCTGGCTCGCAGCCACGCCGAGGTTTTAGATTTTCTGCAGTGTGTCAGAGTCACGCAGAATCAAACCGCATGCTGAAAACAGCAGCACATCACATCTGGATCTCTGCAGCCAGAGACACGGGGAATCCGTGATTCAGTCGCCCGGACAGAGAGCCAGACGGAGATGGTCAAAGGGAAACAGTCAAGAGTGACAGATGTAAAGAGAGAGAGAGAGAGAGACAGAGAGAGAGAGAGAGAGAGAGAGAGAGGGGGGGGGGGGGGGGGGGGGGGGGGGCATGCATATCTTTGAAAAGAGTAAGAATATTTTACATATGCAATATAACAAAACGTATAGCAAAATTAAAAAAATATATATATATAGGCCTTGTGCAAAAACTTTATAAAAATAAATATTTTATATATGCAATAAATATTTTTACCAGTACGCTACAATACATGTCCTCATTATGTTGCATGTCCATTCATCTTCTTTGAAGTATATAGTTATTTATTATAGAATGTGTCAAATTACAATAAAAACTCACAGTTCTTTGAATGGTTTACTAATTAATGCTTGCTCGATACTGCACAGTTTATACTGCATACTGCCTATTAAAAATAGTATGTGAAGCAGAATGAATTATAAATGAATGAATAAACGAATGAGGCATTTATATAGCGCATTACTACTGTTACACCCAAAACGCATTACAGTCATCTCATACCCCTCAACCACCACCAGTGTGCAGCATCCACTTTTTTATTATGCAAACATTTCAGTAACACTTTATTTTACAGTGTCCTTGTTACACATGTTACATATGTAAATGTAATAACTAAACATTTTGCATAATTACATGCAACTAAACCTATAGTAAGTACATACAGCTAATTTATACTTAAGTCCTTACATGTATAATTACACTGCAACAAAGGCACCCTAAAATAGTGTAACCAACATTTCAAACAGTGGTATACTACATTGTTGTCACATGACCTCATTATATTGCATGTTTAATTGAAAGTAAAAGTTTAATTGAGTAAAAATGTCCAAACTTTATCAGTATGAGTCATGGAAGAGATGTTCAACATTATTGCTGCAAATGCGCATTGCATTGTGGCAGAGGTTCTCAAACTGACGTCATATGCTTTGTGCACTGTTATAAGCGGACGTTGACAGACTGTCATGACCACAACTCCTTACCTCACGAGTCACAGAGCCCAGACTCGTGTCCGTGGAGAATGGACCAACTCTGATGAAATCCATGGCAACCGACCAAAACCCTGTTATTGTTACAGGAAAGTCTTTGTATAATTATGTAAAGAGGAATTATACATTCCCGAACACATTTGCTGATATGCTATGCAAGTATTTACGATCGCTTTTTCCTGATGACAATAAATAATTTCACACCCATAAAAATTCCACGCCCTCTTCCAACAGCTCTGCTTCGCCAGTTTGAGAACCTCGGCATTGTGGGATGCAGTATTGAACATAGTGTGCTCTGATGAATACTGCACATTGTGGCAAATATGGTAGGTCTGTGTTATACTGTACGTGACCAGTTATACGTGAACTTCCAGGGGTAATTTAAAACATCTGAATTTTTTGGTTAGAATTTCTTCTTGTAATTTATAAAACAAAAGTGCCCGTATAAAAAAAAAAAAAGATAATGCTGACAAAAGATTAAAAAAATAATGCCTTTACATATTCAATTACTTTTTAAGGAAAAAAAACACAATAATATGCGTGTGTTAAAGGGGTGGTTGATTATGATTTCACTTTTCTAACTTTAGTTAGTGTGTAATATTGCTGTTTGAGCATAAACAACATCTGCAAAGTTACAAAGTTCAAAGCAAAGGGAGATATTTGCTTTTCAAGAAATCGCTTTTTAAGGACTACAACAAACGGCTGGTAGAGACTACAACATTCCTCCTGGATTAGTGACATCACCAACCCTAAAATTTACATAAACCCCGCCCCCGGAACACAATTTATAGATTATCAAGACAGAATATGCTAATCAATGACTAGAAGATAACTACACATCAGCAACATAAATTCATCAACTAACCATTCAGAAACATCCTGTTGCTTCTACATGTTGTCACTACTTTTTGAGTCTCTCCATCATTGTCTGAATCCGGTTTGAACATAAAAGGCTAAAAGTTTTTGAAATTTTCAGTGCATGTCAGTGTGAATGCAAGCTGTTGAAGCTCCGCCCTCTGTGCCGGGAGCAGCAGCTCATTTGCATTTAAAGGAACAGACACAAAACGGTGCGTTTTTATTCACCCTCAAAAATGTAAAAATTTCGTTGGGGTATTTTGAGCTAAAACTTCACATACACACTTTGGGGACAACAAAGACTTATTTTACATCTTGTGAAAAGGGCATTATACCACCCCTTTAACTCATATCACACATTTTATTTAGCATTATCAATAATATTTTTTAAAGTGGTCAGATTCACTTTAATCTAATTACAAGCAATGTAATAACTTCTTCTGAATATATGCCTTATGAAGGTAGTTATTTCCATACACACTGTAAAAAATTTGTAACACTCCCCAATCAAAAATTTCAATTGACCGATAACATCTAAATTTTTCAATTGGCCCAAGTGAAATTCTGTAAATTCTAAAATTAAATGTACAGATTTTCACTTGGGCCAATTGAAAAATTTAGATGTTATCGGTCAATTGAAATTTTTGATTGGGGAGTGTTACAAATTTTTTACAGTGCAGAAAATGTGCATACTGTACATAGTATACATAATATATACTGCACAAATGATAAAAGTAGTATGCTAGTATGCTATTCTGAAAATAGCCACTGTCTAAAGCCCTGTCACAAAATGAATGTGTGAATGTGTGTGTTACTGTGAGAGAAACACATATGGCGTGTGCAGAAGAGCTGGGATGTGTTGATTAAAGGGATAATTTACCGCTGGCAAAATGGCCTTTCAATAAATCTTGGCTGCCTATGAAGCAGAAACCTGATTTTTTTTATTTATCTGTGCTATCTGACTGGAGAAAACAAAGAAAAAAGGCGGTTGTCTTTCCTTTTGCCAAATATGTAGGAAAACGTCAACACCCATAATGCACTGGGCATGTTACCGTCCAAGGCCACTCCCACCAGTCTGCTATGGATATGCTTATCATAGTCAAATACCACCTTACTTTTAGTCATAATGGTGTCGGCTTGTATTGTTCCGGGGTGCAAGAATTCAAGAGTAAACGTTTAGCGGGATTGAGTTACTGTCGTTTTCCAGTGAAGAATCCAGCGGCTAAAGGCTGCAATGAATCATAAATATCTAGAGATTGTCAATCACAATCTTTTACTCAACCGTCTGGAAACTGTCTTTGGTGTGTTTTAACCTGGTTTAGATCTTACCTCTCTGAACGTCAACAGTTTGTCTGCACGAGTGGTTTCCGGTCTGAGGTCGGCTTTGTCTGTACGGGTGTTCCTCAAGGTTCAATTCTAGGCCCCTTACTTTTTAGCATTTACATATTTCCACTCGGACTGCTACTAAGATCACTTGGGCTTAATTATCACTTTTATGCAGATGGCACTCAGATTTATATTCACTCTAAGCCTGGTCAAAAATCTGGATGTTCCTTTTTTAACACATTGTATTTCTGAGATAAAAACATGGATGTCTCAAAATTTCTTGTGTCTCAATAGTGATAAGACTGAGGTCTTGCTTATTGGCACCCCTCATCAGCTTCGTAAAGCTGGTTCACTAATTTCAAACATAGATGGCTCTTTGGAGGCACAGACTTGGGAGTTATATTTGATTCTAGTCTGTCCTTTGACTCTCATGTGCGGTACATTGTTAAGAACTCCTTTTTTTATCTCAGAAATATTGCTAGACTCCGCTCTATGTTATCCCTCTTGGTGACTGAAAGGCTTATTAATACTTTTGTTTTTTCTCACATTGACTATTGCAATGCACTTCTTGCTGGGGTTCCTAAAACCACACTTAACAAATTACAATGTGCACAAAATTCTGCTGCTAGGATCTTGACTGGAATCAGGAGAAATGAGCATATTACACCGATTTTAAAGTCTTTGCACTGGCTCCCGGTCAGGTTCCGAGTTGATTTTAAAATCCTTATGCTCACATATAAGGCACTGCATGGTCTGGCACCTCAGTATCTGTCTGCGCTTTTAACTTTATACACACCCAAGCGTCATTTACGCTCCTCACAAGCTGGTCTATTGGCAGTCCCACAGACTCGGTTGCGTACTGTAGGGGACAGGGCTTTCTCATCCTACGCTCCTAGGCTTTGGAATGCACTCCCTCCAAATATCAGAGATGCACAGTCTCTAAGTATTTTCAAATCTCATTTAAAAACGCATTTTTTTAGGTTAGCTTTTACTTGACTTTTTATTTTATTTTATTTTATCTGTTTATATATATATATATTTTTTTTTTTCTGAATGTTGTATTTTAAATTAGCTTATTCTATTATGTAAAGCGCCTTGAGAAGCTGCTTTAAAGGTGCTATATAAAAATGAAAAATAAATTATTATTATTATAGCACCATGACTGAAAATCTGAAAAACCTGTGTTTGTAGTCAACATTTCAAACTGGATGACTGTGAACACAGTGCTGTAGGCCTAACGGAGGGGAAAAACTGAAAGAACCTGCTGTTCTGTCAGTTATGCCCAACCTCCCGAAGCAAAATGTCGTCTTGTACAAGAAAGCTGTTGCCATAGTGTTCTACTTTTTACCATAATGTTGTTTAAAGAGTAGACAAAGTATGATCAAATTTTCAGTGATAAACCTACCCTTGCAATAAGTGTTCTGTTAATAACCCTCTGTCAATCTGACTGTCCGTGGTCGGGGACACAAAAATGCGGAAGTATAATCTGTAGTTTTTACAAAAGTCCTTGATGCTTTCGGCAGACATTTGCTGACAAATAAACGTGAATATCTCCGTCCAGGCAACATGGAGAACGAGTAAACATTGTTCATTTACTTTTACTACCGACATTGTAACAATACAAATCAGGTTGAAAATCGGCGAAGTTACACTTTAATATGAGATTCACATACAGTAGCTGCTTTTATTGCACTTCCACCCCTCAGACACCGGTGGTGCTATAGGCACAATGCCTGTGTGTGTAAGCAGAGTGCGTACTCCTGTATTAGTCCCACAGCCATAATGATTCTTTCCTCCTGTGTACTAATTAGTGATGTCAAAGTGAGCCAACAAAATGTTCTAGTCCCATAAAGTCACTCCAGTCACGCATCTGATCTGATCGCATCACAGTAGATCTGGCTCCTCACAGTTCAGGCAGAGATTTAAGCAAATGCACCTGATAGGATCCAATCCATCTTCACAGTTATTATTACAGCATATCAAGTTTATTCAAGTTGCCAAAATGTGTGGTTTGTATGGTATTTAACAATAATTTATTAATTAGCATGAAGCAAACTGGCCAAGCATGAGTAGCTTTTGTAGAAAATAAACTCAGTTGCACACAAAATCTTTATATTACTAACATACAGCAGTAAAAATAAAAACAACTTCACAGAAACATTCACTTTAGCGTTGCCTTCCATCATATTTACATCTGATGTGACTTACATCACATCTTATCCACTATGTCACAACTATCATAGACAGTTCAGAGAGTTTCTCAATGGTAAACATAAGTTTGATTGGTCATTTATGTGCAACTCAAAATTATGATAATTACTCTTTATTCCTTACGAGTTTGTTAGTCATAATTATGTCAAAATAAAATAAAGAAAAAAGAGAGAGAGAAACTTCTCCAGCATATCTATTTTAAGGATTACTACGACAAAATAAAAAAACACATTATGCTGCCCCAAAGAATCATGGGAAATGTAGTTTTGTTGCATAAGCCAGTCTGTTCATAAACCAAGTTTTGCCTTTTATTCTTCATCAACAGCATACAACATGTACAAACTGAACTGAACAGCCAATATTCATTACAATGAAATCTTGTAATCAGTTATGATGTGGTGGTGTTAAATAAAATGATGTGTAGCCTGTATAACACTCTCAGGATCCAGAGCAAAACTAAAAATGTAAACAGGAAGTGAACAGGAAACAGCTCTACATGCATTATATATATCTCAAAGATTAGTGTTCATGTGTAAAGCTGTGTGAAAGCTGCATGTGTGAGCCGATCGAGCAGATCGTGTTTACACTTGTCAACGTCAAGTGGCTTCTGTATCTGGATAACTGATCGGATCTCTGTTTCCCACGCAGTATTTAAAATAAGTCTGTAAAGGTAAAATGGCCCCGGTGCAAAGTCGACCTGAAGTGCTGGGGTTTCTTTTAAAAGTAGTTTTCAGTCACGGTGCTACAGTACGCGTTTCAAATCTCATAAAACAAAGAGGAGGAGGTTGCAAATAATAATACTTAGCATAGATGCCATGATTGAAACAGTAAAAAGAGACAAATGGGTCAGAATGGGTCCTTTACAGACAATGAATGGTTGTGCAACTTTCGATAGCAAACTTTCATCTATATATGCATTCTACTCCTTCCTTGATTGTCTCCCAAAAACACCCAGCTACGTGCAGCAACTCCCAAGACGTTGTGACGTCGACTTGTGAATGCAGATGCGATGGCTATGTTGCAATTACAGACAACTGTGAGATCCGATCACAATGCATTTACACTTGTCTTTTCAATGAGCACGTTTACATGCACACCAATATGCTGATAACTGGCAAAATTCAGTTTACCCAAGTATGCACTTTTACCGATTTATCGGTTTTATCGATTTACAGGTTTACATGCAAATCAATAACCCGGCAATGCAAGTAACCACGTTTAGAAGACACATTAAAAAATAAAACAGGTTAGTTCCTAGTGGTGAGGATCCACGTGTTTTTGCTCTGTATATTATGTGAGTTGTAATGTTAAATAAAGCAATAAAAACCAGAGAATTTCAAAACGTCAGCATGAAACTTGCAAAGACTCATTCTCCTCTCGTATTTGAAGTTTCTTCAACTGTACCACTTGTCCATTGGGCTGCACTAGACGCTTTTTAAAATGATTTATATTTTTTATATTTTTTGGGTTAAGAAAAAGTCAGAGTTTGCACTATATCTCTCCTCCCCTACCGCGAAACACTTGCGGTGGCTGGATGCGCTTAAATCTGCCGTATGAGGACACTTTTCAGTCAAATATCACACATGTGCACTTTAATAAGCCGATAGAACGCAAGTTAATGTGTTTACATTCCGGGTGAAACCGGGGTAATGGGCAAAAACCTAGCTGTGTCGAACGAATTGGAAAAGGAAACCGATTTAACACGTTTTCATGACCACACACGTTGTCGGCTTATTAAGCATTATCGGGTTAAGAATGTGTATGTGGACAACATCCGGATACAGGTTAATGCCAAGTGTAAACCAGTCCTAATACAATATATGGATGTAATTATGTGACGTAACTAGTGTGAGGTAGCAGACAGACACCACTTCGGTGAGACCACATGGAGTGATCTAGCACTGGACAGACCACCACCTGAGCCCTGCCATTTCATAACGAGCTAATTAACTCATTAACATGCACACACAAACACACAGCACAGCAGAGAGAGAGAGAGAGAGAGAGAACAAAGGGGCATCAAGTGAGAAGGAGACACTGTATGTCTCAGAGCACAATAGCCCATGTCTCTAAAGGTCACACATCACTCCAGTAGGAAATGGAGGAGAGCAGAATATATCGCCTCTAACATTCAACCTTACATCTGTCTCAAGCATATGTCCTCTTCTCTGCAGTGACAGCGTGTGTGCTATCGTGCCGCTATGTTATTAGCCTGTAACTGTTTCATGCGAGACACACAAAGTGGTCAATCCTCCTTTTGTGCCTCAGTCAATTCAATGTTTAGATATACATCATATAATATTGGAGATATGTGCAGGTCCAGATTCACTAAACAGGGCAAATTAGCGTGAGACCGCAATCTCATAAAATCGCTGATGGGAATGGAAAGTTCTGCGGGAGATACTGACTAAATGCGCACAGACGCAGCCAGTTCATTTCCATTATGACCAATGCAATCTACAAAGAGCAGCGCAAATTAGTGTAGGGTCGCAAACAAGCTAAGCCTGTGATAATCAGGTGCGGGTAATCTACTAACAACACAGAAGCAGCAAATTAAAAATGACATGGCTGGGCAAATAATATGTTTCTTCCTCTGGTATTCCAAATAAATGAACACGGGTGGAGAAAATGCTCTCCCTTCTATCAGCACCGTCTGTTCTCTGCAGTCGATCACAGCCATTTCAAGCGCCAAATCGGTTAATGCATGCTTTTTCCCGACATTAAATAATGCCGCAAATACCATTGAATTGACTACCGCAAACCTTAGTAAATCACGTTGCTTGATTCATTTATATACTCTCCTCCCATAGATTTTGTATCTGAGAGATAAACTTCTACAAATGCATATGCAATAAGGTCAGTCGCAAAAATGTCTATCCACACCTTTTCATTGCTAATTCTTCACTGGCATCTTTAGTAAATCCTGACAGTAGTTTTTTCTAAGGTCAATCGAGGGTTTGCGCTGGAGCAAGCTGTTAAATCTTAATGTTCAAATTTAAATCCTCTTTATTAAAAAATCCAGATTCAGCCATCACAAATGACAATTGATCCCAACTAAAAAAACATTAACATCCATTGAACTGAAAATGCACAGTGAAGCGTTACTAGGAGAAATTGATTTGTACTTTTTCTGAGGAGGTATTTAGAATTGAACTAAGAATGTTTTATTCAGTTCCTGAATTTGAATTGGATTTGACTTGAGGTTGCAAACAAGATACAGAATTGCAATGTGAATTGAAATGTGATAAAGTACAACTGAAATGAATTCAAATTCATAAAGCAGCAGGTTTTTAAACAGATAGATAGATTATTATGACTAAAAGACAATAATAATGTTGATCAGGTGCTGCACTGGCAGTGCATCTGTTCTCCGCTTTAAATAGATCCAGAGAGGGGCTTTTAAAGACTGCACATATTTCCCTCCGTCCCGTAGTCCATCCTGGTGTGGCAGGATATTAGCTCCATTAGCCTTGGCTCTGAGCCGACGGATGGATCCGGACAGGCAGGAGAACATGATTCACACCCCAGCAAGGGGGGTCGCGGGGAAGGCCGTAAGTCACACGGGGGCCTGTACGGGGATGCTGATCCACTCTACTCAACCAGGCGCCGATCAATGACATCGAACCACTTACAGGCACTACCCATTCAGACAGCATTCACAGACATGTCCACCGCGAGAGCGATCACATGCACGCAGAAACACACACACATGCACACGCTGCAGAACTGCATGCAGGGGGAGCAGAACGGATGGAGAGACAGGCTAATGAAGAGGGGAGTGAATGGAAGTGGAGGAATGGGGGATTTGAAGGAGACAGATTATCAGGAAGGAGAGCCACTGACGGGAAAGAGAGAGAAAAACGTGGGTTAAAAAAAGAGGGCTCGTACTATAAAGTACAGCTGAAAGAAAGTGCTATGCTGTTCATTTGCACAGACAAATTTTTGTATGCATTTACTTTTTTTTTATTCAACCTAATAAGGAAATGATCAATTATCATACAGGAGACAAAAAGTATTAGCATATATTTTTTATTTTATGTATGTTTGACAAAATAGATTGCCGAACAGTCAAATTAGTTGGTCTGCATTACAAAAATGAATGAATTCTGCATGCCACAATGCAATGCACTCGACCAGATCTTCTGTTTCCAGCGTGTTTGAATGAAATGGAATAATTGGATGCTATTTAAAAAAACCATAGACAGTATACAGTACAGGGCAGGGGAGCAGGGGTGGAGGAGCAGCATGCGCAGGAGTGTGTTTCATGTCTGCGCTTGCATCAGACTCATTTAGCTGAAGCAGTGCTGAGCTCTGGACGGTGGACTCATTCCTCATTTATCTCAACAGTAACACTGGATCCAGAATCATCAATTTAATATGACCTGTGTCCATGTGCCTTTGTGAGATTCGCTCATTCATATAGATGCATGATAAGCAATCTGCAATGCATTTTATTTCCATTATGTATTTTTGACTTAATACTAAAATATTCACTACCAAATAATGCAGTGTGGCACATTTTATTAATCGATATTAGATAGGGGGCAGTCGTGGCCTAATGGTTAGAGAGTCAGACTGGTAACCCGAAGGTTGTGGGTACGATTTTCAATACCGGCAGGAAATGACTGAGGTGCCCTTGAGCAAGACACCTAACCCCCAATTGCTCCCCGGGCGCTCCAGTGGATGGCTGCCCACTGCTCCGGGTGTGTGTGTGTGTGTGTGTGTGCATACAGTACTTTCACTTTCACTTAGATTGGATATAGTGACTGTTAGGCTGTACTATTATTAGTTTATCTGACTCTAAGACAGAATTTCTATTATGTTAGAGAAAAAAATTGATTATGATTAGGATTATGAAAGCAGGCATTTTTATTTCGAAATTATGTGCACTCACTGATGAATCAAGCAAAATAAGACCAGGGCCATTTATTAAACATATACCTGTAGTTCACTCAAAAATGTAAATGTTGTCATGCTATATGATTTTTGTGAGAAATTATTTGAATGTTAATGCTACTTTTCTCCTAACAAATATAGGGGCTGTAAAGGTCCAAAAAGGATAAGTATCATAAAACGACCATAAAAGTAGTCCATACAACTCATGCGCTATATTCCAAATCTTTTAAAACCATATACAATACGGTTTTGAAAGAAATTAATACTTTTATTCAGCAAGGACGCACTAAATTGTAAACAGTTACAAAACATTACAAATCTTTTGTTACAAAAGAATTCTATTTCAAACAAATGCAAAGGATCCTGTAAAAGAATCCGTTTTAACTAAAAATCAAGCAGCACAGCTGTTTTTATGTAAATCATCTGAATGATTTCTGAAGGATCATGTGACACTGAAGACTGGAGTAATGGCTTTTATTTAAAATAGAAATCTTTTGTAATAATATTTCAATAATGACAACTCTCTGAATAGTTTTAACATGTTATTGAATATGGCAATGTTAATGAATATGGCAAATGCTGAGCAAGTATGGACTTGCTACCGCTAATAGATACACAGACACACTGCTGTGAGAATGTAAGATATGCTGCTGCTGCATGAATAGACATACATTAATCCTGTAGCAGATCTAGACAGGTGGAGCTGGAGGAGGTGGAGGATTCAGGACTAGCCTACAGGAAACAATGAACCAGACTATTTAAATGTTGAGCAAGCAATTTCATTGCGTCATGCGGTAATGACGTGATTGCTTGCAGATTGGATGTAAAGGACCCATCAGACTGCTCCCTCAAGAGTTTCATGACTGAACTAGATATAAATGTCTTTCCTATCACTTTTGATCAATTTAATACATCCTTGCTGAATAAAAGTATTACTTTCTTTCAAAAACTGTGGTGTATATGGCTTTAGAAGATTTAAAATATGTGCGAGTTGTATGGACTACTTTAATGGTCGTTTTATGATACTTTCCATCCTTTTTGGACCTTGACCCTCAACTTTCTTCTTAAGGGGAAACGCAACATTAACATTTATCATTTTCCTTACACAAAATTTGTACAGTTTTGAAATGAATGAGGGGGAGTACATGACAGCCTTTTTATCTTTGGGAGCACTGTTCCTTTAAGAGCACAAACAGGGTCAGTTGTTGTTGCGGCTGTGTGTGTGTGTGTGTGTGTGTGTGTGTGTGTGTGTGTGTGTGTGTGTGTGTGTGTGTGTGTGTGCGTGTGTGTGTGTGTGTGTGTGTGTGTGTGTGTGTGTGTGTGTGTGTATTTTGCGTTAAGTATACTTGGCTGTTGTATCTGACAGGCTCTTGGCATTGCAGCTGAAGAATTCAGAGGCCAGAGTCCAGCTGGGTCTCACGTCACACACAAACATATATACACAAAGATGTAAACACACACTTCCTAAATGACCCGTCTTCAAGGACGTTCTGCTTTAGCTTGCGCAGTTTTTGTCCTGTTTTAGCTCTATGCTCTCAAATACTGCATAGATACTACCCTGGTGACCCCCCATATGGCCACTAGAGCATCTCTCCCTCTCTTTCTTTTTGTCTCTCCGGTCAGTGTCTGTGCTGTTATATATAGCTGAAATCTGTGCACTTATGGACTGAAATGCTTGCTGTTCCTAGAGTGCAGAATCTGCCAAAATGACACAGTTTATCTTCATTAACTATCCACTGTACACACACACGCACAAACACACATGCACACAGAACATGTAAACACACGCGCCAGGTGCGACGCAAGGGTTTTTTGCAAGTTTCAGCCTGACGCAGTTATCATTTTCATGTCCTGCGTGTAGGAATAGCAAATGCATTTGCGACCATTTGTGCGCCCATGGGTGAGCTGGTCTGAAACAAAGGTGTGTTCAGGCGCACTGATGGCGTGTTGCTATTTTGAGGCAACTGAAATAGACTGCACCATTGACCAACAAAAACCTGGTCTAAAGTATAGGCGGGTCCACAACGCACGTACACTTTGTCTGTACTTTGTAACTGGCTTTTAAAGGGAATGAAAGATGAGACTCTGATTGTTTTATTGCACATTACGCCCAAAACACACCCATCACTCATTAAGAGAATAGCCATTTTTCCTGTCGTTAAACTAGCAAAAGTGGATTCGGACACGCCCTAAGTGCACTTGCGCCGTGCGCTTTAGACCATGCGCTTAGATGGTTAAAATAGGGCCCTTTCTTTTTATCTCTCACACTCATCCTGAAAGGACCCTTTTACCTTTCACAGTGACTTAACTACATAATAGATCTCAGATTATTAAATAAGCCAATTACTTCTCGGAACACAGGAACACACACACATACACACACACACACACACACACACACACACACACACACACACACACACACACACACACACACACACACACACACACACACACACACACACACCAATCTAAATATGCAGACCCAGACATACCCTCTCATTTGATTAATTCAACTATTTATTCATTCATTAGTTAATTGGGGAAAAAACGCGATAAAGAGCTTGCATTAATTCAGTTAATTCAGGGATTCCCACACTTTTTTGTCAGTCAGACACCTTAAAAATATTCTTGAAGTAAGTAAGAAATATTCTCGCATGTTCATGGTTCTCTGATGTCGATCACATGACATACAGGTAAACAAATAAAATGTGTTTTCTTTAGATTGTTTTTTACATTTTTAACATTAGCTCATTGTAACAATAAAGATCCTAAATCTTTGAGTACTCATTAAATTCATTTAATACATTATTAATAATATTTATTTACTCATTCCTTCAAATGTTCTTGTTGTGAAAGGTTCATCATATTCACTCTATCAATCATTTATAAACATTATATTTATTTAGAATTCATTTATTCTAGGGCTACACGATTTGGGGGGGGGGATATAATTGTGATTTTTCAGATTTACTGAAAATTAAATAGGAATAGGAATTAAATGCAAAATAGGAATGATACATGCGTCGGTGTACAAAGTCAATTGCGCTGGGTGCAAGATAGGGCCCTTTGTGATTTTTGCTTCTTTGTAGGGCTGCACTATTTGGACAAACATTTAGTGATTCTATACCAATATGATTATAAAATAATAATTATAATTATGGTTTTATTTGATTAATCATGAATCTCCAAATTATTCTATCATTTCTTTTACTCACTCACTTATTCATTTCATTCCTTCTCTTGCTCATTCATTCATTCTCTGTGTCCATGAGACTCTGCTGACACATCAGATAATGGAGGGGTTTGGTGAAGAGCTGGAGGACAAAGTTGAGAGAGAGAGAAAGACCCTATATCTCAAACCACTCAACCATTACTGCCCTTAAGATGGGCTGGATGGAGTTCGCATTAGTTACACACACACACACACACACACACACACACACACACACACACACACACACACACACACACACAAAGTCACGGCACATCAAACGCCTCCAGCTGATGTGATATACTCCAGAGACTAAAGCAGGTGGGGAGATCGGTAAGTAAAACAGCAGATGAGAGAGGTGTGTTATACAAAATAACACCAAAACTTACAAAACAGACCTAGGGTCGATTGCATTAAATGTTTAGACTTACAAGTCTAATCTAATTTTTTTTCTGGCCATACATTTTTTAAGTCAGTTACATGAAAAGGTAGATTGGTCTAATTTGAGTCTGAAGAGTAAGAGTGAATAGCCCTAACTAACTGCTAGTTGGTCAGACTAGTTCTTAAGAAACAATCTTAACCTGACAGCTATGTTTATGCATCTGGCCCCTGAATTCTGCCTCAAATCCTGAGGCTGTGTGCTATTAATATTCTATGGCCTAATGGTCTATAAAACAGGCGAAACAATCCTATAGATTTACACTGAAGGAAGGACTTGAGCCATATCAAGGGTTTTGACTTGGGCCACTAAGCGATGAACCAAGCAACCAACTAGCAACAACCCAAAACACCCTAGTAACCACCTAGCAACACCCTAGTAACCACCTACAAGACCCTAGCAACTACCTTGCAACAGCCCAACAAGCACTCACAGTTAGTTTTGCACAGGCAAAAACACTGCAGATGGAAATCGTAAGGAATTTCATTATTCTTGTTCCAAATCTGATTCCTCACTCTTAACAGTTTTATTAATGAAGTACATTTGACGAAAACTGAGGGGTAAAAAGAAATGCTGTGATTATTGCATTTACAGTTTGTTTCCAAATGCTGAGATGCTTTTAGACTACTCAAAAGAATCTGAAATAAATGTAACCTAATTCTAATCTTTCATTCCTGACCAGTGCGAAAGAGCTATAAGTGCAACATAAAGACAGGCCCAGTGTGCTCTCACTGCACGTGCGTCTATATCAGAGTACAGACATCTTACAAAGCACATGTGCTGTAAGACTCTGTCCCGTGATGAGCAGGAGCACTGGTCTCCTGTGACTCGTTTGCAATGAGAGGGAACTAAGAGGGAAATAATGGAGCTCTTACTGCTTTGGACGCTGACGTAGCTGGTGGCGTTCTCTCTGCCCAGCGAGTTCTCCACCACACAGGTGTAGTTCCCAGAATCCTCTTGTCTCACTCTGCTGATGTGAAGCTTTGAGTTTTTCCTGCACATAAACAGCCAAGACACAAAGAAAGAGAGAAATGGAAAAACGTGAGGGTATGCGAAGACAGAAACCTACAAAAACCCAGAAAATGGAGAAAAGGAGGTAAAGAAAAAGAAAGGCTAGCAAAAGTGCATCAAAAGCGAGTTTGTGTAGTCACTATTTATCCCTGAAGGGCATCATCCTGGATCACCATGTTTTTGGTCCTAGAACAATATTATTTTCAGCCAATCAGAAGTCAGAGTCAAAGTCAGAATTTCCAATGCTCTGTTTGGAAAAGTGCAATGGAACGGCACTTTGGAAACTGGTTCAGAAATCCCAGCAATTCTGCCAAGATCACACACTCAAGCCAGCACACAAAATGAGGAAAGCAAAGTTGCATCACATGATATAAAACCTGTTTACCAGTGCATAAGTTATCGTTTCTGTTGATAATCCTACACCTGACAAAATTTTGCATTAACATGTTGTGTCATTATGCATAATCTGAGCATTGGACAACACAATTTACACTATTCAAAAGTTAATAAAATAAAAGTGACAGTAAAGACATTTATATGTTACAGAAGATTGTCTCTTAAAAATAAAGCTTCCAGAAGGGGTTTTTCTTCTCACAGCAATGCCATTAAAGAG
This sequence comes from Rutilus rutilus, assembly GCF_951802725.1. Lineage (NCBI taxonomy): Eukaryota > Metazoa > Chordata > Actinopteri > Cypriniformes > Leuciscidae > Rutilus > Rutilus rutilus. The sequence continues at coordinate 6,689,462 of NC_140219.1, forward strand.
CCATTTTTTGGTTCCCCAAAGAACCTTTCATGGAACAGTTATTAAAGCAGTAATTTTTTCTTAGTGTGAAGAACTTTGTAATAATCTGAAGAACTTTTCAAAAAAGATCTTTTGTGGTGTTTAAGGTTCATCATGGAACTATAGATGCTAATAAAGATTTATAAAAGAATCTTGAAAAAAAAAGCATTGTAGTTTCCACAAATATATTAAGCAGCAAAAATTGTTATTAACACTGATAATAAGATTTTTTTTTCTTGAGCATCAAATTAGAATGATTTCTGAAGGATCATGTGACACTGAAGATTGGAGTAAGCATGCTGAAAATTCAGCTTTGCATTACAGGAATAAATTACATTTTAACATGTATTTATAATAGAAAGTTATTTTAAATTGTAATAATATTTCACAAAATGTGTCAATCATGTTGTGAATGTGCTCTTTTCTTAAAAACGTACTAAAACACATCGAAAGCATACTAAAATTCTGTAACTTTATACTTTCTCATCAACTAAAATCAGACATTTTGGACAAAATGAATTATTAATGAAATGTCATGATGAAATATTGACTAAATTTAAAGGATATTTTCTTAAAAATAAATGTTCACTGTATTTTTTGTCAAATAAACGCAGCCTTTGTGAGCATAAGAGACATCATTTAAAAAAAATCTTAGCGGGACACTCATAAACATAAATGTTCTTTAATGGCATCTTAATTTCCACGAAGAACCTTTAACATCCATTGAATCTTTCCATTGCAAAGAAGGTTCTTTAGATTACTAAAATGTTTTTGACACTGAGAAAAAAATGATTTTAAGAACTGTTGACTGAAAGGTTCTTTGGGAAACCAAAACCGGTACTGTATCACTGTGAAAACCCCATTTGAAACCTTTATGTATACATGTAGTGTACTTTAGTGTAGTGTACATTCATATTCATCCATTTAGCAGATGATTTTACCCAAAGCAACTTTCAAATAAGGAACATCACAATTAAGCAATAAAGCTTTTATGGTTGGAACTCAGAGATACAGAGTAGGAATATCCCACACCAAATTCAGGCTAGGATCAGGTTTAGGCCGGACTTTTTGATAGGAATGTTGTTCCAGGACCAACAAAGGATGTCGGTCCAGGAATCTGTCCTGCTTGGCTTCATCACATCGTGCGTGGGGTCTCTAGTGGTGTCACTGTGATCCTCGTATCGTCTCTCAGCCCTTCTCCTCAGATCAGCATGTGGACGGCTCATTAGAGGAGTAAAGCTCTTGAAGGATCGCATTCTGGAGCAGAACGCACAGAAAATGGCAGCTGCGTGTATCATCTTCTGTCCTTACTTTACCTCCATCATTATTAAACCATCCCTGTCCACGCTGTCAGCTCTTTCACTCACAGTTCATTGGAGTAAGTGTGTGTGTATGGATGCAAGCATGTCTCTGTGACTGTGGATCTGCAGCTTCAGCACACACACATTTGCAAAATTACACAAGGGGCCAGTGAACAGGCAATCCTGTTAGAGTGATCTGCTTTCTGTGGAAACGTGCACCTCAGCACTTTTTGTCAGAGAACAGAGGAGGACCGACGTGTTACGGAATGCCCTGAATTCTCCCGTATGTTTCCCGCCCTGCGGTCCCAGGATATTGAACGGCTACATGCGGACTGACGCTGACATCCGGACTGAATATACAGCTACTCGTACAATATTGATTTGTGTTACGAATGGCTAAATGACATTGATGCAATGTTACAGCAACATGCACAGCTCAGCAAAAACACTTTCCCATATATTAAGGCATTTGCATGATTATGCAATTCTCACTGAAGAATAGTTTATCTAGACCCCAAGTGTATATAAACTTAGTCATATGTTTTTTTCTTTTATTCCATTCTCCACCCACAGACGCCTATGAGGGAAACATTGCGTGTTTGGGCCCACACACTCTCCCCTCTGAAACGCAGGCATCCCACGGTCCCATCGCGAGAGGAAAGCAAGGAAGGGAAATTACCCACAATTACCAGATGGAGCTTCCTTGAGATGGTAGATCAAAACCTGGTGCTGCTGAAATTCAGCAGAGAAGAATCTGTCACTCATTCTGACCCAAAAATTCTAACTCTGCCATCATTTACTCAACATCATGTCATTCCGAACCTGTATGACTTTCTTTATTCAACATAAACCTAATATTACAACCTACACCTGCACACAATATTGTGAACAGATGAGTAAACTAAACTTTGGGGTCTGTACGTATTACTATTATTATTTTTTTCTCTCCATTATGCACAGCTATTTGTTGTGTTAGGATAACAAAGTTTAAAAAGTTACTTTCTTTACAGCCTAGTTATTTTTAGGCTGGCCTGCCTCAGCGGTCTAACAGTGCTCGTCAATGTCAAAATGCCGGTATTCGGTAATGCGATAAAATCGCGGTAATGAATATGCACGATATTGTTATCGCGGGCACTTCAAAATACCGTAAAAAATAATAGATCCGAATTTAGATTTTTAGAACGCGCATTAGCTTATTTTCCATCAACCGCTTAAAAAAACCACTGCGTATATGCTGCGCAAAACACGAGCGCACTCTGATGTGAACAATCCCCACATGAAGCACTGTGTGCATGCGGCGCAGTGCGCACTCTAGTCTAATGTAAACAGTCCTCACATGGAGAAGAAGCATGGCGGAAGGAGGAACGCTGCCGTCGATTTATGCCGTCGAAACTCTACGCATTCAGCGCCACACATCCATTTTCTCACGCAGAGAAAAATCGTGGAGCAAAGAGGACACTGACACCGACAGACTAGACAGAGCAGGTTACTTTTGATATGAAAAAAAATGATCAGCTCTCAGATTCTGTCCATTTTATTACGAATTTTGACAATAAATACCGTTTTGGCACTTGTAAATGTGACGTGACAGTTTGCTGTAGCGCATCAGTTCACGTAAATCTGTTACTTTTTATTTAAAGATACAGTAGGGGAGAGCGGGGCACAAAGTAACGCTTTTTGACTTTATTTGTTTGTGTAAATCTACTTATGGTTCAGAGTATTTATTTTTTCCCACATTAATTTCCCACATGTCTAGTACAATTATGTGGTTTTGTTTTATTAATACAGTATATACTTTTTTCTTGATATACCCCGAAAGAATGGAAGTGAAATGTGACAACATGCCCCATAGGTGGGGTACATTGTAACATGTGAGGGGCACATTGTAACATGATATATATGACAGCTTAAAATGTTATCTGATCTAATAAAAAAAATATACACGACAAACTAAAATATTTTCTAAATAAAATACAATTATTAACTTTTTCATATAAAATAATGGCATTTTTTAATAATTAAATATAAACTCATTTTTGAGTTTTGACTACGAACACAGGAAAACACAGCTATACAGCATAGTTCAAAACAAATAAATAATTAGTAATTTCTGAACATTGACTCTCAGTCTTTATTCACCTTTTTCTCATGTTTTCTCAATAAAATTAATAAAAGTATAGAATATAATAGCATATTTCTAATAGGGGCTCATTGTAACGCAGTGTTACAACATGTCCCGCCTGCACAACTGGGATTTAAACCAGGGGGGCAGCGTTTCATATTATGTTGAAGCTTCCCCGGGCGCCGACATTGGCTATCAGACCATCACCTGCTGTTAGCATCCCATTGACTCCCATTCATTTTGGCGTCACTTTGACAGCGAATAACTTTACATCTGAGGCGTTTAAAGACTCCATTTGTCCATTATTTATTTCTAAAGAAACACGAAAATGTATAAAAGGCTCCATTACCTTGTATCTTACGTTATGGCCCCGTAGAAGCAGTTTTTGTAAAAATAGGCTAACGATTGCGTCATAACCACGCGACTCTCTGTCGCACAGTAGAGAGATTACCGTATGGACAGGAGGAGAAGCTCGCGCGCAATCGGGGGGACGTGGAGGCAAAATGGCAAAGTAATTAATCAGAATACTTAGCAAAAGTTTCTCCTGCTCCAGCTCATGGACACCTCCTACTCACACTCTCCGTCTCTGCAAGTTTCAGAAGGGAATGATTCAGATTTCTCTCGGCACAGCTACTAGAAGACAGACGGGTTGCTCACGTCACATCTACGTCGTCAAGCTCAGTGTGAGTCTGCGCAGTACGCTCGACCATCAGGAAGTTAGTGCTTCTAATTGACTTCACTTGCCTCCGTTGAATCCAATGGGGTCGCTGTGTCCAGTTTATATACTGTCTATGATTTAAACCTGGCTAGTGTCTTCTGCTAGTTAGCGAAGCATTAAAGAGCTATCTCAACTGTTAAATAACATATTGGAGATTAAAATAATATCAGATTTGTCTAATTTTAAATAAACACAAAAAATAGAGATGAAAAATTAACTTAAGTAAGAAATGTACTTTTGCTATGGTTTAATAAATGTCTATGGATATCTTCCAAAAAAATAATAATTTTGGCGCAATTTTTTTGATATGGCAACTAGTAAATACACTAAGTTTCGTCATCCGAGCATGTGTGGAAGTATTTAAAACAAGTGTGTTACAACTAGCCCCGTGTTACGTTGTGCCCCGCGCTCCCCTACAACTTACCGAAAGGTATATATGCCTACATAATATCGATCAATCAGTGTTTTTCAGCCACGGAAAGAGGTCAATAAAACTAAAGGACAACAATTATGTCACAGAACGTTACATTTACCTCAGGAAAGCATTTTGCTAAATATGTGCACTATATTACATATTTATTATATTTTTAATTGTGTCATTACATAATTGTTATTATAATGAAAACCGCATTATATTTTATTTTATTTTATTTTTTTAACCTTTAATAATACCAGCTGATAGGGCTCTCTGTATGTTTACAGAATTATGTGAGATGTATTTTTTCGTAAGAAAAATGAACATGTAGGCTATCTACATGGGAGGGGGCGTGTCCACATGATGGGGGAGGAGAGAGAGAGTGAGCCAATCAGCAGTAGGGGGCGTGTCCACTCATGATGGGGGAGGAGAGAAAGAGAGAGTCAATCAGCAGTAGGGGGCGTGTCCACTCATGATGGGGGAGGAGAGAGAGAGTGAGCTAATCAGCAGTAGGGGACGTGTCCACTCATGATGGGGGAGGAGAGAGAGAGAGTGAGCCAATCAGCAGTAGGGGGCGTGTCCACTCATGATGGGGGAGGAGAGAGAGAGAGAGAGAGAGAGAGAGAGAGAGTCAAACAGCAGTAGGGGGCGTGTCCACTAAAGATGGCGGAGGAGAGAGAGAGCCAATCAGCAGTAGGGGGTGTGTCCACTCATGATGGCAGAGGAGAGAGAGAGTGAGCCAATCAGCAGTAGGGGGCGTGTCCACTCATGATGGGGGAGGAGAGAGTGAGCTAATCAGCAGTAGGGGGTGTGTCCACTCATGATGGGGGAGGAGAGAGAGAGTGAGCCAATCAGCAGTAGGGGGCGTGTCCACTCATGATGGGGGAGGAGAGAGAGAGCCAATCAGCAGTAGGGGGTGTGTCCACTCATGATGGCAGAGGAGAGAGAGAGTGAGCCAATCAGCAGTAGGGGGCGTGTCCACTCATGATGGGGGAGGAGAGAGTGAGCTAATCAGCAGTAGGGGGTGTGTCCACTCATGATGGGGGAGGAGAGAGAGTGAGCAAGAGGGAGATTTGAAGAAAGACTGTAGAAAGAGAGATGACTGAGAGACATTACAAAAGAGAAAAGGTCAGAGGAATATCACTGGAAAAAGAAAGGCTATGATCAGCTTTATAGGACCCGCGTTATTATTAGAAAAGCTTTTCAGCACTTAAGTGGGACGGCCTGGAAACGGACGCCGAGGTTGTGTTATTTCTGCTCCGTATTTACTCTTGTGTACTGTATGTTAATTCGTTCGTTCATCATCTTTGCTTTAATTTGCTTCGCTTCTGCTATGATAGAGAGGCATCCACTCTTGCATTGTGTGTTTGTGAATTTTGGGGGCAGAGCAATGAAGCGAGGGGTGTGTTTGTTTGGGTTGATTTAAAATTTCAACAGTGTTCATCAATGATTCTAAGAAATCACTGCACCTTTAATACCCAACTGCAATGTGCCGACAATATGCGAAAGTGCAAATAAGGAGGGATACATTTCTGTCTATTTCTCACACAAAGCTATTATATGATTGCGGGAGATTTGGATTATAGCGCGCAAGTTATTTGGACTAATTTAGAGCTCGGCAGCATTCTGTCACTATGCTTTCATTATTTGAAAAAGGGCAGTGTGAATATTCATCATAATTTCATAAAGAAACAAAATCATGCAGGTTTGGAACAACATAAGAGCGAGTAAATGATGAAAGAGTTTTCATTTTGAGTGAACTGCTCCTGTCTGCATCTCTCTCCCTTCTGAAAATCTCTGAGTCTATTTACAAACTGGGACAATCTTCTGCTCGAGTTGATGGGAGATGTATTTTTAATACCTCTGATGCCAAGAATAGTTCTGCCAACGTATGAGTGGTGTGTTTGCTTGTGCATCTGTGCGTGTTTGATGAGTCTTACTTATTGGATTTGATTTTGACGTCTTTCCTCTTGCGGAGCTGGCTGCCATCTTTGTACCAGTTGAAGGAGGGGCTCGGGTTGCCCACGGCTTCACACTTGAGTGTCAACTTTTTACCTTCCAGGAGCCACTGAGAATCCATGGGCTTCACCTTCGGAGCTGACGCTACAGATGGAAAAAACAGACAGAGAGTGAGTGGAAAAGAAAAGAAAAGCAGGTTTCCCCATAGGACAAAAAAAGCACGCTTTTTTCCCCTTTAATATCTCAGTCGTTTCTTGTAGACAGCAACGAGATGCTTCTGCTTTGATTTATGCTGATTTAAATATATCTAATGTCACGAAAAACCTCATTATCCTAAGGAATTCATGAGAAACATCTGAGACAAAAGCTTACATTAAACATGACTGAGAACTTCAGAAAGGAGCAAACTATGTGCAATAAAGCTTTCCTTGGGGTGGAGGTCAGATTGACTGAGGTGACATGGGGAGAAGAAAGAGATATTACTGGAGAAAGAAAAGAGAAGGGAGAGAGGAAAGAGGAGGGAAGAAGGAAGAAAGAGAGAAAGAAGGCATGACGGCTAAAAATGCAGAGAAACGTGTTGAGAGACAGACGCATACGGGAGGATGGAGAGAAGCATATAGAAGAGTGGGAAGAAGGAAAGTGAGAAACGAAAGAGATTAATGGGGCTCATCTTCCAGCAGTTTACCACGGTAAAGTAATCCATCTAGCAATGAGAAACAAGCCCAATATTGTGAGCCATGTTATAACTATGAGCAGTTATAAAAATACAGTACATTTAGTGCAGCAAATAATAATCACAGTTTACACACACACACACACACACACACACACACACACACACACACACACAATAATAACAATAATGCTGCTACAGAGTTTGTTTTATTCACGTAATTTTCTTTTATTGTAATTCTTATTATTCTCAAAAGTAATTCTTATAAGACTCATTACTAACAATATTTTTATTGTGGTGTAATTTTATAATACTGCATATATATTTATTATTTTTAAAATTTAAATTGTGTATAATAGTTTAGAATATGTTATTTATAATTTAAAGATATATATTTCATATCAAATATCACAATATATAATTATGTTTTATATTATTTAAAGATGTACAATATGTATGTAATATATAACATTAAATAATATGTATTTTATGTATCTTTAAATTATAAATATATTCTTCTAAAAAATAATATATTATTAAAATCGCACATATTATATATATATATATATATATATATATATATATATATATATATATATATATTATTTAAAGACAAATACCATGTAATACAATATATACTACATACTGTATATTTTATATATACTTATAATTCATTATAATGCACAATAATCTAAATGGTACTAATATTAGGTTTACATTTTTTATGTAAAATATTTAGTCATTTATTTCCTTAGATTTTGAGGTGAAATATTGTAAATAGAATCCTCATGAAATAAAGGACTTAAGTTACAGTTTTGGACTGAAAACAACATGGAATAGCCGACTGTTCACTGTTTAACTGAGCGTGGCTCCATCTGTGGTTTTCTCCTTCTCTCTCTCTTTTCAGAGCAATACTTCATTCTGTCACATCCAGTGAAATCACACCTTCTTGTCTCCAGATGCTTCTGACACACACACTCACACACAGACACACACACTTCCGCATACACAAACATACACTCCAAATCTTTAATACACACTTACACCTCTTGACTAAAACACATAATAATCCTTGTACAATTAATGCACATGTACAGAAGCACACACTTCTTATGTTTGACTTCTTATCACATGCCTGCACGTTGTAATTCCACTCGCGTGGACTCTGGAGTACGAGAGGAAACCTTTACATGTCCAAGAGAGACTCGGGTCTGATTGCTCTGTTAACAGAAACCCTATACTCCTGCTCACAGACAGCACAGTGAAAAACCTCATTCTGAGTCCATCCAATCAGCTTCACTCATCAATAACAGCCAATCTGCTGCCTCGGCAACTAATAATTCACCAGGAATCTACCACTACTTCCGTACACATCATTATTTTTTTAGAATTCATGTGCCTTTAATCAAAATAACTTCCCCTTCCTCTCGCAGCGACATGTCACGTTTACTGGCGTGAGGGCGGGGCAACCTGTCACTCACATGAGATCCACCAATAGCAAACCACAACGGTCCAATCAATTCTCCATGGACAAAATCAAGTCCCGCCCATTGTTTCACTCGGATATACGTCACAATGGGGAAGAAAAGATGAACGCAACTTCTGTTTCATGCCAAACTTGAAAACTAAAACTATTAAAATGAATTGAAATAAAGCTGAAATAAAATAAGTATTAGATTAGAAGCTTAAACTAAAAAAACTTGTAATTAACAAAAATTACAAATATTTCCTTGTCAACTAACGTATAGCCTAGTTTAAGTTGAAATTACTAAAAATAAAATATATGAAATATATATAAATTAAAGAAATCTTCAAAAAAACAAAAGGACAACAAAATCATTCAAATTTAACTAAAAAGAAAAATAGCTAATTCAATGTATTAATAAATACTACAATAATATATAAAAAATAGTAAAATAACACTGCTCTGTGGCAATACCAAAATATTTAGTTTGAGTATCCCAATAAGTGCATTAAGTAAGAAAAATGCTTGACTTTGTTAGAATATCTGAGGAAAGGATATGGTTATTTTCTCTTTTCCAGTGTACATGTGACTGGAAAAGACCCCAACCAGACTCAAACTTACCAGAGCATGTGCACTACCCATCAATCCCAGACGACAGGCACTGTATATCAGGAGTTTCTTTTTTATAAATCACTAAACTATCAGCAACCCAAAGTGGAAGTATTGGGGACAAATGTCCAAAAGAAGAAAGAATAAGAGGCGTTTCATGTTCATCATGGAGTTGATTTCTGCTTGATCAGTAAATCCGAGTATAAACACAAAGGCACGCACGCACACACTGATAACGGTGACAGCTCACATGAAAGATTGTCTTTTCCTCTCTCGGCCCAACGCTCTTTCTACTCGCTTTGATAGTCCTGGAAGTCTTTTATTAGAAATAGTATTTCCGTCCCTCGTTCCGCTCTCTCTTCCTTCTTCCACAGAAACAAGGCCCAAGAGATGAAACTGACTGTCTGTCTACAACAAGATCAGACCTCTTTCTGCAAATATTAAGGGAAAAGAGCTGTCTCTCCCTTTCAAAACTTTAACTTATCAAGCATGTGAACTTATAATCAAAATTGGGGGATCCAGACGTTAAAGTTTATAATCTGAAACACACTGATCAAGCACAAGTTTTCTTTTTTAAGAAGTCTCTTATGCTGAACAAGGCTGCATTTATTTATTCAAAAACAGTAATATTATGAAACATATCAAATTTTACATTTTCAGCATCATTACTCCAGTCTTCAGTGTCACATGATCCCTGCTCAGGAAAAATTGTCGCGCTGCCCTATTTTTTTGCGGAAACTGGGATCCATTCTATCAGGATCCTTTGATGAATAGAAAGTTCAAAAGAACAGCATTTATTTGAAATAGAGATCTTTTGTAACATTTTAAATGTTTTTATTGTCATTTATTAGCTTTTGATTGATTTAACGCATCTATGCTAAATAGAAGTAGTGTTTTTTCTAAATGCAATGCGATTGTTTTATTTGATGTAACAAATGTCAGTGAATCACAAAGACAGCAACAGCCAACTAAAGAAAAGATTATTATTATCAATCAAAATGAAATTTTCAATGACCAATTCTTAAAAAAAAACCATCCTTCTTTAGTTGAACATCAAAGTTTGTCTAGGGAACTAGTAGGAACAAAAATATATAGGCTACTTTTAATGAAATAATAGCTTTGGAAAAATGCCTGACACAAGGCTAATGTAAGAGTCTAACATCACCAAGACATCAGTGTGTGTGTATGCGTGTGTGTGTGTGAATGTAAAGCTGCACAAGGTTGCAGTTGTGCATGAATGCTTTTGCTCAAATCAGCATTTTCTGATGGAGTTTTATCACCGACCACCCCTCTCTCTTTCTCCTTCAAGGTTAAAATGTACATCTGTCCAACGGAGCACGCACACACACCATCACACACACATATTATAAAGCAGAACACTGTGAAAAGAAGCTGAATGAAGCCCAGACGCTCATATGACACGGCACAGAACAACATTAACACTCATTAACACTTGCATGGAGGAGCATCTGTTATATTACACAAAGCCTTCACACACTTTCTATTCATCAAACATGTATCACACAAATGTTAAGATGCACAACTGTTTTCAACATTGATAATAATAAGAGATGTTTTTTTTATTTTTTATTAGAATGATTTCTGAAGGATCATGTGACACTGAAGACTGGAGTAATGATGGTGAAAATTCAGCTTTGATTACAGGAATAAAGTACATTTTAAAGCACATTACAATAGTTATTTGAAATTGTAATAATATTTCTCAATATTACAGTTTTTTCTGTATTTTTGCAGCCTTAGTGAGTATAATAAACGTACAGTATAAGAACCGACAACTAACCGACTCATTCTAAGCTGTCACCGTTAACCATCACATAACCGCATCTCTCTTCCAGAAGACTTAGCTGGAAAGATACCAGAAAAGACACTTCAGATTTTTATTAAAAACAAACCCATTGGGACGAAGCAGCGACTGTTAAACTTGTCCAGCAGTGGAGGAAGAAATCTGAATCTGAAAACAAAACTGATGTTGCAATAAGACACAAAATGTGATATAAAACACAGCACTATCCACTGGGACGTTCGATAGAAAGCCAACAGTTACAGATAAATAAATCCTTTGTCGAAGGAAGAAAAATACATAAACTTTTAAAGAAATAAAGCAAAAAAAAAACAGTTTATGGATGGAGAAAGATTTATGAAATAATTATAAATGGGTGGATGAGCCAAATCCGATGTTGCAATGTGAAACTCAACGTGATAAGAAAAAAAGCCCCGTCCGCTGGGACGCACGACCCTATTCATACCATAATCGGAAGAAATATCTTAATGTCTGCATGAACAATTGCGCTTTCCAGAAAATGTCAGAAAACAAAACACATGAAAAAAATATAATCACAAATGAGATCTCTCATATTGCTCTACAGTTTCTCAGAGACGGCTCTCAGATTTTCTCCTGACAGAAGACATTAGTCGCTTGTCTCATCTAGAGTTCCAGAAGAGATATCAAGAAGCTTTTTCAAATTAGCTCAAATTTGCCAAAAGATAGCCAAGTCAGAGATCTCAATATGAACTCAAACATTTCTTTTTATAGCTCTATACTCTTACTTTATGACATCGCTCTATAGAAACTTGATTCTCATTGGTCAAATATTTCTGAATAATGACAGACTTCAGTGTATAATTCTGTTCTGTTTCTTTACGGTTTCTACAAGTGAGCTAATACAATAATTTCCATTCAGATCAGTATTTGATGCCCTTGTTTTTACTTATTTATTTGTAAAACTGTCTCTTATTGTTTTTATTTTGCTTCAATAATCATCTTAACTGTATATTATCTCATAAATATCAATGATCATCTCATTTGAACCTTTTTAACCTATGGTAGTTCAGAGAAAATGTCAGTTGATACATTTCACTGCCGTTCAAACGTTTGGGGTCAGTAAGATTAAAAAAAATATATATATATATATATACTTTTAATTAATCAAGCATTAATCAAAAGAGAAAATGCTGTTTTTAAACTTTTTATTAGTATTCATTAAAGAATCTTGAAACAATGCATCATGATTTCCACAGGAATATGAAGCAGAGCAACTGTTTTCAACATTGATAATAATAAGAAAGCATCAAATCAGCATATTAGAATGATTTCTGAAGGATCATGTGACAATGAAGACTGGAGTAAATGCTGAAAATTCAGCTTTGATCAAAGGAATGAACTACATTTTAAAATATATTAACATAGAAAAAAAGTTATTTTAAATTGTAATAATATTTCACAATATTACTGTTTTTACTGTGTTTTTGATCAAATAAATGCAGTTGAGCAGAAGAGACGTGTAAATAAAACAGAACTCCATTAATGCAAGAAAAATCTCTCTGGGATGTAACTTTTCCCTGCATGGGAACAAACTTATAGTGCAAAACGGCAGAATGTCTCAGCGAAACGCAGAGCTTGTGATAGAAAGTTTCCACAGTTCTCTGGAAACAAGGTCAAATTTAACATGCTTTAGACGGCTTGCAGTTTTCAGTTCAGCTTTACGCCAGAGCTCAGATATCCCACGCCTTTACTCTTTCCTTCACACACACAAACACACGCCGCTCATTCTCCACAGCTTAATCGCAGCACTTGCACACTACAAAAAAAAATCATTTTCTCAATCAGCATTTCAGAAGTGTTTTCCAGTAAAAATATCGAAACTTTTTTTACCCGGGAAATGTCCCCGAGAAGCAAACCTGCGTAAGACTTTCAGAGAATCAATCTTGAATTAAGTGTTTTTGTCTTACCCCACTGGCAACTTTTGTCTTATCTTGCGCATAAATCTAATGAAATATATGCTTAAAATACTTTAGCTTTAAATATTAGATTACTTTGCATGATTAGATATGTTTACTGTAAATCAAAACAGCACAACTGATTAATAAAAAGATTTTTTTGCAGTGCACGACATCTCACCCCTCTTTTTCCCCTCCCGTGGTCCATCTTTCCTTCTCCTGTCACTCTTTCTCCTTTGCTGCTCTTTCTCTCTCATCCTCCTGCAGTTGCGGTAGCTGATCTCCCTCATGCTGAGACAGGATTATGAAGAGTAAGCTATGAAGACAGGACGTGTGTGTGTGTGTGTGTGTGTGTGTTTCCACACTATAACTGTGTAGGACAGTCCCACCCCTCATCACACTCAGCAGGGATACACCTACTGATAGGTGGGGAGTGTTGGGAAATTTTTGGAAAGAAGAGAAACAAGTTACGAGCTCACAAGAGAGGACAGAGTACAGAGAGACAAACAGAAAGAAACAAAAGATCCAAGCTGGGGAGAGAGCGTATGTTGTGTAGACATGGGAACATGGATGAGAAGAGATAATTAGAGGCTCCATTAAGTATATCTGGGACTCGTGGGAGAGCAGGAGATAAAACCAGCCATAGATGAATCTGGATCAGAGTCTAAACAAAATTGTTGAATACAATGGAAATGAAATACAAAGGAAAAACTAAGCAATAGAATCAAATTAGATGAATTTACAGCAAAAAAAAGATATATATATATTTTTAAATTGAACATTTTGAAAGGTTTTCTATTACATCAGTCGGATTTTTTTTCGTTGAAAGAAATTAATACTTTTATTTAGTAAGGAAGGATGTATGAAATTGATCAAAAGACATTTATAATGTTAGAATGTAACAAGTTTCAAAAGATTCATATTTCAAATAAATGCTGCTCTTTTGAACTTTATATTCATCAAAGAATCCTGAAAAAAACAAATGTCACGGTTTCCACAAAAATATGAAGCAGCACATCTGTTTTCAGCATTGATAATAATAATAAGAAATGTTTCTTAAACATCAAATCAGCATATTAGAATGATTTTTGAAGGATCATGTGACACTGAAGACTGGAGTAAGTGCTGAAAATTCATCTTTGACATCACGGGAATAAATTACATTTCAAAATATATTACAATAGAAGTTGTATACAATTATAATAATATTTCACAATATTAAAAGCAGCCTTGGTGAGCATAAGATACTTCTTTCAAAAACATTTAACTGTTAAGTATACTTTTTAATGGATCAAAACTCCCTACATTGGATTTATTTAAGTTAATCCGCCAAGAACAGTAGTCTCACTTTAAAAGGACAATTTACAACTTTAAAGGCTAATTTGTCATCACATTTCTACTTTTAAACTCTCTGCTGTATTTAACCCTTAGACTTCCATTAGCTGCATTACTGCAGAATAAATTGTCCCTCACTCAGTTTGTAAAAACAAAGAAAAATGTAAAAATGTGTAATTGACAGCCACAGATGTTGCCAATAGAGCTTAATTTGTTTTTAACCTAAAGCATTCCTTTAATTGGGTTTCATCTAGAGTTAATGACAAAAAAACAAACAAGATTTACGTTTTTCGTGTACAGACGACAACCTTGTCAAAACAATTCTCGTTCACACGGATCCTCGAAAATGACTAAAAACGCTGTATTCTGCTGCCAGGGCAGTAGTTGGCGATGTCACTTTGTAAAGAAACACTACATGCCTATAGACTGAGGCCTAGTCCACATGGACACGGGTATTTTTATAACCAGAGTTTTTCCTCCTGCGTTTAAAAAAAAATCCCGTCCACACATGCTCGGTTTACGACTACATGAAAACGCAAAAACACACTATCAAGCGCTGTCAAGAGCATGCCACACTAGCAGGCGGCGATATAACCCTAATCGTAAAGCCACGTTGGCCAATCAGAAGCCGCGGATAACGGCGCACACTCTGACGTCGCAAGGTAAAAACCCCGGTTTTACCGTCTACACGACAACACTGCAACCGGCGTTTCTAAAAATCCTCACCCTGGCAGGGGTTTTCAAAAATGTTCGCTTTCAGTGACCTGATACTGCGTTTCCGTGTGGACGAACGGCCGAACCGCGTAAAAAAAGTCACGGTTATAAAAATACACGTGTCCGTGTGGACAAGGCCTGATAGTCACCACAAATTCCTGTTTTTGTAGTTTAAAGAAGACTTGACAAAAACTTGCACTATGAAACCAGTTTTTAAAAGTTTGCGTTTTCAGGACGTTTTCCTGATACGCCATTGTCGTGTTACTAAATGGCCAAAACGCATAAAAAAGTTTTCCATTTTTAGTTAGTAAAGTAAAAAAAACACACAATATTGTGTAAACAGCCCCTAAAAACCACATAAAACAAGCCACTATGTAAAGCTATGTTAACTGTATTTACAAGCAGGGACTGACGCAAACTTAAAAGAGTTGTGTAAATCCTCACATAGTCTCCAGTGCGTTCATCTGGCAGATCCTAACAGGGCCGCGGTCAGGACAGGCAGGTGAGCGGTGCTGTGTTAACCTGGAGTGTGCAGAGGTCACTCATGTACATCTGTTAAAAAAGTGCCCTATCCTCTGTAACCCTTAAACGACCTTGCAGAGACACATCTGTGATCTCATCTCCACTGCAGTCCTCATTACGACCCTGAGTATCTGCAATTTAGCTATCAATTTACATTAGTGTCTCATTGCCTATATCTCTCTCTCTCTTTCTTCCACAAAAGATCCAAACTATAAGGATGGGAGTAGTTGACTAGCTCGTCCAGAGAGTCTATTTAGCTTTAACATTTAGCAACGGTGCTTTAAAGGGGTGGTATAATGCCCCTTTTTACAATATGTAAAGTAAATCTCTGTTGTCCCTAGAGTGTGTATGTCAAGTTTTAGCTCAAAATACCCCACAGATAATTTTTTACACCATGTTAAAGTTGTCCCTTTTTGAGGGTCAGTAAAAAACGCATTGTTTCCGTGTGTGTCCCTTTAAATGCAAATGAGCTGCTGCTCCCGGCACAGAGGGCGGAGCTTCAAGAGCTTGCGTGTTAGCAGCTCTGATTACCTCACGCAGACAAGCACTGAAATGTCAGAAACTGTTCTGCCTTTTATGTTTAAACTGGAGTCGGACAATGATGGAGAGACTCAAGAAGAAGTGACAACATGTAGAATGCAACAGGACGCTTCTGAATGGTTAGTTGATGAATTTATGTTGCTGATGTGGAGTTAACTATCTTCAAGTCTCTGATTAGCATATTCTGTCATGATAATCTAGAAAATCGCTCGTGTGGGAACTGTTGTCTACAGTGTGACATGCTATTGCATTTGTGTTACGTACTGTATTGCATTTGAAAAGACGAATGCGACAGCTTGAGCAGACTCACAAATGTGCTCGACTACAACAGCTCTTCCTCTTCTCAACATGGACTGCGTGTTCCCGGGGGCGGGGTTTATGTAAATTCTAGTGATGTCACTAATCCGGAAGGAATGTCATGTAGTCCCTTCCAGCGTTTTGTTGTAGTCCTTTGAACTTTGAGCATTGTAACTTTGCAGATGTTGTTTATGCTCAAACAGCAACATTACACACTAACTAAAGTTAGAAAGGGGAAATCATAATCAAACACCCCTTTAAAGGGCTTTGAATTTCAAGATGCAACTTCTCTATGCATCTCTAAATGCATCTCTAAATTCATCCCCTTCAAAGTGGCTCACCTCTAAATTCATCTCTAAAAGATGTGAGTTTTTGTAACAAAATCACCTTTTTTATAATAAAATCCAAGAAATTCACTGTCAGACAACATAACATAAAATATCTAATAAACAAGATACATTTACTTGAGCAGCAACACTGCATGAGATATTAAGACTTGTTTCAGATAAATTATCTTTAAAGGGGCTATATGAAAGAATTGTCATGTATTAATCACTTTTTTATCACCAATGTGTGAACAGCTCGTATTGAAACGAGACCTTCCCCAACTTCCTAGGTTGTTTATGAAAGAGACTGACTTTTATGTGATGTTTTTTTGCCAGGAAAATCAAAAGGATGTGACGTTTACGCGCGCTCCCGAGAGCCTCTCTTCTGTCCTATGAAAGCGTGCACCACATATTTACATATTACACATCTAAACGTCGCTCTCAGCAGCGTAGACGGCATCTGGATGTTCGTTCATACCGCTGCAAATGTGTTTCCAACTTCTTTTTTCTTCTAAGCTAAGAATGAAAAAGAACTTTGTCGTGAGTATTTTAGGGTGTTGAATCACGCTCAGTCTCTTGTACGTTATGTGTGCACGAGTGCGAGCGCGAGCAATATGTTGCTAGCTGCAGTTCACTTAACGGCCACCTGTGTCACTAAAAACATGGGTTTCTGAATTCTACAAATAGCCCCTTTAATATGAGCATATTATACTTTTTACTTGTATTAAAAACTTACACTCTGAAAACAAGTCTTAATATATTATATTTTTTGATATTTTAATTGAAAAACATGTCATGTTTTTAAGAAAACAGTTCACTTTTAAAAATTTGCTTCAAGACACGTGTTCTGTTCCACTATATGTTGATCTTCAACCTCAAGGTTGTCAAACTAAATATTAAAGGCATACTATGCAGTTTCCGTTTTTGTCAAACAGCGACCCCTAGAGTCGCTGTGGAGTATTTGTGTTTAACGTTACTGTCGTAAATACCACTCTCGCTTTCTTTTCCTTGACTCTTCCGACCACGCTTTCTTCATCAACTCTGCCCTGATTCACGTCAGAAATGCGTGCTAGTGTCTTCCATAGAGGCCGCTTCATATGTTGTTGATGTACGTGACGTCGTGCTGTAAAGCAAGTCGTGATTCTCGGAAGATTGGTCGGGGCGCCACCTCTCAAACTTGCATTGCTGGTTTTGCAAGATCTCTGAGGTGGGACAGGCCAAAATCATCATTTTAAAGGGATTCATTTGATGTGTTAAGACTTTACTCTTCGGTTAACTTTATTTAGATAATAGTTTATTTAACATGCTACACAAAAGAAACAAGACACAACTTTGCACATCACCAGTACTGCTACCCGGACCGGTACACATCTAAACATAACGTAACTCACTACTGCTGTGAAAACCAGCAATACACTAAACATTTTTGAGTATTCACACTGTTTTTCTTCTTCCAAGATTTGAGAAACACAGTGATGGTGGCAGTGGCCAAGTGCGATCTTTGTTTCTACATATGCGATATAGTGAGTTGTTTAGATTTTCACTCTTTCTATAACCGGAATAGCTTCTGTCTCCTGAGACCCTCTTTCTCTCTCCCTCCTTCAATCTAGGAAGAAAAGACCTGGGCCATACTGACACTAATACTTTGGATGAAGTGAAACTCACCCAAGTGTGCATGCAAGCGTGTACACACACACACACACACACTTAATTGACATACACACTCATTCTCTCAGAGGAAACAGAAAAAAGAGGATGAACAGTGAGCTTGATAAGAGTAACATGAAAGCTTGTCTGAGACACGCCTGAAAGAGCAGCAGTAAAGAGCTAATATCTGGTGTGTGTGTGTGTGTGTGTGAGAGAGAGAGAGAGAGAGAGAGAGAGAGAGAAAGAGAGAGAGAGAGAGAGAGAGTGTGTGTGTGTGTGTGTGTGTGTGTGTGTGTGTGTGTGTGTGTGTGTGTGTGTGTGTGTGTGTGTGTGTGTGTGTGTGTGTGTGTGTGTGTGTGAAAGTTTAGGGTCAAGTCTACAACACAGCCTTTCTGTCAACTGCATTTATGAAAGAATGACAGTGGCTACAGAGAGAAAATAAAGAGAAAACGAGAACAAGCAACAGAAATTTTATTTTTACATTTTAAGACAATGGGTGCTTGTTAGATGGTCTCCTACTAGTTGAACACAAACCTCCAAGTTTCTATGTCCTCTATTGTGAAATATTATTACAATTTAAAATATCGGTTTTCTATTTAATATATTTTGCAATGTAATGTATTCCTGTGATGTCAAAGCTGAATTTTCAGCATCATTACTCCAGTCTTCAGTGTCACATGATCCTTCAGAAATCATTCTAATATGCTGATTTGCTGCTCTTTAAGAAACATTATGTTGAAAACAGTTGTGCTGCTTAATATTTTTGTTTAAAATATGGTAAATTTTACCAGGATACTTTGATGAATATAAAGTAAAAAAAACAGCATTTATTTGAAATAGAAACCTTTTGTAATAGTCAATGTCAATGGCTTTGAACTGTCCCTTTAAACGTGCCTTTAAATACACAAGCATTTATCTTAATAAGGTATTAATGGTAATAACAATTTATCTTAATAAAGACAGCACAGACTTATATATTGATTTATATACAGTTAAACATTTTTTTTTTTTTTGCATTTACATAAATTATTTGCAGTAGTTCACTTCTCGGACAAATTTTGTCCCACCAGAAATGACCACATATCATCAGGTTCACTTGCAGTCCCTCACACACATAAGCTCGACACATGGCCATACGTGACTTGGGTGCAGTGTGTGACTTAGGGTCCAGCTCTCTGTGACACTTGTGTGTGAGTGAGTGAGAGAGAGAGACAGACTGTCAGACAGACAACAGACCAGAATGAATGTGCACAATGATACTGACAGCCAAAAGAGGGCATCTCTCTCTCTCTCTCTCTCTCTCTCCCTCCCTCCCTCACTTTTTCCATCTGTTTGTGTCAGAGGGAATCTGTAGCTATTAGTTTAAAAGGGGAAAAAAAACACTAGATGACAAATCTTGCAAGAAAGAGTTAAACTGTAGTGGAAGTTGAATTTATTCAGCTAAACATGCACAATTAAAATGTATGTCTAAACCACTGATGACTGTTTTGCATGACTTTATGAAACAGATGACATGGTTAAGATGTCCAAGAATCGCAAACAGATTCTGATTCACACTAGCAGAGAGCTCACTTTAAAACCAAAGGTAATGTTAAATGCACATACAATACACATCCTTAGACAGATTGGATAGGACCGCAAAGGAAGCCCACAGAGAAAGAGAAACAGACAGCATTAAGACACGAGAAACCACAGACTGCTATTATGTGTCAGAGAGAGAGAGAGAGAGAGAGAGAGAGAGAGAGAGGCTGGCCTAATAAGTTGGCTTAAGAAAATTCCACCAAATAGAGAGAACATACTGGAAAAAGAAAATCATTGCTCATGCTTACATAATATCACATACAAGAGTAAAAAAAAAGAAAAAGAAATGTACTATTTATCACATTTTTAAACTGTCTGGTAGTGTTTGTAACGCCACATTGCCAAATAGTAATTAAAAAAATGGAAAAGGAAATAAATTGTGACCAGTTGCATCCCCTAAAATATATATACTATGCCTTATAAATTCATACTGTTTTACCCAAAGTTGATCAAATACCCATATACTGTATATTTCTAATTTAATATATAAATATATATATGTACAGTATATATATATTAAATATATGTATGGTATTAATAATGAGAAAATATTACAAACACACATTTTTGTTTCATGGCTTTCTTATCACATGACATCAAAATGTGTTCATATTGATATGCCGGACAAATGCTTTATACACGTGTGTGTGTGTGTGTGTGTGTGTGTGTGTGTGTGTGTGTGTGTGTGTGTGTGTGTGTGTGTGTGTGTACTCAATATTTGATCAGACTGAAAGCAGTTTCACAAATACATACTGTGATCATATACTGAGTACATATATATATATATATATATATATATATATATATATATATATATATATACTGTATATATTTTTGGTGAAGCTGCATGCATCAAATACTGAGTCATGACAGGGATATTTGAAAATGTTGGCCATTATCACTTAGTATTAGTTTAGTCATCACGACACTCTCGAGTGTAAATTCAAGCTGAGAGCATTGCATTGTGGGATACAATATTCCACACAGTGTGTTTCTGGTTGTACAGTGTATACTGCACGTTTTGGCAAAATGAATATGTCACACTGTGTACATGTTGCAAACTGTAAAAACAGAATAAGTAGATTGGCAGTGTGCCATTCAGAACATGCCCATTGACTGTAGAGTCTTGAAATGACTCTTAACCGCTGATCTCTCCACCTACAGTGTTTGGGAGAGCACTACATGTGCCCTCTCACTGTCAGGTGGGAACTGAAAGCACATCAAGCCTGTGCATTTATGGTGATTTGGAAATTCACATTCATGACAGCAGAGGTAAAAAGTAGGTTTTAAGAAGAGAGTTATGCTTGCACACCCATACAAAACTTGCCACTAAGGTATTCAAGGTGGTTGCCAGGGAGGTGATATGCAGTTGCTAGGGTGTTCTGGGTGGTTGCTAGAGCGTTGCTAGGTGGTCCAAGTCAAAACAACCCACTTAAGTTTCTATGGCATTCTGGCCTCTACTTCAGGGCAAGTGTGTGAGGGTTTTTTTCACTCGGTTATATCATGCACAAAATCTACCTAACCCTTTTTAGGTGATTAGTTTGCAGATAAACTTTAGCCATTTTTGTCTCATTTAATGCAGATTACAACAAAAACCCTGTTCCATGTAAGCATCTTGTGTTCAACAACACACTTTACTAACTGATCAGAACATCCAACCGTAAATTGCTCTGAAATGACTTTGTCTGGAACACTAATATTTTGCCATTTAAAAGGACCAACACTAAAGTAAGTTAGCTGGGAAAATAATTATTTTTGGCAGCCTCTGGGACATGCAGGCACATATGAAAATAAACCACTCCATGTGAGAGCTGCAGCGCCATGACAGGGTTTATTTTCCAGCCTGTCACAGTTCATTCCTCACAAGGGGAATGCTGGAAATTGGGAATATAACATTTTGAATATTAAACTGGGGCATGGTGCATCATACATATGAGTGAATTGGTTATGCAATTCCTATGATTTTGCCAACGTGTGTTGTTCCTGGAACAATATTCCTGTCAAGGTCCGTCAGTAACACTATCTCAATCTCAAAGAAATTATAGTTACATTTAAAAAAAAAAAAAAGAAGCAGTTTTTGTTATACAGATTTACTATATACACTAAACACTTTAAAAAAATGCTGGGTTGTTTCAACCCATGTTTGGGTCAAATACGGACAAACCCAACCAAGGGTTTACATTTTTAAATTCAAATTTAAACCCAACGGTTCCGTTTGTCCATGTTTGACCCAAACATGGGTTGAAACAACCCATCATTTTTTAGAGTGTACATGAGTGTACTGTATGTATGCAGATAAAGTTGGACATAATATATAGCCAACTTTGCATAGACAGCTGTGTGATAATACAGTTTAAATACATACAGAAGATGCTGCATGATGTGTGATGTGATAGTAGGATAACTCAGCCCTACTGGAACCGAACACACACCACCAGCCAATCAGATCGTCCGATCTCCTCCAGCCTTCCATCAAGGGTTGCGCTCTCAAGGTCAGCTGACTAGCTCTTTTCCCTTACACCCACACACACTTACTCTTTCATTCTCACATAAGTCCTCTCTCGCTCCATCTTTCACACACTTCTCTCCCCTCCCCCCGACTTGGTTCTTGCCCTCCAGAAGCGAACGGATCGCTCATATCTGCTTTAACAAGTGCTGTTATTCAGCACGAGCAATTTGTAGCAAAGCACTCAAATCAAACGCCGTAACACCGACCTGCCTGACCACACACACAAGCGCGCGCACACACACACACACAGACACACACAAGCACACACACACACACACACAAGCATATCATATATAAATATCATTGTCATAGTTTGTGTTTGCACACAGTGCAAGACACATTTGGTCTGTTTATTATTATTATGAGACTGCAGATTTCCATTTTTGTGTAAGACAGAAACACCTCTATCTGTGTGTGAGATCAGTGTGATATCTGCAGCACGCAGCTGTCACCATGGTAACCACTCTAGAGAAAGAGAGAGAGAGAGAGATGGGCGAGAGACATAGACAGAATAATTACACAATTAAACAATTAAAGCAGCAGCTAAAACGTTCTCCAGTGGACGCTGGTACTGCAGCTCCATCCGTCCCACAGTTAAAAGGAACAATGAGTGAAACGGTGACCTTTGACACGTACATCGCTCCGCTGAGCAGCTTTCTGCTCTCTCCGTGTCTCCTGTCACCTCTCCAGGGTGGAGGAAATAAGAGTTCACTACTCGATAGCACCGGCAGCACACAATTTCACTCAAGAGCCATTCTGACTGTGAGTTTAAACACACACATATACACACACCTGATTCATTAGTGTTACAAAATCCATCACTATATTTGTACTATTTCCAATTTTACCTATTTTACTTATCTGAGCTATAAATAATAGAATTCATATTTTCTCATTTTATTTGTCTTATCTTATCATTTTAGTGTAGAATGAGTAAAGCTGTGTGTTGTTAGGAAGACAAAAGTTACATTTTTAGGCTGCTCTGCCTCAGCTGTCTAACGGTGCTCATCAATGTCAAAATGATCGAGATGGCCAATCAAATCAAAGAAGGCGGGTCTTACTGTCACTGTCACAAAGCAACAAGAGCTTGTGGAAAGATGTAAGTAGATGTAATAGATAACCGTTTTATGATAGAAATGTTCAGCATCGACAGTAATAGATTAGTTGCAAACTACTCAACTTATTACGAAATTTTGAATTGCAAATATGAGATCATGATTCATGTAATTCATAAATGAATGTGAAGAGACAAGAAACGTTTGCATTTTCGAAATATTAGACATACGAATCAAATAGTTTAGATTGATTACTTCATAACTACAATTAGACCTAGAACTTATTTTACCACTTTTATTTATTTATTCCCTTAAATACCTTTTAATCCTTAAATAATTTAATTCCATCATTATCATTATTATTTATTGAATAATAAATAATAAAGTCTTACTGTTGTTTGGACAACCACATCTTGTTTTCTAACATTAACAAAATTCAGAAAAATTAAAAAATTGTTACCACAGGAATTTAATGCTAACAATAAATGTTCCAGGAATAATAGCAAATGATATGAAATTTGAAAAAGAAGTGAGCTTGACCAACAAAATTGGGTGCCGACGGTCTTTCAATCCACCCAAACTCACATCCAGGTCTTAGATTTACAGTTAGTTTCTTATTGAATATCCTGTTTCACTATATAATGTGTCAACCAAGGCTGCATTTATTTGATTAATAAATACACCAAAAACAAGAATATTTTAAAATATTATTATTTTCTCTTTGAATCTATTGTAAAATGTAATTTATTCATTTGATGCCAGGCTGAATTTTCAGCATCATTACTCCAGTCTTCAGTGTCACATGATCCTTCAGAAATCATTCTAATATGCTGATTTGCTGCTCAAGAAACATTTCTTATTATCAATGTCAAAAATGGTAATTTTATGAATAGAAAGTTCAAAAGAACAGCATTTATTTGAAACAAAAATCTTTTGTAAAATTATAAATGTATTTACTGTCACTTTTGATCAATTTAATGCATTCTTGCTGAATAAAAATTTCCACAAAAGAAAAAACCTTACTGAAGAAAAGAAGAACGAACCCCTCATGACTTTACTATTATTTTACAGTAGTAAGTACAGGTTCATGTAGTAACTGTGGTGTTTTGGTGGAAACTATAGGACCTATTTTTGTAAGGTACTGTAAGATGAGGTTGCAGCGTGTGCTTTACACATGGGATCTATACTCCATAACATATGGAGTCCCAATGGAGCCCGCAGAGGAAAACCAGCTGCTAATTAAAACAAAAAAAGAAAGAAAAAGTTGACACAGCAGGTCTCTCTGAGCCAAACGAGAAGAGCTTACACTAGCATCACCTCCACATAAGCACCCCATCACAGCATATTAACACTACCTGAGTTTAAGATTGGCAAAGACACTCACGCAAACTATGTTTTACATCCTCTCAATCACATGAACACAAATGCAAACTATGCATTTCGAAATATGTCAGACAATGTGCATTTCTATGTGTTGAATGGTTTTCACTTCAGTTCAACTACTGTTGTGCCGAATAAATAGTTAAACAGCAGAGAGCAAGTTAGCAAGTAAGTCGATATGTTTTATAGCTAGGTATTTGAATAACAACACATTTGGCTTAATGGCACTAGCGTTGACAGGTCTGTGCAACAAAAGTAGGTCAAAAATAGCCCAATGCGATTTTCTCCATTGGGTGGCCGAACTCTCCACTGAATTGGGCGGGAGGGGGCTGTTTGGGGGTCTTGGAGCACCAAAATCGCACTGGGGTGGATATCAACCCACGGGCACAACTTAAAAGTAGCCCAATTGACCGTTCGCAAAGGGGGCGGCCCTTTAGTTACTGTTCCTATGTCCAACAAGCCACGCCGCTCCCACGCCACACCATGTTCTCACAGTGAAAAATACATCGAGGAGCAGAGAGGACACTGACAACACGCTGACAGACAGGACAGACCAGGTTACTTCTGATATGATTCAAATGTGGTCATTTTTTTTACGAAATTTAAACAATAAATACCGTTTTGTGGCTCTTTAATGTGTCTGACAGACCGCTGTAGAGCCTCAGTTAAAGCTGCTCGTGAACCAATCATCTCTTCCTTCTTGTTAATTTACAGCATTAAATAAACATGAATGAACATCAGAAGGAATGTTGTTTTAACCACGGAAAGACGTCAGTAAACTCCATTTTTCAAGTTCAAATGCACCAACGTTAATCTATTAACTCTCCTGTCTGCTTTATAGGACAAAAATGGCGGGTTCGGCGGATTGGTCAGATCGCCTGTCAATCAAACTTCCTGCGAAGGGTCAATTCCATGGAAAACACAGCACAGACATCTGAAGGAAACTCTATCGCCCCCTTGAGTAGGGAGGTCTGTTACCGCCACAGCAACCATCTGGTAACCATTGCAGTTTATTACAGTCAGTCAACCGCCCACAAGAGGAGACCAACATGCACAGCGACAAACTAGTTCTTATTTTTATATTTGTTTTTAACAATATACTCTAAACTATATTTCAAAATATCATGTTGATAAATAGGTACCAGTGCTTTTTCAACATGCTCTCTGTGTGAAGTGTGACTTACACACCAAAAATATACTTTCCAAGTCGCTTCAGTGATGCCACGGCACTTAAGTTTGCATATGAACGGTGCAACCAGTTATATTAGGGATATGCAAAACTATATATTTTCAAGTTAGTGGATTGCCTGATCGACTAGTTGAATAATTGCTCGTGAAAAGTGGAAGCCCTGTATGGTTAGGCTGGTTTATGGTTCACCTGACCCTGAACTGATGCGTTTCTTAGGGAGCGTTAACAAAAGAAGTGGGTAAATATATTAGGACCCTATAAAATCCTATTTATTTGATCCGAAACTGCTTCATGTTTAACTTGTCTGTCATGTTTTATACAAGTCCGAAAACCGGAATTGGGCTACTTTTACATTGTTGCCGTGGGTTAAAGGTCGCTCCCCCATTTTTATGACTGAATTCTGCAATTCTGTCCATGTTTTCCACATGGCAGAAATCATAGGCCCTTACAATATAATATATGTGGTATAGGATATGCATTATGATTAAACAGAACACAGGAATCAAAAAAAGCATAAGAAAACGGAATATGGAATATTTTAATTGAAAAACAAAACTAAAAATGAAACGCTAACGTTGGGGCACGGATGAGGGTTTTGCAGTGTTAACTAACAAATAAAGCACAGCAAGCTTATTAAAGCACAAGTGCTAAAAATATCAAAGCTAAAAATACATAAGAAAAAATCTAGACCTCACTAATTGACTAGCTGAACATCCTGACCCATCCCTAGTTAATACGGCCGGCACCAAAAATACACGTCGCAGATGCAGCGTGTTTGTGAAACAGGCCCTAGTGTGATTGTCTTAGAAATGAGCTCGGCTGAGTCGACCTGCTTACCTGAGTCAATGTGTTTCTATCAGTTCATTTCAATTAGACATTCCTGACACATCTCTCAGAGCTGAGGATAGCGTGAATGAGGGCTGAACAAGAGAGAGAGAGAGAGAGAGAGAGATGGGCACAGTAAGTGATGAATAGTTGATGAGATGCTCGCAGGCAGAGCAGAAAGGGGAAAGCTATTCTCTTTTACTCTCCCTCCCTCTCTTTTTCTCGTGTGCAGCCCCCCCTCCCCCTTCAGTGCATCTGCTTTTCTCTTTCTACCACTCTCATTTGCTTACCTTCTCCCATCCCGTTCCACTCGTTTTTCCGCAATAGCATCTCTTGCGCTCGCTTTCTCTCTTTCAGTAATAACTCCCCTCCTACTTTCCTACAGATGTGTAATATCAGGAGCATGCTGGCTATATAACACACACACACACACACACACACACACACACACACACATACATATATATATATATATATATATATGTATATATATATATATATATATATATATATATATATATATATATATTACATTCATTTCCATTTCATGTGGACTCGGGCTGAACTCATGGCAGATTCATCTGATTTCAGTCTCTCTGTGTGAATGACAGTACGAGAACACTGGGCGGATAGAGAAACAGACAGATTCGCAGTGTCTTTAAAGGGATAGTTCACCCAAAAATGAACATTCTGTCATTAATTACTCACCCTCATGTTGTTCCAAACCCGTAAGACTTTCGTTCATCTTCAGAACACAAATGAAGATCTTTTTGATGAAATCTGAGAGCTTTCTGTCCCTCCATAGTTACACAACTATCACTTTGACGCTTTAAAAAGTTCATAAAGAGTTCGTAAAACTAATCCAAATCAATTGGGTGGTTTAGTCCAAATTTTCTGAAGAGACTCGATTTATATGATGAACAGATTGAATTTAGACTTTTATTCACATACAAACATTGATCGACTCACATCAGTTGTGGTAAATGGAAGCTCAAGCATGTTTGCTTGACGTGCGAGAACCAATGAGGTTCATTCCCGTGTTACGCAGCACGTTTGAGCTTCCGCAAGAGGTTCTCACAAGAGGTTATTTGTTATTGCGCATCAAGCAGATTCGGTTGAGCTTCCGTTTATGTTCACTGATCAATGTTTAAATGTGAATAAAAGCCTAAATTCAATCTGTTCATCATATAAAGCGATCGAGTCTCTTCAGAAAATTTGGACTAAACCGCTCATTTCATATGGATTAGCTTTACGATCTCTTTATGAACTTTTTTGAGCGTCAGGTAGTTGTGTGGCTGTCAATGGAGGGACAGAAAACTCTCAGATTTCATCAAAAAGATCTTCATTTGTGTTCTGAAGATGAACGAAAGTCTTACGGGTTTGGAACAACATGAGGGTGAGTAGTTAATGACAGAATTTTCATTTTTGGGTGAACTATACCTTTAAACATTGCTACAGCCAGTCATTCTTCTTTGATATGTGTTGGAATGTCTGTTTTTGTTTTGGTCTGTGTGATCCCGCCCACTGCCAATTTACCCAATAGTACTTCGACACCCCGGATTGCCAGTTGGCGGAAAACACACCGTATCCATCTTATTCCTGATGAGCTTACTGCGTTTTGGAATTATGGGTGGCACTTCCGGTTTGGGGAACTTCCATTCAAAAAGGCTGAAACGAATCATTTCAAATCATAAGGTTGCCCTACAAATAAAGCTGATTTGACTGGATGAGCTGTCAATTTTCCTTCATGATTTATTTTCAGACATCATGAGAATAACGTTATACTTGGTATTTTGAAGTGACATGTTATAACAAAGAATATCTATGGCAAGAGCTCTTTTCATTTGCTGTATTCTTTTCCTCATGATTATTTTCTTTTTTCCCTTTGCAATCCGCTGTAAAAGTATGAAAAAGGACAACATATACAGCACATTTGTGGTCTGTTCTGCCGAATTTAATTTACGATATATCCCATTAATAATTCACTGGAATGCACGAAGAATCTCTCGTTATTCTCCTCAAATCCTCAGGTCTCTTTCCAGGTTTGTTTTCACAGGTAAATGCAATTTATAATCTGACAAAATGACGGAAATCACTTTGAAATAGTTAATGAACATTTTTAATTAAGGCAACGTAAGTTACATAATACAGATACTAATACAGTGATATTTAACCCGTCCGTTATTGCTGTGGAAAGACTCGCGCTTTTGGGGTTATTAGGTCTGTTGAAATACCTTGTTGATGCTTTTACACTTTTAAATTTCCTTTTAATGTTCGATGGTTGAAGGGTGAGTAGTGTCATAGTGTTAATGTCATCTCATTGTGACACTTTTTCAACGTATTGTGTTCATAGAGCGAGCCTTTTCACTGATTGTTTACAGCTTAACGGAAGTTACACCCATAATTCGTGCAAAGCGTCATGGGGCATAGGAATAAGGTGGACTGCAGCCATGGAAGCCAGCAAGCGAACTGGGTCAGAGATCGCAGTTTCAACATGAAAGCCTCAGCATCCATCTAAAAAGCTCTATGACTAGAGGCATATTAAAACACAGATACATTAGCTTACAGTGGGGATCGTCACTTTCCATTGTCAATTGCGTTCGTTCATGTTGCGTGTTCTCAATCTGGCAACCTGCGCGAGTATCGAGTCTGAGGAGGCGGGGGAAACAACTTTCTCCAATATTTTGAATTTGGTCTGCAGTACCCATTTCAACCACTAGCTCGATATTACTTACTGCACCTTTAAAACATTTTCATTGCAAATTGTATTATCAACACTAAAAGTTGTATTCTGTTGTTAAAGCAAAAGACCTGCTATGCTGCTGTGGGACTTGCTACCGCCAACACACACACGACACACTGCTGTGAGCAAGTAAGACATGCTGCTGCTGTACAATATAGCGTACATGAATTACCCGTAGCAGATCTATACAGGTGGAGCTGGGGAAGGTCGAGGGTTTCTGAAAGCGCGCTGCAACTGCTACAGCAAATACTGACCAAGTATTTGAAGGATGAGCAGCGAGCTCATTGGCTACTGATACAGCAGGAACCAATCAGCTGTTCCCTATAGAGAATGATGTGATTGCAAGCAGATTGAGTTAACGACCTATCAGACTACGCCATCTAGAATTTTATGACTTATGAATTTTACAACTTTGTATACATTTTTCTCTCAAATTCTCATGCTGATAATATAATTTGCAATGAAAAGTGTTATTTTAAATGAGAAATATGCTAAATAAAAGCATTTCTGCATACTCACTGTACCACGCAACCCAAGCACAGTTTAACATCATGCGGATATAATTTCCTTCCTCCATCCAGTACGAAAAAATCTTTTTTTGGCGTAGTCGCAAGTTAGCGCCCGTGCACCAAACTGAAGCCACTAGACTACCGAGGAGGTTTGTGAGTATGCGTCAAGGGACTGAAGATAAACTAAGTGCTGTTCAATAATTCAGTGAATGGGTAAACTTCAACTGTCCTTCTGCAGCTTAAAGGACATTCGCTGTCTTTATAAGCTCCTTATGAAGCTCTATTGATCCTCTAGTACAGCTTCATACACTATATACACGTCAGATTAAAAAGCACCATCTTCCTCTGTACGGGCTGGTCTCCCCCGGTGGGAGATTTGCCAGCATTACCATAATCTGACCAGGAGGTGGGGCTGTTTCTGTGACGCTGCCTCTGATGTTCTGCATGTCTTCATGGCTTCAGGGCTTGTGTAGGAATGTTTAAGAGACTGCAGTGGGGGAAAAGCAATAATGTTGCGAGTATAAACGAGTCGTTGTTTGCGATGAAATTTGAAAACAACGCACAATCAATACGTTCATTAATTTCGTATCTGAGCGCCTTTGATACAGGCTGCTTTTTATCTGGCATGAACAGGCCAGCTCAACTGCTCTCGGCTTTCTGTTCTCTGTGTGTTTGAAAAAGCACATGGCGAAGTTACTGTGAAATATAAATCAGAGGCAAATGAGAGAGAAAGGAACACGGTCAGCTAAAACTCTGCACTCTGCAACCTGCATAATTCATACAAGCTCCAGATATCTTGCTCGCTCTTTCTCTCATCGCCACTGACACACAGATACACACACTATTTCTCAATCCTGTTCCTCTCTCGCAAGCACATTCAAACTACCACAGACCGTGTCTCTCTCACTTTCTGCTGCAGAGTTCAAGGTATAGCCACTTTCATCAGTCACATTCAGTTCAGTCACATTGGATTAGATGTTCACTCATACCCTGTCTGTCTGTCTCTGTAGTCTCTCTGTTTCTACATCTGCCATGTCTTTCAGTCTCAGAGCTGGATCGTGTTTCTGCGCACACCGGTCTCCATGGATCAAGACTGCTCTCATTTAATTTCTAACAAACAGCAAACAGTCAATCTGACACTTTTACACTGATTATTTCCCTAAATACCAATATTTCCCAATTATTCTATTGTAAAGGTTCCTAATTTTGTTTAGTTTCCTACATTAGGTTTACATGCATCCAAGGTCAAAAAACACTTTAATTTCATCACCTCTTTTCTCAGTGTCTGGAACGGTTCGGTCAAGGTCTCTCTAAACCCCTCCTTTCCGATATCTTCCCCTGCTCTGATTGGTCAGATGGCCCAGTCTGTTGTGATTGGTCTACCTATACAGCGCAAATCGGAAACCAAAAGCCCGTTACCATATCTGAACTTCAGCTACACAGTCACAGAGTGATACGAACAGAAACAATGGCGTTGGTTTTACTGTATCAATTCGAGCTAATCGTCCTCATCAGTGTTTCCTCAACATGTCACGAACCAAACTCTTCCAGTCCTCAGCTACATCTACAGTGTTTGAGGGTCTATGTAGACGTCCACAGGCAGCCAATGAAGACCATAGGCTGGAATTAGGCAAATTTGTTACAAAACTATGTAGAAAGCAAGACTGTAGTTACTGACGACTCTTTTCAGGCAGTTCAGAATCGGCTCTTTCTTTAGGGAGACAATAACTTCATTTAACGTGTACTTTGGTCTTTGAAATTTCGCAGGCCTTTTACATTCACAAACAGCTAGGCTATATTACACTCTACATGAAAGGTAATATCCGAAAAAGCGTAATAGCAGAATCAGTCCCTCTGATGCTTTAAATGGGTAAATCCTACCTCACATACAGTATTTCTGCATTTTTGCTCCCTGACACTTCTGTCCTCTCTTTTGCTTCCCCAAAACTTTGTAGAGTAAACAAAAGCCATTTTCCAATCATTCACGAGTCAACTCATTCATATCGGCACAGTGACACATAAAGTGAGGCAATTTCAACAGCTTGGGTATCATTTCCTCAGCAAAGAATTTATATTTATATGTCTATTATCATAAAAAAAGAATAAAAAAAAAAAAGATCTATACCAAATAATATTGAAAAATATTGTATATTTAGATCTGATTATTTTTGGTGACCATGGTGATTTATGTGTATTTATTTTTAAGCTGATATTTCTAAAACCTGCTTAAATTTGAATATGCAAACCTGTATATATTTTTATATTTGCATGTGCATTATATGTACAATATTTGACATGTTTATGCAGTCTACATTGATTTTACCCAGCATTGGTTGAGTTACTCTAAAAAAGTAATGAATTACTAATTACATCTTCAACAGTGTTATTAGCTAATTACTCTCCCTAAAAATATTGCATTATTTATTACTTTCTAAATCCCATATCAACATTGAATCAACCAGTTGAACAATACAAGGGCAGACATGAAACGACATAATTCTTTCAAATAAATAATATAAAATGGCATCAATTATTCTTGATCCGACCAATTTAAAGGGTTTCATTAAAAACATACATTTTATCAATAGATGTTAAATCCACAATTGCTTTATATAGAATTGTTCTATACAGTATTTAATAAACAAACAAATAAATCCCAAATAATCGAATCCAATGCAGCACAAACAGTAATTGGACAATGCGCGTATATCATGCCAATAACGCTGCTATTATATCTAAATATTCATTCTTATCCACAGATATATCAAATGCCTTAAATATTCTATTTAAGAGATTCTTGCCTGTTTCCTAAAACTCACCCAGGGCTGTCTGGAAAGAACAGGACAGGAAGACACAGAAATTCCTTGTAATATAATTTTAGTGTAATATTATTACTAATTTAATAATATGCCATTAGACTAAAAGAACAGACACACATGAATTAAAGAGAGAGAGAACACTTAAGGCTCTGTCTCTAGACGATGGAGTTCTTCCAACAAAAAAAGTCATAATTTGTGCATATATGTCAACTGGAGTGGAAATCACAATGAAAAAGTAAAACCACAAGGCTAATATCCAATCGGGTGCCATGCAGAACACTTCATTTCAACCACACCTACTCTGAAGGTCGCTTGACAACCATATGAACTGATTTACAAGTCAAGTTACAAGCAATTTTAAGAAATAAATCATATCTCTGCATTAAAACGGCACTATTATTTCAAAGTCACACTCTGTTCTTAAAGCACACTGAGTCGATGCTCATTTCTAATTCATAAAATGTAAATAGAAAGCATCAATAAATTAAGTCATGTTAAATAAAACATTCACCAATATGTCAGATTATAATAGGGCAGAGAAGTGTGATGCCAGAGCTTATCTGCATTTGAATGGGAATCCCTTTCTGTAGGGGCCTTGCCTCTGCCACCTGATCCCGTAACCAACCAAATCCAGCAGATTTCCCATCACGTGGTTTCGTGCTCCATGCCAACCATACGCTAACTGATATGCTGCCATCCGCATTATTTCACACACATTTCTGTCTGATGCTTCTCACCATACATAAACTTACAAGATCTCTGGGAAGGTTAGAAGCCTGCATGAATCACGGCACATCATGCTGCATTCTGTGAAATCACGTGTTTCAGATGAACATGGGCGACTCTTAGCCTGAAGATTCATGTACATTGCTTCATATTGATTGAACTCTGTGCCTGAGAGTACAGAATAATTGGTAATTTAATGCATGTCAATCTGATGGTTGTGGCAAACCGCTTTAACATTTATTCCTTTAAATATTATGGATTTTTATGTTTCTATTATTTTCGATATATCACAAGTACAACATGCAATTACAACTAACAAGACAATAAGCTAGTAATTGTAACTAGTAACATTTTTTTTCTTGAAGTTTTTGCATGCAGATTTTTAAAGCAAATTTTCACATGGAATTACGTAAAAACTCCGCTTACCTAAATTAAGTAAAATTAACAAAGAAAATAAGTAACTTTAACTTGGCCAGTAAAAGGTTGATAGGTAGTAATTTCTACTTAGTTGAAGTTTCCTTCGCAATACTTTTTACTCAAACCTTTATAACACTGAATTTAAAGCTTTTAAAGTGTATGCTTTACTAAGTAACATTTAAGTAAATAATAGTATAGACACCATACCAACATGTTGGAAATAACAGTACCTACCCACCCGAACACAGAGACCTCAATACACCATGACGGTAACATTCGATGGATCGTTTTTGAGTATGAATGTGTCACTTTGAGTAGAAAATGAACTCCAGATGTCATAAAATGTCAAGTTACTAAACCTAACAACAAAAGCAATAATAAAACAGTGTAAATACAGCTGGAAAAAAATCAACCTTATTAATTATTCAAGCCCTAGTGCATGATGGGAACACCCATCATGAAAAGTTGAGTAGGTTTTACTTCATTTTATAACATTGATATTTACACTTTAATTGCTACAAGCTTGAACTGAGTACTAATATAGAATTTACTCTTTTTAAAATACTTGTCTGAACTAACTTTTTCATGAAGAAATTACTTTTTTTCTGTAGTATTTAGGCTACTTCACCACATAATATTTTTTATCAATATACAGCTAGAATAGGTATATCGATAATTGAAGTGAACACTAAACTACAGATCCTCTTAGAAAACAATAGTAACATTGGAAGTTATATTTGCATGAAGCAAACCTCTAATTGAATAGATACTGGTCAAAATCACTTCTGTTTAGCATCTAATGAAGGAGTCAAACTGAAAAAGGTATTAGTCACTAATTAGTTCTCATTGGTTTAAAGGAATAAGCGGCTTGCCACAGATGTGGTCAATGCTTCCCTCTCTCTCTCGTGTGCTTGTGTGTGTGTGTGTGTGTGTGTGTGTGTGTACTGGTGGTGTACACCTAAATGTTTTTAACGGTGATTAGAACAATACTGCAGAGACGCCCAAACACAAGCGACCCATCTTCCCGTTCTCCTCTAGAGCAAAACGCATCATTGTGAATGTGCTGCTCTATCTGTTAACAATGAAGAGCCCCGTCCATCTGCCACCAGTCACAGTCACAGTGAATAAACTTACCGCAGTCTTCACACAATATGCTCTCCACATCTTTCTTGAGGGTCTTCTCGGTGCTGTCCAGAGGAGCAAACGACGCTTTGAATACTAAAGGCTCCTCCGTGGGGTCCATGAAAAATATATATCTGTGGTGCTTCTCCACCGCCACGCAAGGAGCCTCGGAGCCGAATTCTCCGACGGTGACGAGCTGCTCGCGCTCCAGCCCGCCGCTGTTCACCGGCCACACGTCCAGCACCTTGACATTCACACTGTAGGGCTCCACGGAGACGTTCTCGGGCAGCGAGCTCACCTCGCCTTCGATCACCACGGCCGATCGGTAAGCCTGGTCCTGCAGCGAATCCAAACTCGGGGCGTAGCAGGCGAAGGAGACCCCGATGACGAGCATGGAGAAATGCACCGGATCAAGCCTCCTCATGCCGTCTGCTGTGGCTCAGGGGCGGCCGGCGGCGCTGCTGCAGTGCTCTCGGGGCAGAAGGTGCTGGGGGACTGAGTGCGAATGGGCTTGCGCAAGTGTCCATGCCATCTGCGTGTGCTGCTTTCCCCATGCACTTGGTGACGGGGAAACACCAGCCGCTGAGGAACCGTTATCAGCCCCGGTCACTGCTGGGCTGCTGCATTCTCCTTCAACGCACAATCCCCAAACTCAATAAGCATGCATGCATAAATGACGCTCCTTTGCAGCAAGACGCTCCTCTCGCACACACTCCCTCTTTCTCTCTTTTGCTCTCTCTCTCTCAATCTATGTATCTATCCAGCCAATGTCATCGTCGAGACGCCTCGCTCGTGCACACAAAAGCGGGGATGCGAGCGAAAAGGGTCCAGAAATGCGCTCCGCCGTGCAAAACGACGCGCAGCACGCGCTGCTGTACGGCTGGGCGATGCAACAAGCGCGCGCCCTCCGCTTTTACGTGAGCAGATCTCAGCCGTCTGCTGAAAGTTCTGGCGCAAATGCACTAATGGCACGGGAGCGAGCCGGCCGGCCAGCCGTAGCAAGAAATCCCTCGAAAGCAGCCTGCCGGCGTCGCGTCGTTGCGCGAAGTAAAATGGCAGAGAAAGATTTGTGTTTATTCGCCGCGCGACATCAACTAATAGAGAAACGGCAGACGGGCCACCGCGCCAGACCGCTGACGCGATGACTAACGCTGCGAAAAGCAGCTGGAAATGCAATCGATGCCTGGTGAAAAGTGCGTTTGCCGTGATTTTCTACTCAAGAACAATCCGCATTCAGGTCACATTCACCATTTTGCCCCAAAAAGCGATCCGCCACGCGCCAAGAAGACAGATACACAGCAAACCACCGAGCATCCTATCAGCCATATTTACCCCGGCAACAGGTCCTGCGGGTATTTGCCATGTACCGAGGGCTCTAGAATAATGAGAGGAGGGGACCGGTCATTGCGCCGTCGTGACAAGTCAGACTAAATGAACGGAATGATTCGCAACAGTCTAGAGGATTGTTTTGTGCACGGTTTTGGACTGGGTTTTAACTTGAACATTAGGGTTACATCATGCGTAAATGCGTCGCGAGAGAACGAATGTGCCATTGCCGTCCTGTCCAGAGGCTGCTGTAGGGCGACATCTGCAGTCACAGCGCGAGTGTGTAATGCAATCGAGAAACGCGCTGCGAACACCTGCCTCGCTTCAGACGCACGTCAGTGTTCTTTTAACATTTGCTTTACCGGGGCAAAGACAAATAAGAATGTTCAAGATGATAGAAATTTACTTTATAACACATGAAATCTTTGTGTTCATTTTGGATTAAAAAAACAAATGGGGCCTATGTAATTTTGTATGACTCGGAAAATCCATTTATTAAAATTAAATTAAAAGGTTTATCAATCAATTAAAATGTGTTTTTATTATTAAAATTTTTCTATATTTATTTTTAATATTTGTGAGCCATTAAAGGGTTAGATCATCCAAAAATGAAAGTTATCCCATAATTTACTCACCCTCAAGCCATCCCAGGTGTATATTCTTTCAGCCGAACACAATCAGTCATATTACATAATATCCTGGCTTTTCCAAGATTTATAACGGGAGTGAATGGTACCTTAGCTTTTGAAGCCCCAAAAAAGGTAATCTATCATCATAAAAGTAATCCATACGGCTCCAGTGGGTTAATAAAGGCCTTCTGAAGCGAAGCGATGCGATGCATTTTTGTAAGAAAAATGGCAAATTTCAAGCTTTCATGCACATGTGTCGGGTCAGAGGTCACTCTTCTGCCGGAACTAGACTCGCTTATGGCCGTTACTGGAAGCCAGTGATTATAGTTTATAAAGTTATAAATATGGATATTTTTCTTACAAAAATGCATTGCATCGCTTCGCTTCAGAAGACATTTATTAACCCACTGCCTTATGGATTACTTTTATATAGATAGATAGATTACTTTTTTTGGGCTTCAAAATCTCAGACTCTATTCACTCCCATTATAAAGCTGGAAAGAGCCAGGATATTTTTTAATATAACTCTGATTGTGTTAGTGTTCGTCTGAAAGAAGAAAGTCATAAACTTCTAGGATGGCTTGAGAGGGAGTAAATTATGGGATCATTTAAATTTTTTGGGTGAACTCAATTATTTGAGCTGAACAAAACAAGCCTTTTCCACAAAAAA
This sequence comes from Rutilus rutilus, assembly GCF_951802725.1. NCBI lineage: Eukaryota > Metazoa > Chordata > Actinopteri > Cypriniformes > Leuciscidae > Rutilus > Rutilus rutilus. The sequence goes on from NC_140219.1 coordinate 6,727,361, forward strand.
AAAGAGGTCAAAATAACTGTCCAGAAATTGTAATATATGGAAATTAAAAAAAATGAAGTCAATAATTTTTTTAAAGAATAATATGTATAGGCTATTTGCCAAACTTTCGGAATCCATTATTTTTATGGGACAAGACAACCATAAAACATAGAGGACTGTCATCATATAACCTTGTATAATATGTTTGAAATATAAACGATTTTAAAATGTATGCCACTGACATGAATACAAGTGTTTTCAACTAGATTTTTCTGTTATTCCTTGTCTAAAGTAAATGAAAGATACATTTCTTCTCATTTTCTACACTTACCCTAGAAGAATTAATGAGCAACAACCTGAGAACTCATTCACTCATTCATAAAGCCCACTGTCGCTGTCCGTGGTGCTGAACGGTAAATAGCTGTGCCTATGATTCCATATCATTACTATTTCTAAGTCCTGCCATTTTCCCTGTGATTATGTAATCTTAAAATGTATTCGTTTAAAACTGTATTTTGAATGGTCATATTTTTATAATAATTAATTATGCATTACATGGCCTACTAATAATGCAACAAGATATAAAAATAAAATAAAATTCATGATGGTATCTAACAGCAATAAAACACCAACATGCTGATTATTATTAATTATTTATTGTTATTCTTTTGACTCCCTCTCTCTTCATCTCTTTCGCACACATACTTATTAAACAAACGCACACGATAATATGAGAGATTATCTACATCTGATGATAAACAAACAGAAAAAAAACTTCCAAATAACTTAATGAAGAAGTTTATTGCTCTGTGCGCAATCTTAACGCTGATATGACTTTTACTAACACATTCCTGATCTGAAGAATCTCACGGACTGCAGAAATAGAGCCCCTCTACGAGATGGAGACTTCAAGATGAGCTAAAAGATGCGAAACGAAAGAGCCCATTCTGTTTGAGTGAAAGTCAATGGAGAAGTTGATGCTTCAGTAGCCTACGCTGAACAAACTGCTTTTTTTCTGAAGAAACATCCTGACACAAAATTAACTGACAGCCTGCACTCTAATCTTCGACATCAGTTTCCAACATTAGAGTCTGCTATTAAGAAAAAGTTGCAGCCTATAAAAGAAGACCATTATATGAAAGCCAGGTATATTTATACATGAATGTATCCACAAATGTTTACCGAATGTTGTAAAACACTTCATGCCAATCAAAGACGCCAGGTCTAATTGTCTTACAAGGTTTTACAGGTTTTGTTTTTGGTGAATCTTTAAAAATAGATCATTGTCACATTCGTGAGTAATATAATTTTCAAGAAAGACCTTGATATAGACTATATTTGAATTAAAGAAATCTAAAACTCTTCTATGGTGTAATACTTATAATACAACTAGACCATTTCAGAATTTCATTTATTGTAACAATCTTCGAAGACTTTTTATGGTTGTTTTTTCCCTTGTTGCTAAATGTTGTGTTAGTTGCTTACCTGATCCAAACTGGCCGTTACGCTTCGTCCAACGGACGCGCAGGTTGTCGTCTCCTCCTTCAGCAAGCGTCTCTGGCAGCAGATCTCGCGAGAGTTCGGGGGTCGCTCAGCAGCAGTCGCGTTTGCAGCAGCAGGGCTAAGGGAACGAGAGTGTGTGTGTGTGTGTGTGTGTGAGTGTGAGTGTGTGTGAGAGAGAGAGAGAGAGAGAGAGAGAGAGAGAGAAGGTACGCGGGGAGGCTGCATCATGGCGGACAGAGACAGTGGAAGTGAGCACGGTGGATTCGCCACAGGCCCCGGCGCCGGTCCGATGCAACCGGGCGCCGCATCGCGGCTCCAGCACGACACGGAGGAGCTCGCCTCGAAGCGGGTGGACATTCAGAACAAACGCTTCTATCTGGACGTGAAGCAGAACGCCAAAGGCCGCTTTCTGAAGATTGCGGAGGTCGGGGCCGGAGGAAACAAGAGCCGCCTGACTCTTTCCATGTCCGTCGCCGTGGAGTTCCGCGACTACCTGGGAGACTTCATCGAGCACTACGCCCAGCTGGGCCCCAGCAACCCCGAGATTGTGCAGGACGAGCCCAGGAGGGCGCTTAAGAGCGAGTTCCTGGTGCGGGAGAATCGAAAGTACTACATGGATCTGAAGGAGAACCAGAGGGGGCGGTTTCTCCGGATCCGCCAGACCGTCAATCGCGGGCCCGGCTTGGGAACCTCGCAAGGCCAGACTATCGCTCTTCCGGCCCAGGGACTCATCGAGTTCCGCGACGCGCTGGCCAAACTCATCGATGACTTCGGCGTGGACGAGGACCCCGCGGAGCTGCCCGAGGGCACGTCGTTGACAGTGGACAACAAGCGCTTTTTCTTCGACGTAGGATCCAACAAGTACGGCGTCTTTATGCGGGTAAGCGAGGTGAAACCCACCTATCGCAACTCCATCACCGTACCCTGCAAAGTGTGGTCCAAATTCGGCGCGACCTTCTGCAAGTACGCGGATGAGATGAAGAAGATCCAGGAGCGGAGCCGGGAGCGGAGGGCGCGCGACATGCTACCGGAGGGCCTGCAAGGGGACGACGGGGACGAGGACTAATGCATATCATATATATATATATATATATATATATATATATATATATATATATATATATATATATATATATATGTGCACACAGAACGAATGACATGATAATCAGACGTTACTGTAATATGGGATCGCTCGACACACACACACACAACCCTCACAGACTCGAACAGTTGCATCTCTTCACTCATCGCCGGAAGTTACCCACTTACCCACCATTTAACAGTAAGACGCTGCTATCGACAACATGTATGAACCGTGTCCAGGATGGTGCAGGAGTGTGTGTATATCCCGCTTTACCCACGTGTGTGACACATCCAAGCTCTAATGCACTGCGAAATCCTCTTGTTTTCCAGTACATTTTATCTATCTATCTATCTACATAGATAGATAGATAGATAGACAGATAGATGTATGTATGTTTTAAGTAAAACCCAGCCAGCAGTGTGCACAATTTTATTCAAACCACTCATGACACACAGCAAAGAATGTCAATACTGGAAACAAAAGAATATACCTGGTCCATTGTAAAATTACCCTTTCTATAAAGATGTGTCCTGTATGATAGTTGACACATGAGTGGGGTCGTTGCTTTCTAAACACTTGAGAACTGACACCTGTCAATCGTGTTTCATGTGTAAAACCTAATGACATGACATGAAAATGCTGCTGATATTCAGCATGCACACTGGGGGTTTTAAGGAGAGCTGCAAAGTGAGTGACGTACTGTAACTTGTTGCGTATTATAGCAACTGACCCCACTCTAACTTGACTTGTACAGTTCTGCTTGTCAAGTAAATTTGTTTAAAGGCTGTATTTTACTGGAAAACAAGATGGATGTTTTTTTTTTTTTTTTTTTTTTTTTTTTTTTTTCAGTGTAACTATTTCCAATGGTGCAAATTGACAAAGAGGAAGAAATATAGGAATTATTAGTGCTTACTTTTGACTTCCAGCACAAAAGCTATTCTTTAGGAACCATTTTGAACCAAAGGTTCAACATGCAAACGAACATCAGAAGTGAAGGTGCAAAGATTAGGGAGCGCTGTGTATATTTCTACACGCACTCTGTTGGAATATTCAATTTACATAAATGGACGTCACCCCTTCTGGTTCGACTTAAAAGGTGCACTCAGTCATTTTTCCATCATTTAAATGTTTTACGCTGATTGTCATCATGGGGGCCACCATGACGAGATCACATGACCGACCAAATTATCTACATAGACTTATCTTATAGGTCACTTTCATTTGCAGAATAATATAAAAGAAAATATGAATGAGTGCACCTTCAAATGCATATGAGGAAATCTAGTTGTTGTTTGCTCATTTGCCTTTTAACTCTGTACACAAAGCAAGAGATTGTTTGCACGTGTCATGCAATGTGTTCTTCGGTAGCCGCACAGCGAAGGCATTGCTAAAACGACCGGTAGACGTTTGTTCCTGTTAAAAACGAACCCTGTTGCACCATGCCCACTGACATTTGGGCAGATGGTTTCATTGAAGTGCTAACTTAGATATACAAACTATGATTTTGTGAATCAGATGTACTTAGATCCTTATGAAATTGCCCACGTTTTCTGTGGGAATTTTTCTTTGTTTTGTTTTTTGGGATGGGGTGGGGGAGGGGGGGGGGGGGGGGGGGGCTACTCAAACAGAAGTTGTCCACTAGTGTGACTTGCGATAATACCTGCGCGGAGCATCCTCTACAACGTCAAAAAAACAACTCTGGTGCCTTATATTCTCCACACGTTTACATGCTTTACGTGTCCGATCATTTTCTTTCTGATCGCTGTTTGTCTTTCTTTGTCGTTCGGGGTCACAACGGCATTGTTGCTGTACCACTCGTGGTGCTTCTTCGATGACTTCTTCGACAAGCCAATCAAAGAAAGAGGCTCACGGGGCTCTCGGCCCTCCACGTTGCCGGGAAAAGAACGATGATGTCATAAACAGCGCTGACGTAAACATGGACGTGCTACGTTCACGTCGTCTCGTAATTACTTAAATCCTACAAGTCGTTTTCATGGCAGCACTCAATGCCAAAACCGATCCATGTGCGGTTTTGTCATTGATGGCAAAATTTCCAAATTATGACAAAGACGCAAACTGGATTTGTCAGAAATGCGTAGTAATTCCGACACGATGTGAATACAGCAGTAGTCACCTAAAGGCGGTGGGGGTCTGCTCCTTGTAAAAAAAAAAAAAAAAGATAATGAAAAAATTAACAGGTAAAAAAAAAAAAAAAAGCTGCGTAAAAAACAAACAAACAAAAAAAACAGCGTTATAAGGTTGTGAAATGTTTCTTGCTACAGCCCAGCGTTATGCTAATGTAGGCCTATATTAGTAGACTTACGGCCGAGGCAGTAGCCTGTATGAATTTTTTGTATGGTGCTAATATCCCCGTTCGTGGGATTTTCTTCTGCCGGTCTTACTTATCAGTTGCTGAATTCGTTTGTTGTCAACCTCGTCACATCGCACCTTGAGATCTTACTTTTCTCATTAAAGTTACAGTGCTAACACTTCAGTATCGTGTGCAATATATTGTAGGCTGCGTGCCAATGGCGGTGTTGCGCAAACTTCAGTCCCCCCTGTAGGTTCAGGCCCCCCTTTGGACCCCCAAAGCAAAACAATTGTCTAAAAGACATTATAAATGGGTACTCTTTTCAACGCCTGATTAGAAATCCTAAAAATCACTTTGATGTTGAGATGACTATTTAAATATAACAGTGTCTTTTCAAATTTTCACACACACATATTATGAAACTGAAGCTATAAATAGTCATGTTAAACATTTGCTGTACTCTTTGTGAAGCTAATCTTCTAATCCAATTGATTAGAATGTTAACGTAAACTTCCAGAAATACTATTTTGAGCGTCTAGATGATAATGTCATGTTTTTGAACAGGCATTACAGATGGCTACCTCTTGGGGTCCGAGGGGGATAGGATTTTGCGTGACATCCCCTGCGTCCCAATGTGCATACTATCCGCCCTATCTGCCCTAAATAGTATTGACAATTACTAATGTCACATGGTATTTAGGATGGATAGTATGCACATTGGGACGCAGGCTCCGTCATTCTGTGTGTGTGGATACTCGTCCCCTTCAATGACAAAAAAAGAAATAAATTGTACGCACGAGGCTTGCTCTAATCGAAACGTCTCTCAGCGTATTAAACTAACCTTTTTGACTGCCTAAGTCAAAGTTTAGGGTTTATACTAGTAACCTAACCGGTCACCACAAACAGGGACCGTCTGAAAGCACCTTCGCATATGGCGGCAAATTTGCTCTCGGCCAATCAGGCGTGATCCCTTTTGTGTGACCTCAAAATATTGATGTAGTCACTTAAGCTTCTCGGTGGTTGGAGTAGTTTCTAGTATTTTTTTATTTTATTTTTTTTAGCCAATGTTAAATGCACAATGGTTCATTCAGAGATATTCATAACTATTTATTTGATCAAATATCTGAAGAAAGTTGTTCAAGATAAAGACCTTTTTTTCCTCAAACCCTCTTGACGTAAGCCAACTCACTACTATTGCTGAGACGTGTGATGAAAAGCCTGTTGCTGTCAAACCCAGACATCTGGGATATGTGGGGTTTTGTAAAAACGAGGTTCTTGTATCTAAAGCCACCAGCCTACAGACAGTTTAGGGGTTTCTAGCCACAGACCCCCATGCTAAAGGCCCGTTTTGTGCTAAGCACATGAGGAAGTCTACAGGGGATCAAGGCTGACATGATTCTCGTGGTGCGTTTGGTCTCTTGTTTACCACTGCACAATATTAAAGCATACATAGGCACTTTGTCTTGCTCGATATGCCCTCGCATCTCTTTAAGACTGAATCTGAAACGGCATGCTTCTTTTGTCCTGGCTATTTCAAGTCTATTTGTACACTGTTATATTTCTTTTCCTCTGAGACCGGTAAGCAAATCTTTTTTCCTATCACTGCCCGGAACCGATTGCGAAAACTGTTCGATGTGTGCCACAGTGCGAAATCTAAAGAAATCAAAACTGGAAGTAACATTGAAGGATGTTTTCTAGAGCAAAACAATGTAAATCTGCAAAAAAAACCGCGCCCTCGGAAAGAAGCTTTTGCTCTCAGATGATGCCCTCGATGGAATGAGCACATGTTTAAAGTCAAACGTGAAGGTGCTATTGGGTACTAAATGGCTCAATGCTGTCCAGGTGGCAGCGTTCAGCCAAGAATTTCTCGTAACGTTCGTCTGATAGTGTTCGATCTCTCCACCAGCAAAGACCAGTATTGGTTTGATGCACAACAGGCTGTGGGGACAAAAAAAAACAAGATGGTACTCTGACTCTATTTTAGTCTATTCTCCAATTAGTGGTGCCGATTCTAACGTCACCTGAGTGGAATGTGGATTTGTGAACTAACGGAGCTGCACATACTGCTGAAAGCCCTCGCGTATCTGCAGTTTCCAATATGCGAAGACCTTTTAACTTGATCTACGTGTTAATCTTATGAAAGTGTGTGTGTGTGTGTGCGCGTGCGTGCGTGTGCGATTATACGGTTCCCCTTCCATCTTAAACCACGGCCAGTCACGAACTTGGGTTAGTTCTCATACTTCACGGTCCTTCGGTCTCAAAAGCTCAAGGCTTCGACCTGCTTAGCATGTAACTGTGAGCGTTTTGCGTATTAAGCGGACTGTCTGGGATGGGTCCTGCATCGAGGGTCAATGCACAAGGAGGGTATTCACATATCCCACCAACCATTTCCTTTTTATTCCCTATCAAATGTGTTGTACTTAAAAATATATATATGACCTGTGATGTGTGTGTATATATGGTTTGTTACATATGATGCGCCTCTTTATTAAAAAAAGATAGCATATATATATATATATATATATAAATATATAGAATTAAATATATAAATATGCATATGGTTCCTATATATGTATTCCTATATGCACAGGAAATATATATAGGAAAAAGCATATTGCTGTTTTTTTTTTTTTTCTTTGTATTTTATACTTACAGAAAGCATTGAATCAAATGGATAAAATACTTGCACTTTAAATATATAAAGAAAATTAAAAAAAAAATCAGCATATTATTTTTGATAGGTGACCTCACATTCAAAGATTCTATAATTACTTTCCAGGCTTTGTGACAATTGCTGTTTGGCAGAAATCTATGAAGTTCTTCTACATATTGAAGTCTATTTTGTCTGTGTTACAGAAGGTTTACTAAAGTAAATTGCATGATGACTAAGTAGTGCACCAACTGTTATTTTCTTTAGTTGGTTAAAATGTCTAATGAAAAAAATACTGTGATGATTATTCTCATGTGTGTACCCATTCTAAGGTATTCTGTTCTGCCTTTCCTATAACATGAATATGGTGCTTAAATTGGCTTAGAAATCCACCGTGTTCTACTCTCCATCATTGCCACAGCCATCCTCTTCCTCTGCATCCTCCGTTTGTTCCCTTTGCTGTTTGCGTGTTCTCACGATTTTATTCAGATTTACGTTTCTTGGTAACAAGTGTGTTTTTGTACAGGTACGTATGTTGTTCTTGAGTTGGAAAGCCTTTGTGTCTGAAAATGACTAATTGCAATAAATCATCCATTCCTCCCTGGCAGCGATTGGTTTTCGTGTCTTTGAATTCTAACATCCGGATCAGCTCAGTTCCAGTGGCTTTTTAAAGGAATAAATTACCCAAAATTGATGGCAATTCTGCCATCATCCATTGTTGATTTGGGACCCCACTGACTTAAAAAATATCTTTAATTGTGATCCACAGGAAAAAAAGTCATACGGGGTGAGTAAATGATAACAATTTTTGGGTGAACTACTGTATCTGTTGAATTAGTTAAAGCAAATATGGAACACACGAAACCCAAGAAAATGTGTTATTTGAAAACTTAAATTGCTTTAATATAACCTACTTTACTTTGTACACCTCTGAATTAAACAGGAACTTCAGACAGGAAGAACAATCTTTCTATTTGTTATTTGTGTCACAGCAGAGAACTATGATAAGATAATGCTAGTCAGGTGGGGTCAAATTAGCTTTAGATCCAGTTTAGCATCTAGCTTCCAGGTGACCCCAAAGCAAGTCTACACCCAGACATTTCTGAAATTGCAATCTTTTGTAAAGTTGTAAAATTGCAAAGTTTTATAGTCTGAATAGCTAAAGTTTGGCTATAAACGAACTACACCATGTTTCTGACAACTCTCAATCTTTAATTAAAATCTACAAATAAGTTTGAGTTATAGTTCGTAACGAGTCTGTAAAAGCGATTAGCGAATATATTTCCTGTGTGATGACATTTAATGTCCACGACAACCTCTGTGGTCATACTATGCCATTTGTTAGCAACCACTTTTTTCAAGACATGCAAAAGTTAAAAAAAAAATCATGAATGGGGTATTACTGATGTATTTTATGTGGTAGAATAAAACATAAAAATATGTATACTGTGTAAACCACAGAGCTTATTTGAGGCATTTAAAGGGATAGTTCACCCAAAAATGAAAGTTCTATCATTAATTACTGACCTTCGTTTCGTTCCAAACCTGTAAGACGTTCGTTCATCTTCAGAACACAAATGAAGATATTTTTGATGAAATCTGAGAGTTTTCTGTCCCTCCATTGACAGCTTCACAACTGACACTTAAATGCTTCAAAAAGTTCATATAGAGATCGTAAAACTAATCCATATGAATTGAGCGGTTTAGTCCAAATTCTCTGAACACGATTGCTTTATATGATGAACAGATTGAATTTTGTTTTTATTCACATATAAACATTGATCAACTCGCACATTAGTTGTGGTAAGCAGAAGCTCAAGCATGTTCGCTTGACGTGCGAGAACCAGTGAGGTTTATTCTCGTGTTACGCAGCACGTTTGAGCTTCCCCAAGAGGTTCGATTGAGCTTCTGTTTATGTTGGCTGATGAATGTTTATATGTGAATAAAAGTCTAAATTCAATCTGTTCATCATATAAAGCGATCATGTCTTTTCCGAAAATTTTGACTAAACCGCTCAAGTTTTACGATCTCTATGAACTTTTTGAAGAATTTAAGTGTCAGTTGTGCAGCTGTCTATGGAGGGACAGAAAGCTCTGATTTCATCAAAAAATATCTTCATTTGTGTTCCAAAGATGAATGAAAGTCTTGCGTGTTTGGAACGACATGAGGCTGAGTAATTAATGACAGAATTTTCATTTTTAAACGATCTATCCCTTTAACCAAAATACCATTCAAAAACCCCATTGACCTTGGGATGATGGAACCGGAGGTGCAAAAATGTGAACTTGTTTGTAAGTTTTAGGACCCATTCCTTCAGCACTCTAGTTTCACTGGCATTTTAACCTGAAAAGTCAACATGAAATCAAAATGAACCCTATTTACTCTCATAACACTTACTCCTTGTCTTATTTTGGGTGATTCTTTAGTGCAGTAGTTCCTCTAAAACTATTTTCCTTTTCGACCAACAGCACCAAGTGGAAATAAAATGGGTTAACTTTTCACGTTGACTTTAAGTAAGTTTAGTGATGTTTTTTTTTTTTTTTTTTTTTTTTTTACCAATGACAAGACACATGGCAGGGCATGACATGACAAACAGGGAATCACATGACAAAACACAGAAACATGACCATGACAAGAACAAGAAACAAAACCCAAAACGTGACACACATATACATACATATTTACACTCTAAACAGAGATGCAAGGGGGTAAATATTTTCTTTCCTTCTCAAAACACTGAGTTTTGATTTATAAGTGAACAATTTATGTATAAGTGTTTTCACACATGATAATTGGGTGTAGGTAATTGGGAAATGATTGTATACAATTTAAATGGCAATGTTTCCCAAATGAAACAAAAGAGCTGTTGTTAGTTTTTGAATTAAGTGTCTAACGTAGAGAACTGTGTTTAGAGTTATGCAAAAAGTTTGTTTTACAATTGCAACCTGAGTGTAAAGCACGTAATGTGCTTGTAGTTTAGGAGACTTTTAGTGTCTAAGCAATTTTAAAAAAAAAAACTGTATGACAAATAATTAATTGTATAATGTCTGATTAAATATCAAAATATATACTGTATAAGTTCCAGCTTATAGAAGTGTTTTTACTGTAATGAAGTTCCAGAAGTTTTAAGAATTATATCATTTTGTCTGGAAATTAACAAAATGGAAAAATGGAAATGTTAAATAGCATTTTGTAGCCGTTAAGCTATTGAATGTCAACACAGAAAACTGAATTTCAAAAATAAACCTACACTGAGGAGTAAATGTAGTAAAGGTTGTTGCAACTAACCCCAGTCTCCTGTGTCTAACCTGGAACAGATTAAAAAAAAAAATTAATCAAAAATATTGTTTCTACATATCCAAATAGTTATGGCATCCTTGGTGGGATATCCACACTCTAAAAAATGCTGGGTTGTTTCAACCCATGTTTGGGTCAAATATAGACAAACCCAACCATTTACATTTTTTTATCAAATTTTTAAACCCAACGTTTGGGTTTGTCCATATTTGACCCAAACATGGGTTGAAACAACCCTGCATTTTTATTATCAGGTACAGACCCTTTCCAAAAAATGAGAATATCATGGAAAAGTTTATTTATTTCCATAATTCCATTCAAAACGTTAAACTTCCATAGATTATAGATTCAGGGCCCATGCACAACTTAAAGATTTTCAAGTATTTAGTATTTGTACATAATTTGGGCTTCCAGCTCATAAAACCCACGAAAACAGGATTTCAAAAAATTAGAATATTACATGAAATCCCACAGTAATTACACAGTGATACCACCATGGTCATTGAACCAGGTTTTGGTTCTTTTGGCAGTGTGGGCAGGTGCAAATCCTGCTGGAAAATGAAGGAAGCATGAAGTGCTCTGAAAATGTCCTGGTAGACGGCTGCGTTGAGTGGACAGCACAGTGGACCAACACCAGCCGATGACCAACACAGACTGTGGAAACTTCACACTGGACTTCAAGCATCTTGGATTGTGTGCCTCTCCATTCTTCCTCCAGACTCTGGGACCTTGGTTTCCAAATGAGATGCAAAATTTGCTCTCATCAGAAAAGAGGACTTTGGTCCACTGTGCTTTATTAAATCCAGAGTCAACGCAGCCGTCTACCAGGACATTTTCAGAGCACTTCATGCTTCCTTCATTTTCCAGCAGGATTCGCACCTGCCCACACTGCCAAAAGAACCAAAACCTGGTTCAGTGACCATGGTATCACTGTGTAATTACTGTGTGATTTCATGTAATATTCAAATTTTTTGAAATCCTGTTTTCGTGGGTTTTATGAGCTGGAAGCCCAAATTATGGACAAATAAACAACTAAATACTTGAAATCGTTTAAATTGTGGGCCCTGAATCTATAATCTATGGAAGATTAACGTTTTGAATGGAATTATGCAAATAAATAAACTTTTCCATGATATTCTCATTTTTTGGAAAGGATCTGTACATAAATCATTTTAAAAACTTGTTTCCCCTGTTACAGTCATGGTTGGTTTAGGGTTAAGGTAAGGGAATTTATGGTTAGCATGCATTTTTGTATAATTTCTTGCCATTTTGTTTGTTGTATCATCTACCCACAGTACTGTGCAAAAGTCTTAGGCATGTTAATTCCCCCCTCCCCCCCCTAAAACAATTTTTTACATTTAATAGTGTAACATTTTCTATCTCCCTAGCAATGAATATCTTCTGAAAAGAGATAATTCTGTAAAATGATCTTCTTTTATATGTTGGTATTCCAGTTGCAGAAACAGTAGAGCAAAGCGCTAGAAACATCATGGCTGTGTTCATCTGGGAATGTTTGAACTGCAAAAATGTATACTTTAAATGCAGTCATCTTAGCAAGTCCCTTTGGATAAAAGTGTTGGCCAAATGCTTAAATGTACGTATTACAGCTTTTATGGATGGGAATATACAAAATGCTTACAATAATACCTTTTGTATTGTTCTGTCATTTGTCACGTGTATTACGTATTTTTGTCATAATGTACTAGCATCATGTCTTCAGACTGTGATGGTATTAATTAAGGCATATCTCACTAGTTCATACAAGTTTAAAAACTCTTGGGCAACAGCACACTTTCAATATACTTTCACAATGTTTTCTCTAAAAAATAAGTTTAAATCTGATGGCAAATTCTGAAGGCTAAGCATCAAAACGTCAGAATATTTCTCTCTTAATTTTTGGAAAAGCGATGATGTAATCGTATTGTGAATTCTACTTAATTGGAAAGTACCAGGGATTAAACAGGGAAAAAAATGCATATGAACAGTGTAGCATTGGTTTAGTTTTTAACAGTAGTAAGAAAAGAAAGCTAACCAAAATATAATGTCAAAAAACCTTTAATTCATCTGGCCATCAAAACACTTTTTTCTTTTTTTAAGTCTCAACAAGACTTATGGTTAATACCTACCCAATCCTTTCGGTTGATGACTTGGCTCATTTGTTTTCATGACATGGTCATTGTTCAGTTCCTTGCCGATCCGCATCTCATCGAAACTAGCCACAGTATCAACACTCCCTTCTGAGGAATCTGGTCAGGCTCGAAAATTTACCTTAACCTGGTTTCAGGCCCATCCAACTCGGACTCCTCCCTTCGTCTGAGAAAATCTTAAAACTCTGAAGGGAACAGAAGTCATTTCTCTGATAAAGAGAGGAGCGAACACTTTCAAGCCAACGAAACCGAGCAAACGAGAAAACATGGTGTCTATGTGTCGAAAGATCCTGGGCATATCCCTAGGAATTATTGGTTTTATCGGAACTATTGTGATTTGTGCCCTTCCTATGTGGAAGGTTTCAGCAGTCTTTGGAATCGTTCATGTGATCATCTGGGAGGGCTTGTGGATGGGCTGTGTGGGTCAAAGCAAAGAACATTTGAGTTGCAAAATCTACGACTCCTTCTTACCCCAGGACTTGCAGGCTGCTCGGGCACTTGTGGTCATTGCCATCATTGTGTGCGTCTTTGGGATCATCCTGGGAACTGCTGGTGGAAAATGTACCAGCTTTGTCAAGGCTGAAAGCACAAATGTGAAAGTGACTATTGCTAGTGGTGTAATGTTCATCATCGCTGGAGTGCTGGTTCTGGTCCCCGTCTGTTGGTCAGCTATCACCATCATCAGGGATTTAGACAACCCCTGGTTCCCATCAGCCAACAGAAGGGAGATGGGAGCTTCTCTCTATATTGGATGGGGTGCAGCTGCACTGCTGATCCTGGGAGGAGTTATACTGTGTAGCTCCTGCCCACCTAAGGAGGAGGACAACAACAGCGTCAAGTACCCTCAGCCACGGTCCATTGCCACCAGCAAAGCCTACACTGAAAAGAAAAAAAAAGAAACTACAGTAACTTACTTGCAGCTGTTATAAATTATACTTACAGTAAAAATACTGTATTCATATTCACAGTACCATTTAACTTGATTTATTTACATTTATTTCTTTCATTTATTTAACACAATAATGTTATGGTCTTTTCTCCAGTAATATATTTTAATACAATAAAAATATATTACTTTACACTGTGAAATTTACTGTAATTTGTTGTCCACTTTTACTATTTATTGTAAAACTGTACAAATGATTGTATTTCATCAGGTCTCGGTAGTAAAAACTAGTAAATAACTATAAAAAGAAACAAAGACAACTGTTTAACTTTTTTTTTTTTAATTATTCAATTGTAATACATGAAATAACACTTTACAAACATCAGTTTTCCAAAAACCTGCAGTAACTTTTATACATAAACGTTTCATATTAGTTTTTCTCGATTGCTTAAACACTATAACCAGGCTTTTGAACTAAAATTTCAAAACCATAATGCCATTTATCAAAAAGCACACCCATTTCCCTAAACTATTAAAACTATTCCCTGTTTTGACACATGAGTCAGATTTGTTGAACCGTCATTGCAAAACTCTACACACAGATCCCTTCATTTCTCATTGCCTAAACCATGTTGTCATTTAGAAAGCACTAGCATTCAAAATTGTTCACTCAAGTCAGCACAGCTTCAGCTCAGTTAGCACACAATTAGTGGTAACTAAGAAACACTAAGAGTCAAAATTTAACACACATCAATCAGATCCTTCAATAGATAGATAAAAGGGCCCAAATCAGTTTATTGAGTTTTGGAACAATGGATCTAGAAAGACATGAAGGAAGAGATCGAGGAGGGATAAGAAGTCACACAGAGTGGCTGCAGAGTTTGACAGTGAAGGGAGGGCATCCTTTCTCCTTTATAGTCCTGACTCCCAGAATGTTATCTTTCTAGGCCAACGATAGTATTTCAACCATATGTGGAACGTTCTTAGACTTGTTCATCATATTTTATCCTTGAGTGGAGGTCCTCCTGTCACCTACCAACATTCTTTACCATTCCAATACAATTCCATATTAGAACTAGATTAAAAAAAAAAAGTTTGTTGGCAAACTTTAAGTTGGCTTGAAAAAGCCTAGCCAGAAAGTTTGAAGGCAATACAGTCCATCAGACAGATAGATAGATAGGTTGGTTAGAAAGAAAGAAAGATTAGTTAGAAAGAAAGAAAAAAGAAAGAAAGATTAGTTAGAAAGAAAGAAAAAAGAAAGAAAGATTAGAAAGAAAGATTAGTTTGAAAAAAGAAAGAAAAAAGAATAGTTAGAAAGAAATATAGATAGATAGAAGAAAGAAAGAAAGAAAGAAAGAAAGAAAGAAAGAAAGATTAGGTAGAAAGAAAGAAAAAAGATTAGTTAGAGGGAAAGAAAGATTAGTTAAAGCAAGAAACAAAGAAAGAAAAAAGGAAAAGGAAAAAAGACAGAAAGAAAGAAAAGTTAGAAAGAAAGAAAGAATAGTTAGAAAGAAAGAAAAAAGAAAGAAAGATTAGTTAGAAAGACAGAAAGAAAGATTAGTTAGATTAGAAAGAAAGAAAAAGAAAGAAAGATTAGGTAAAAAGAAAGAAAGATAAGGTAGAAAGAAAAAAAGGAAAGATTAGTTAGAAAGAAAAATGAGAAAAATGAAAGAAAAATTAGTTAGAAAGAAAGAAAAGTTATAAAGATAGAAAGAAAGATTCATTATAAAGAAAGAAAGATTAGTTAGAAAGAAAAAAAGAAAAGAAAGACAGATTAGGTAGAAAGAAAGAAAGATTAGTTAGAAAGAAAGAAAAAAGAAAGAAAGAAAGCAAGAAAGAAAGAAAGCAAGAAAGAAAGATTAGGTAGAAAGAAAGAAAGAAAGAAAGAAAGAAAGAAAGAAAGAAAGAAAGAAAGAAAGAAAGAAAGAAAGAAAGAAAGATAGATTAGTTAGAAAGAAAGAAAGAAAGAAAGAAAGAAAGAAAGAAAGAAAGAAAGAAAGAAAGAAAGAAAGAAAGAAAGAAAGATTAGGTAGACAAGAAAGAAAAATTAGTTAGAAAGAAAGAAAGAAAGATAAAAATGCAAGTCTACACCCAGAAATTTCTGAAATTGCAATCTTTAAGATCATCTTCATATATGAACAAAAGTTTATGAGTTTTATAGTCTGAATAGCTAAAGTTTGGCTATAAACGAACTACACCATGTTTCTGACAACTCTCAATCTTTAATTAAAATCTACAAATAAGTTTGAGTTATAGTTCGTAACGAGTCTGTAAAAGCGATTAGCGAATATATTTCCTGTGTGATGACATTTAATGTCCACGACAACCTCTGTAGTCCTACTATGCCATTTGTTAGCAACCACTTTTTTCAAGACATGCAAAAGTAAAAAAAAAAATCATGAATGGGGTATTACTGATGTATTTATGTGGTAGAATAAAACATAAAAATATGTATATTGTGTAAACCACAGAGCTTATTTGAGGCATTTAAAGGGATAGTTCACCCAAAAATGAAAGTTCTATCATTAATTACTGACCTTCATTTCGTTCCAAACCTGTAAGACGTTCGTTCATCTTCAGAACACAAATGAAGATATTTTTGATGAAATCTGAGAGTTTTCTGTCCCTCCATTGACAGCTGCACAACTGACACTTAAATGCTAAAGAGATCGTAAAACTAATCCAAATGAATTGAGCGGTTTAAATTCTCTGAACACAATTGCTTTATATGATGAACAGATTGAACAGAGGTTCGTTTGAGCTTCTGTTTATGTCGGCTGATGAATGTTTATAAGTGAATAAAAGCCTAAATTCAATCTGGTCATCATATAAAGCGATCGAGTATTTTCCGAAAATTTTGACTAAACCGCTCAAGTTTTACGATCTCTATGAACTTTTTGAAGAATTTAAGTCAGTTGTGCAGCTGTCTATGGAGGGACAGAAAGCTCTCAGATTTCATCAAAAATATCTTAATTTGTGTTCCAAAGATGAACGAAAGTCTTACAGGTTTGGAACGACATGAGGCTGAGTAATTAATGACAGAATTTTCATTTTTAAACGAACTATCCCTTTAACCAAAATACCATTCAAAAACCCCATTGACCTTGGGACGATGGAACTGGAGGTGCAAAAATGTGAACTTGTTTGTAAGTTTTAGGACCCATTCCTTTTTTTCACTGGCATTTTAACCTGAAAAGTCAACATGAAATCAAAATGAACCCTATTTACTCTCATAACACTTACTCCTTGTCTTATTTTGGGTGATTCTTTAGTGCAGTAGTTCCTCTAAAACTATTTTCCTTTTCGACCAACAGCACCAAGTGGAAATAAAATGGGTTAACTTTTCACGTTGACTTGAAGTGTTTTTCGCCGTAGACTTGGTTGATAGTAATGTGTAATAGAATTTACCAAGAAAATTATGACTTTGGATTCGAATAAAGACATTAGATATGAGGTGAAAGATGTACCAGTGCTGTTTTATAAGAAATGATTAATGAAACGCTTAGCAAATGAGCTCCTACTAACCTGTGTGGCAGAAATAAGTCTTTAAATGACATGAAACACACAAGATTCCTTCCACGCAGGCGGAGATGGTGAAATAATCATCACAATCTTTTATTACAACAGCGTCGAGTTCTACCCTAAACGGGAAAATCATGTTAGCACAACAGCCAAAGCGAAAAGTAGGCTATAGAGGTCCTTTTACGAAAGCCATTACTAAGAATGTATAAAATTGCAGCTCTTACGTCATTCCAACATCCATAAAGCATAAAAGAGCCAAAAGCTCATTCTCTCACTTTCAATGTCCTCATGCTTTACAACAGGACTATAAAAATCTACTTGCACTTGATCAAAGTTTGTACCGTTGAGTTTCCAGAGTCCTATTTGATGGCTCATGAACAACTATCTTCTTCAAAAGTGACACTTTTCCAGGGTTGAGACGTTTGGGTTGACTACAGTGATTCAGAGGAAGAGGCCGGGAGGTTCATGGTGTGTTGTTTGCAGTCCTGCTGCTCAATAATCAGTCCAGGTTGAATTTTCTGCAGGCACATAGAGACACATAGAGGCTTTGTGGTCCGTTGAATGGAGAAAATGAGGGTGTCGCTTTCAGTCCGAAAAGTTTTTCCTCTTCTTCACTGTTTTGCATACTCAGACTCAACTTTCCTCGCTTGTGCGCATACAATTACATTGTCCCATACCCTGTTCCGTGTTAAGACACTGCATTTTTCAACATCCATTATATATGTTGATCCATTATCAACCATCAGCTCCTCAGTTAAAAGAGTTAAAAAAACAATGGTGTGGGTTAAACTAATCCGTTTTCCCGTAGTCCGCTATATTGGCTCCGAAAGGAGAAAATAAATGTACAATTCATAAATATAACATAATAAATAATTACAAGGGGGTAGTTGTATAACACTACAGACAGCCCACATGAATCTTTACATGCACCTCAGCGTGCGGCAAAGCCCTTAAACTGGCTACTTCATGAGGCCGATACTGTGAACGTCTCACGAGTACATCAAATGCTACATCTAAACCAGACCATTACCGCACACAGCCTTGGGAAATACACATTGTGATGTCATAAAGAATGTAAAACACTGCTAAGTGATATCATCAATTATTTAAAGGTGAAGTGTGTCATTTCTGCACCACTTTTCAAACAGATGTTCAGAACACTCCCAGTCAAACTGACAGTCCCGCCCCAAACTGATGCTATTGGTTGAACTATTTTCAGGCTTGTCAAACTTATTTTGGGGAAATATTTACTTCAGTCATTGTTGTCTCCGCATATTAAACTGAGACTTTAACATTGGAAAAAATGACACACTTTACATGTAAATTCTCAAACCATTTTTTGTCTTTATAACATGGTTCTTAAAAGGACGGTTCACCCAAAAATGAAACTGTCTCACCTTCATGTCATTCCAAATGTGTATGACATTCTTTCTTCTGCGTAACACAAAAGACGATATTTTGGAAAATGTCTCAGACATTGTTGAAAATAAATGGGGTCTGATGTTGTCTGGACCACCAACATTCTTCAAAACATCTTACCACAAAAGAAAGTAAATCATACAGGTTTGGAACAATGGGGGTGAGTGCACTGTCCCTTTAATCTAAAGGAAATCTAAATAAAGTTCTAAATGACATCACAACATGGCTGCATGTCACGGTGCATCTTCCAAAACGCATTTGTGATGCCGCAGTTCACTTTCTCTTGACATTATATGCAGTGTTGTCGTTTCTTCCCACTTATACAGTCTTGGTCTCCTCATTTTTTGTATTTGGCAAATAATAATGTTCATAGCATTATTAACTATGTTTATTGTTGTAGTAATAATTCATATAATGGTCATAATAAATTTACTGTACATTGAAATAATAAGGATATTATAATGCTACGTTTGTATTTCTCTCCGTTCACGAAACGAGTCCGTCTCACGTATCTGAACCCACTGCAGTCGGGGTCAGACGTGAGTCTGTCGCATGAGTTCAGGGGTCAGAAAAGGCTCTTCAGCTATTGTGCTCTGGGGCGTGTTTATGAGCGGCCCGTCCGTTGACCCCCTGACCTTGGCTGATTGACGGGCTGGACTGAGTTTTGCGCAGGTAACCTTCTTTCCCCTCCCCGCTGAACAGACTGGCTTCAATCTTATCCAAGTCGTCACTTCCCACGTTGAACTTGGCCTGCAGGAGGCTGACGTACGTCTCATAGCGACATTTCTGCAGACACAGAAAAAAAAATGAAGATTCAATTAGCTTTCAATTCAAATGATTGGTTTTGGCTAGCAAAACAAATATGCACTGAGTAGTTCCGTGGTATACGCAAAAATGTTATATATATGCAGCGTTTGAAATTAACACCCGCCAACTCGCCAAATGCGGGTAAAAATCAAATGTGGCGGGTAACGTTGTCAAAATCACTAGCCAATTTGGCGTGTTATTATGTTTACTCGCTTTGCTGGGGAAGTTTGTGTAAGCCAAATCATGGCCAATGCAGATTTAGCGCAAATACTGAACTCGTGAGTCATTTTATTAAAATATATTAAAGATCTTGATTGATAACACAATGAAACATGCCAAATTGTGCGGCCAGGCTATCATACTAAGAAATTATGAACACTTAATAAAGACAGAAACAATAAAATATTAATAAGTGATTATGTTGTAGTCAATGTATGCTTTTTCCTGTAAGCTTTATGTTTTTCTATGCATTTTTTATTTAATTTTTTTTTGCATAGTAAAACAAAACCTGTAGCTGTAGCTTTCCTTTTTTTCAGACGAACATCTTAACCAAGTTTAGTGTTTTGTTCTTACCACATATTTAAAAAATATATAACATATTTTCCTCATATCTTGATGGTTTAATCGAATTTGTAGGGTCATTAAAAACAAATATCTCCTCCGGACATTACTTTTGGCCACTACTGTATGTTTATTCATGATAATTTATGATTTTTACAGTTTGTTTAGGCTGACAAATAAATACCGCAAAAAATAACTTTGAACACTAAAACAAAATACACAGGTTTCCCTCCTTTTTCTATTTATCTTGCTATTAAAACATACACAATTATATGGTTAGTTGCACTTTATTATTTGCAATATGCATTAATTTTCCTTGATGATGATGACTATGATCAGAACAGACCCGTGACCTAATATTTGGTCACGCCCCACCAGTTGGGATCCACTGATATAGATGTTTTACAGATGCTATTTTGTGACCTATAAACAAATTGATAACTAAAAACAAAGGTTAAAATATGTGTATATTCAAACAAATTCGACTGAAAATGTTCTTCCCCATTGGCCCTGTGCAATAGCAAAAGCATTAATGTGATAGCTAACGGGACAAACAGAAGCATTTGCATGAGTTCTGAGACAGATGACTTGTATTGGTCTGACCTCATAGGTTAAATAGTGCTCTTTGATTCGATACTCTTCTGATTCTTTGCTCTTGGGCGTCAGATCCGGCGGGCTTCTCTTGTGTTCCTCCAACTCCAGAGAGATCTGCTTCAGTTTGTTCTCATGTGACTTCAGTTGCTCCTCCTGCATAAATCATAACTACCATCATGTATATACTGTACACTGCCTATTATGTTTTTAAATAGTACATAAAACAATAGGCCTATGCAATGATATTCATTTTATTAGTATTACATTAGTATACAATTTAAGTATCGCAGGACTTCATTACATTATTGATATTTATGCATAAAAGTTTTTTTATAAATATATATTTTATTATCAAATAAAAAATACAATTAATAAATGTAGTATATTTTTATTTATTAATATAAACATATTCTATTAATATATAATAATAATATGTGTATATTAATAAATATAAATCACAAGACTTCATCGCATTATTAGAATTCAGTGAGAAAATAAATATTTGTAAATTATATATATTAAAATATATTACAAATGTAATTTTTTTTAAAATAACTATGGTATATTTATTAATATAAATATTAAATATATATATTAAATATTTAGCATTATACATGATTTTTTAAATCAAATTATATTACAAATTTAAAAAAAAGAATAATAACTATAGTATATTTATGAATATACATATATTATTATAATATATATTGCATTTTTAATTCAATTTTGCATAAAAATGTTTTTGGGTATCAATCAAGTAAAAAAATAAAATAAAAATTCTGGTAAATTCCATCAAACTGGAAATGGAAAGTCAATTTGATTCCATTGCATCAAGGGATACAGTATTCAAGCAATATGTTAACCCTAATGTTAAATAAATAGTTCAATTAATTATAAATAATCAAATTACAAAATGATTCAACAACATACTAAAGCTCATGATTCTGAGCTGTTTCCAGCTGTATTTGTGCACCTGGTTGAGTCTAGTGGTGGACGAAGGCAGCAGTGGTCTGCAGAATTTCTTCATGGAGCCGATGGCGGCGGGAAAAGCAGGAGCCGAGAAAAGAGCCGCCACCAGATTAATCCTGAAAATCCATGACATCATCTCCTCTTCACTCCTACACACATGCATTTAAAGGGAAAGTCACACAAGTCAAATGAAACAAAGAATAAAGGCAATCTGACAAATACCCATAGTACAATGTGACAGTGGCCCGTTAAGGCGAGACACCCCAGGTGAATAGGAAAAAATAATGAACTAATAGATATCAGCATGAAACTTCCCCAGTTGATTACTGACATTAAGACAAATATCTTTTGCATTAAAAGTTTTTAGAATATTTATACCCAAATTAGGTAT
The DNA here is from genome assembly GCF_951802725.1 of Rutilus rutilus. Lineage (NCBI taxonomy): Eukaryota > Metazoa > Chordata > Actinopteri > Cypriniformes > Leuciscidae > Rutilus > Rutilus rutilus. The sequence goes on from NC_140219.1 coordinate 6,749,481, forward strand.
TATCTCATTAAATATGTGCTAATTTGCATTTATTTCCAGAAGAGAAATCTGACCTTTGGATAAATGTTCAAAATTCTTGTTTCACTTTGTTGACACATTGGAGTCAAAGGTTTTTACAGAGGGGATTTTGGATATCTCTTTTTATCACTCCATTAATAAGAAAAAACTGTCAACAGCCATAAAAAAATCTATTTTCGCCCCATTTTTTGGAATAAAACGTTGTATAAATCAGAATCTGAATGATATATGAACAAACCCCTCTGTAAAAGTATGTAAGTGCTGCTGAAGTGGAGATTTCTGGCTCAGAGTATGAGAATTTTTTTTTTTTTTTTTTTGAGAAAACGGCCTTTAAAATTGACATCAGCCAAAGAGATTTCGCTTTTAGAGTTAAATGCCCCATTGTACTTTCAGGATTGGTTGCTGATAAAAAAGGAAATGACCATATTTGGATCCGACAACATTGTACAGGAGAGAGAGAGCGGAGCAGCATGTTGATTTAGAACGCCAACTTTTGTTGAAGTTTAGTAAAATAAAGACCTAAATGTGTATTTTGGACATTTTTTCACCACAAGTCTGAAAGAAGACATGTTATTGAAGGCAAATAGGCCAAAATCTCAAAATTGACCGGAGAAAAAAAACGATGTTTTTGCCTGCCGTGTCTCCCCTTAACTAACCAACTGCAGTAAAAGCAACAACAACAAGAAATGCCTCTCAGGGCAGTTAAAGAAGCGGGATGCTTACGGGGCCTGCAGGAGGAAGACCCTCCAGTCAGAGGTCTTGAGTTTGAGGACGTTCTGTTTCTTGCTGTAGTCACAGGCCCTAGTAGCAAGAGCGTGGTGAATCCGTACTGCGTTCTTCAAGTCCACCTCTGACAGGTCTTTATCAGGCTTATACTCATCCTGGCCATAGGAGGAGACATACATGAAAATCAAAAAGAAAATACATGAGAGAGAGAGAGAGACAATGGCTGTGTTCCAAAAGGTGCATTTTGATGCATTTAATGCACAAAGGCAGTTCCAAAATAGAGCAGCATTACTGGAATAGATAATTACGCTGCATTGAAAGAAAACTTATTTTTGGCCAAATTGAATATAGCGTGTATCCATCACAGCAAAAGCAATCCCATTACGCATTGCAGCATCTGGCAAAAAAAACAAACATCCGAGGCGATGGACAAAGTGAGCAAAATGTAAATGACAAAAATACATTTATTACATTCACACTGAATAATCAACACGAAAAAGTACTAATAAAACCCAATATTTGTGTATGCTTAATAGAGTATCACAGTGTTATCTTAGCATCCTAATGTCAAACTCCACTGAAATCAATTGTAAGTCGAGTTTCTTGTGCACTTCTTGTGAGGAGCCCTATTTGAGTAGATTTCAAATCGGTCAAGGTTTCGATTTCAGTTAGCATGTTGCCTTAGAACAAAAGCTGCCTATGTAGACAGCAGACAGCTCATAATGTCCAGAATTGAAATCTAGCGTGCCACTTTTAGCATACTGTATGCTATAATGTATATTGTATGTGATAGAGCGTGCAGTATGTGACATTTCAAACTTCACTGTTGTCACATGACCTCACTAGGTTACATAACTCACTGATTGACATCCAGTTTTAATCTTGGAAATGTAATTATTATTGCCGTTTTAAATCAAATTTTGTGTGAAAAAGTCTTAACTCTTCTGATGTCTGATATGTCAAAAAAGAAAAACTGTAATTAGCATAGTATAGTACACATACTGCAAAATATAGTATGACTATGTTGCAGTGTGTGTGTGTGTGTGTGTGTGTGTGTGTGTGTGGGAGATAGATTTAAATTACTTTCTGCAGGTAGAGAATCATCCCCTTCAGCACGGCATAAAACTTCTTCCAGCCTCTGCGTCCTCTCGGGGCTGCAGAGAGACAGAATAAAAGAGAAAATGTGTGTGTGAGAGAGAGACAGAATAAAGACACACTTCACTAATGAGCTCCTCTGTTGTTTGCTGCAACACAAGTCGAAGAAAGAAAATCTGTAAAGCAACTTCCCCGCTCACAAATTAACTCCACCTCTCTGTAAGATACAACCTAATTGTTTTAATTAAAGCAGCTGCATTATTAAACAGGATGAAATCTTGGCGGATCCCAAATAATGCTGATTTATTGCCTTTCTTGACATTGTCTCTGTTCCAAAACGTAGTGAGCTGCTCAGGCAGGTACCTACTAAGACAACATGCGAACCATCATGGAATTTCATAAGTGACCTATTTGTAATTTTCTACATAGAAAACGCCTCCACACAAACAATCCTCGGCACAGGAGATTCGGCTCGTTTTCATAGAGTGTGTGTGCTTGTATGAAATATTGATACATTTATAAAAATATATAGCTTATAAGCACACACACATATATATCATTGCTGTTGGTCGGGAACCTTGTATCTTACCCTTTACATCTGTCTGTGGGTTTTGCAAATATTTAACCTATGAAAAATATTATAAAAAAAGCTTGAAACTAAACCTTGTAACTCCATTGGCTCCTCAAACTCACCTAACTCAAGAAACACTTTATATAAGGCTAATGTTTTATGTATTTGAGGAGCAGAGAAGAGTATCTTAGTCTAGCATTTGTCTTAAAGCCAATATGTCTTAAGTAGCCTGCGCTCAATAGCATGAGATTTTGGCCAAATGACAGAAAACTGAGCGCCCACATAGCTACAATAAATTTTATAATCTGTATATTGTTGAAAATGTAATCTGATGCACTAATAAAAACATGTATGTCCGGAATTCTCTGAAATTTGCCGATCAGAAACCTTGTAACTCAATTTTTAGCTTGATTTTGATGAAATGCTGATAATATAATGACACATTCAAGTATCTGACCATATTTAAAGCCACAATATTAACTTTGACAGCATGGTGTTTAATTAATTTAAAAATACAGTGTTTTTTCCATTTCCTGAAAAATTGCATTACTGGAGATACGAGGCTTCCGCCCGACACAGCGACGATGTTCACTTATCTATATCTCATAAAATAAAATAAATTTAAATGTTAGATGAAAAACTTAATAAAGTTAATAATTAGAAATGTTGCACTAACTAAAATAAATAAATTTAAGTTAAAATGCACATAAAATTAATCAACCTTACACTAGAATTAAAATGAAAGTTTCAAATTAAAACAAATTCAAAATATTAATAAACCCTATAATAGGTAATCCTAAAATAACACTGAGCTTCTCGCAACGCATATTATGAGATTGCCTTGTCTATTAGGGAAATTGGCTAAAATGAGGAAGCAAATTATTGGCCAAAAGAAGGCATCTTCCAAGGCAGCGTAGTTAATATGGGAGCACGGCTATGATGCCTTAAAATGCTGCCTCGATAGGCAGCATACTAGTTTTTTTTAACACGATTTACCTTTCTGTTTATTTATTTATTTGTCTGTTAAAGGATGCCTCTTATATTGATAGACACAGGAGAAAGGACAGGAAATGATGCAGAAACTAAGGGAAACAGGACCAGGAAATGTATCCAAAAGCCTGATTTTACAGAACAAACAAACGACACACTTACTGCGTTTGCCGTCCATGTCTGCATGGCTTTTGCGTGTCAGAACCCCGTGTTTGTACGTTGCAGCATTGAGTAAAAGTGGAATGGCGATGAAAGGGTTAATGCCGTCCGTTACCCTGACAACCCGCTTCCCTCCCGTCTCACACTGCTCCTCCACCAGCTCCGATAGACTCTTCCTCAGCTCCTCTTCCTCGCTGCAGAAACAGAACGCCATGAATGCGCGTGTGCAGGTATTACGCACAGATTAGCCCCAGCAGTCACATGATAATGCGAGCGCTCTTGACTCCTGGGGATGATATTGGATACTCACATCGCCCACTCCAGCTTCTCGTTCTTTATTGAGTTATAGAGCACCTAAACCAGGACAGAGACATATGAGACTGTTAATACCGTACATCTAAACCACCACAAATACACAAACACAGTCAGCCGGGCTTATGGGACAGAGCTCATGAAAGAATATGCTCTTGAATCCAATTTAAACACACATGCGTCTTTGTTGCATTCATAAATGCAATTACACCATGCACATTATGCAGTTACTGTGTTTAGAGTTTGTTTTAATGAAATCAGTCAGGTTTGGTGAGAAATCACACTTTATCAGTAGACATGCCTGTGCTTCTCTGAGGGTATTTTTCTTTTCCTTACCCGCTGGTTGTCCACAATAATAAAATAATAGAAAATCCTTAATAATTACCTTGAGCAATTCTTTGGGAAAATCTTTGCCGTCGTCTAGGCCGTCCAGATTGCTGATGAACTGCTGGTAGGACATCTTCTTCCCGATATTCTGCAACGCAATAACACAATACAGTGTTACAACAATAATAACATGTGCCGATGCCAATTACTAACATAATATCATTGACAAAATCAACTGACCCTTCGCTAAGCTTCGCTAACACCTGATTGATTGGATATTAGTCTTCTAACTTTGGAAGGAATGAACTGTGACATTGCAAAGCTTTTTTTGTCTGCCATTTGTCTATAAATTAAATTGTTAAATTATGCAGTGACATAATTAAAAACTGGAGAGACTGTGAATCGAAACTGAGGAAGAATGCTTGAGGGCTGTTAAATTCACATCATGCTTTTCTCAAGATTTATTTAAAGATTTGAAAAAGGGGGGAACTGGGTACCTTGTGCATCACTATTATAAGTGCTCTGATGACATTTTACCATATTTTTGTACAATTCCTGTAAAATTGTTTAAACCTCCCCAAATCCTTCTTATACTTGCACTAAAAAAAAAAGAGTAAAAGCTTGTCTGAGAAATGAGACAATTGCCAAGAGATTTGTCTGTAATATTTTAAATATGGCACATTAATATAGCATTAGAATAGTAGCCTATTAGTAGCAATTTTTTGTAAATATAGATCATCATATTGAAAACTGAGTGGTTACAAAACCAATGCAAATGTAAACAATACAGAAATAAAATCACAAAGAGAGATGGAAAAAATAACTATATTTAACCGGTGGATTTCACTAAGTACAACATGTTCCTGGATCAACGTCGTTGTTGATCCTGGAACTAAATTTCAATCAACCAATCAGATTTGAGTGACAGGTTTTCATTCACCAATCAAGTTATGGGTAGGGTAAGGACTACATTTTCGGACAGGAATGTTGTTCCAGGATCAACAAAATATGTTGATCCAGGATGGAACGTGTCGTACTTGGAAAAATCACAGTGACCATATTTAACCACACTAGTCATTGCTAAGATAAATGCAGTTCACAAAGCTGTCAGCAGATGGCAGTATCAAACCAGCTCCACAAACATCACAACCAACGCACAATAATATCTCAGTCTGACTGACTCCCTCCTACCACAGAGATCTACTTTAGATGAGTAATATTCCACGAATGATGGATGAAAACATTCAGAAAACACATTAAAGCCAAAGCCATTGAGAGAAGACAAAAACACAAAGAAGAAAAGATGAGGAGAAAGAGAAGAAAAGCACTTACCACCTGCCGCAGAGTGAGTTAGACAAAGTGAAAGAGAGACAGAAGAAGAAATGGAGAGACAGAGAGAGACATGTTTAGGTCAAAGTCAGAAAGAACTGTAATATTACTGAGAGAAACAGCAACGAGTGGCTTGTTAATGAAAATGACACTATGAAGCACACATGGTTAGGAAGAGATTTTCAGTTTAGTTGCTGATAACATTATTCATTTTTGTCTTTTAAATAGCTCCATCTTCAAACATTACATATTTTTCTCTTCTCACAACACTTTCTGGAAACTTTGTTTCTGATTGGTCAATTGTGGCATTCTTTGTAATGACCGCTAGCCAAGTAATTACCGGCTATATGCATGACATCATGTTCCTGATCACTTTGTTGGAGTGAATACAGAACATAGAAATATGAGACAGAACTGAAGACGGTCTGTTTCCAGATCAATCTAATGTGTTTCTAATCAAAGTGCAATCGCTAGCAGATCCAGATACTGCAGTAAAGCTAACTCTCATTTTACTGCACAATCCACAATCAAATGTCTGTCCATTATTTCCTCTTCTGTATACCACAACATGTGGTTGATAAATGAGTCTAATAAACATGTTAATGTTTAGACATGTTTGGATTCAACAACCTAGAGAAGAGCCGCATGTGTGAGTGTTGCTGAATACATACGTGTCCATGCAGGTCTGTGTTAAGAAGCATAAGTGCACAGGTCAGTGTGTGAGCACCATCTATTAAAAAGAAATGGGGGAAAAAAGTGTTAATAAAAATCTTACATTTTATAGAACAAATATATGAAACTATAAAGGCCAGTTCACACCAAGAACGACAACTATAAAGATATCGATAGAGATAAGCGTCCACACCAGCAGATGATATCATTCTTTTTATTATAAGCATGTGCTGCAGTTTTGTGGTCTGCCACTTTAAATGCTTGAGCTCTATATAGCAGGATGGATTCTGATTGGCTGTCAATGTTTTTATCGTTCATCAGCTGGAAAAAAAAAATATTCGGATGTATATATATTAATATTAATATATATTATATATAAATATTCAGTGTTTTTCTTTCTAATTTTCTGATTAAAATGTCCTTCATGCTAAGAATTTTTTTTTTTTTTAAGAACTGACCACTGAAAGGTTCTTTGGGCGAACAAAAATGATTCTTTAATATGACAATGTTGCAAAAACGCCCTTTTGGAACCTTTATTTTTAGGAGTGTAGTGTATAGCGCATCATTTGGGACACATTTTGCTAGCTTAGCAGCAAGCTAACATTAAACAAATGTTCCAAATAAGCCACTTATGAAATTCTTTTGAAGGCCATCTTCGAAGGCAGCTGCCTATGTATAGGCAAAAGGCAGCTTAGTAGGTTTTGGAACAGTTTTGTATGTGTAACTTCACTCATGTGTGCCACAATGTAGCATAAAAGTTCATTGAAAACCTTTTAATATATTATTGAGTACAGCCATGATAAAATTCGAACTAAATCTACAGAAATCCACAATGCATTTGGAAGACTTGCCCTCTGAGGTGAGAGTTTCTGGATTGCAGTGGCAAAAGCGTTTGGAGAAGTGCACCAGCACACGTTCTCTCTCCTGCGTCTCTCCCATCAGAGGAAACGCCTTCAAGAAGTTCCTGCAACCAGAGTTAATGAAAAGAGTCATGGTGCCGCACAAAGAAAGAGTAGATATGCTAGTGCTTCCAAATACTATAGCCTGAATTTCTATTCTTTACTGTGTTTATTTTCTTACACTAATGTCTGCTATAGTGATGCAATGTGTACTTGCATTGTGTTACAAAGCGAAATCTGGCATTCAAGAACGCAACAATGAAAATGATCTTGCATAACTACATTAGAAGAATTTGTGTTCATGTTAGGGCTGCACCATTTGTGGAAAAAGTCTAGTTGCGATATGTTATTATTATTAAAAGACTAAAATTTATGGCTGTCTTGATTTCTTCATTTTTAAATGTTAAACCATCAATCTTTTATTTTGGTGGAAAATCGCAAGAATCATTTAAAGCTTTTCTTTTTGTTGACAACAGCAATTCTCATTACAGGTTTGGGAAGATTGTGGGTTGGTACATGTGTTGCCAAATACATGTTATAAGTGACCCAGACTAGTTTATGTACTTGCATAGAGTATGATTTCGGGACTGACTTAGAGATCCCACTGACTGTCTGCGATGATTATCGCTCTATTCAGAGAACTATTGTTAGTCCAGGACTGAAATATTCTTAACCATACTGTGTAACTGGCACTTGGTTCTTCCTTTTCTTGCAGTGCAGGTATTTCAGTGATGGCGTGCTTAATTTTTTCCGGTTTTAGGAGTATTTGTGGAACTGAGACATGATGAATATGTGACATGCATGAGTATTATTTTAAAATAAACTACTTCCCCTTATTACAGCCCAACTACTGTATAGTACTAGTACATGGAAACTATGAAGCCACATACTTACAAAACTTTCTGTAAAACATCACTTTGTGGAAAGTGTGTCCTAATCATGCCCCAACATGAAAAATCAATGTTTTGCTAGTTTGATTTATATTTTTGCATAGACCCGCACACTGAAACCTCATTGGTCCAAATTCCCACTCACCATAGCTGTATATAAAACATAAAATATGTTCAGTCTGGCTGCGTATTGTGTTGCTACATTTGGCATTTTGCTTTCAGTAAGGAATGGAAAAGTATTTGCACTGTTTTAAATCAAGTCACAGACAATCTTGGTCGTATTTTATGGTTGAAATGTTCTCACCTCAGCGCTCTGTCTAATGACAACCCAGTGAAGTCAAAGAAGCTCAGGTACTCTGATGCCACCAACTGGCTGAATTCATTACTGCAGAAGAAACAAAAAGAGGGATTGTGGGTATGCGTTTCATTCTACTCCCTTTCCTATACAATACACTCATTCATACACAAACACTCACTTCTTGCCCAGGTGTCGTGCCACGTCACAGCGCTTGAAGCCCTCCAGATAGAACAGTCGCTTGGCCAGTCGTTTGGCAGCATCTGTGTCGACGCGGCAGCCATTAGCGAGAGTATCTGTGCTGCCCCTCTCGAGCGTGTCCACACTGCCCAACTCAGAGTCCGAGTCGCACAGCACATCTGTGAGGTTGGCATCACTGTGGAGACAAACATGGAAAAGAAAAAGACATCAATTCCCAGATGAAAAATCAAGCCAAATGAATGAACAACAATTCATTTTGTGATTCCAGAAGTTTCAAGAACTGTATGTTCTTCAATAAAACCAAGTTATTGATGGAAAAAAAAGAAATATGGTTTAATTTACACTGATGAGCCAAAAAATTATAAGCAGTCACAGGTCAAGCTCATCACCTAACAAGGCCACATATTAAGGTCTGAGTGGATTGAATGACAAGCAAATGATCAGTTCTTGTAATCAACGTGTTGGATGCAGGAGAAATGGACAGGAATAAAGATCTGAGCGACTTTGACAAGGGCCAAATTGTTATGGCAAGGCGAACGGACCAGAGTATCTCTGAAATGGCAAGGTTTGTGTGTTGCTCCTGGTCAGCAGTGGTGAGAATTTACCAACAGTGGTTTGAGGAGGGAGAAACATAAACCGGCGACAGGGTGTTGGACGCACAAGGCTCATTAATGCACGATCCCAGCCAATAGAAGGGCTACTGTGGTACAAGTCACAAACTTTTAGTGATGGTTATGGGAGGAATGTGTCACAACACACAGTGCATCTCTGCTGCGTATGGGGGTGAGTAGCAGCAGACCAATCAGAGTGCCTATGATGATCCCTGTCCACCATCTGAAAAGTTTACAATGGTCATGCGAGCATCGGAACTGGACCTTGGAGCAGTGGAAAAAGGTTCCTTAGGCCGATGAGTCACATGGACGGCCGTGTACGTGTGTGCCATTTACATGGGGAAATGATGGCACCAGGATGCACTGTGGGACGACGACAAGTCAGTGGAGGGAGTGTGACGCTCTGGGCAATGTTCTGCTGGTAAACCCTGAGTCCAGCAATTCATGTGGACGTAAATTTGACACGTTCCATCAACCTAAATATTGTTGCAGACCAGGTACACCCCTTCATGACAATGGTGTTCCCTGGTGGAAGTGGCTCTATCTATAATGCACCCTGCCACACTGCACACATTGTTCAGGAATGGATTGAGGAACATGATGAAGAGTTCAAAGTGTTGATCTGGCCTCCAAACTCCCCAGATCTCAATCCAATTGAGCATCTGTAGGATGTGCTGGAACCACAAGTCTCCACCTCGCAACCTACAGGATTTGAAGGATCTGCTGCTAACAACTTAGTGCCAGAAACCACAGGACACCTTCAGGGCTCTTGTAGAGTCCATGCCTCGGCGGGTCAGTGGACAAACAGCATATTAGGCAGGTCATAATGTTTTGGCTCATCTGTGTGTATATATTAGGTCATTAGCTGGTCCAAGATGCTTTAAATGGTTAATTGGCTAGCTGTTTAGACCAAGGTCAACATGCCAGACCATCTTGGTTGAGATGAACGGAGATGATCTAATCCTAAAATACAAAAAGCATCATACGCGTGTACATTAGTGTTCAAATTATGCTATTGAAGTAAGCACCTAATCCAAGCCCATTACAATCCTCCTGCAATTCAAGCCACTGAATTAGCATTTAGCTCATGGGTAGCAAAGAGCATCTTGAGAGAAACACAATCTTTTTTTCCAGCCGAGAAACAGCACACCTAATTCAACTAATTAAAATCTTGATGTGTACAATTACTGCAATTGAGGCAATGGCTCATTAGGATATTCTTTAAATGAATCTGTAATTTGGGATGAGGAGTTTTCGCGTCGGCTGCTGTCCCCCAGAGATGACAGGACCTGAGTGAGCCAGGCAGGCCATTACTGAAGTGACAGACGCCAAGCTTTACATATGATTTATTTATGAACTTCTGTCTGGTTATGGTACACAGCTCAATGTGCATTAGGCTAATGTGCCTTATGGGGTTTCATTGTAATCATAAACATATAGGGGATGTGCAAAACTGCGTATTTTCATTGGGTTGCTGGAATAAAAACTATAATTTAGGCTTTTGGGTTCACCAGACCCTGATCGGACGTGTTTCTTATGGGACATTTATATAACATGCATTTTTCTGGTTAAAAATATCTAGACTCTGCACAACATAATGGAACAGAATTCATCCTGAGACTTTTAAAAGCTGGGTTATTTATAACTTGACACTTTGACTTAAAAACACAAAGCTTGAGGTGGAACGCTAAAAAAAATAGAGACACGACAGGGCAAAAGACCTGCAAAATGTGTGTGGTGGTAGTGGCGGCGCTTTAAAGGGGATGAACTTAAATGCACAACGTCTCTGAGTGAGTTTTAAAATGCAAACGCTGCTCGCTTAAAGAACAAAAAATGACTAGTCGACCATTGCGGCTAAAATACACAATCTTTCATAAGTTACTTTAAAGAAATTAATAATTTATTCAGAAAGGACACATTCAATTTATCAAAAGTGCCAGGAAAGTAATTTATGTTACAAAAGATTTCTATTTCAAATAAATGCTGTTCTTTTTGAAAACTGAATCTTACAAAAAATGTATTATGGTTTCCTCAAAAATATCAACACTGATGATAATCAGAAATATTTCTTGAGCAGCAAGTCAGCATATTAGAATGATTTCTGAAAGATCATGTAACACTGAAGACTGGAGTAATGAATGCTAAAAACATTCAGTGTTGCCATCACAGCAATACATTTTAAAATATGTTAAAATAGAAAACATACTTTGAATTGTAATAATATTTCACCATATTACAGTTTTACTGACTCGATCAAATTAATGCATGCTTGGTGAGCCCCTAAACTTTTGAATAGTGCAAAAAAATGTTTGTGTCATCACTCTGAGAGCAGACATGAAGAGAAACATACTGCAAATACAGATGGCATATGCTTACTGGACAGCAGTTTGCTCGATGCGTGTCTGTCCACTGCCTTCTGAATAAATTATGGCTGTCATTTTCATTGTGGACGAGTCAAATATTTTTTTGCATAATTTAATTAGCACAATTGCATTAGCTCCAAACTCGATAAGGAACGTTAATGTGTTGGTTGCCATGGCGCCAGCAGAACCTGGTGTTCCGGGAGAGAGAAAGAGGGTGTAATTTGTGTCCCTCCCAAGCAGATGGCCCCTTCATCAGCATTACCCACAATGCCCTAGAAAAAAAGCCCCGACAAATCTCACGTAGCACAGAGCGAACAGTCACGCAGGCAGGGTTGCACAGGGTAAGTACTGTAATTCTAGGTGAGGAATAAAGTAATGGATGGTGATAACTGATTCCTGATTTCATTCAGAGACCACAAAGGCATTTCAGTACGGCCGAATTTAACCAGGTCTGGAGCAGTTCAAAGAGACAGTGACTTGGATGTGCGAGGGATCCCGAATGAATTTCTGAGCCCTTTTCCTCTCTCTGGACTGGATGTATACAGTTCTTGGAGGGAGAGCAGGGGAGCACCAGTAATCCTCTCAGCAGTCCGAACCGTCCATCTGATGTCTGATTTTGCAGCTAAGCCAAACGAGACAGTAATGGACGTGCAGAGGACAGACTTAATGACTTCAGAGTAGAACTGCATCAGCAGCACCTGTGCACCTTCAGCTGGCGAAGCAAGTTCAACCTCTGCTGGGCCTTTTTTGCCTTAAAGTCCACAGTCATCTCCACTGTTTTGAGTGTGTTCAGCTCCATGTTATGACTGCACCAGACAGCCAGCTGTTCAACCTCCTGCCTATATGCAGACTCTTCACCATTGTGTATGAGGCCGATGACTGTGGTCGTCAGTGTGGACTGTCGTCTGCAAACTTCAGGAGTTTGACAGAAGGGTCTTTTGTAGTACAGTTGTTCATGTACGTGGAGAACACACATCCCAGTGCTGATTGTTGGACGTGCTGAGATGATGGTGTTGAAGGCCGAGCTGAAGTCCACGAAAAGGATTGCATAATTCCCTGGTTTTCTTTTGTCCCATGTTGACCGCATCATCCACTGAACTGTTCGAGCCTGTTGCAGGTCTTTTAAAGTGAAATCCGCTATGTAGAAGCAACAAAAGATGGAGAAGAACTTACAGAAACTGCTCGATAAGCAAACTGCAGGGGGTCCAGCAAGGGCCCTGTGATGTCCTTCAGGGAGACCAACACCAGTCTTTCAAATGACTTCATGACCACAGATGTGAGAGCGACAGGTCTGTAGTCATTAAGTCCAGTGATTTGGGTTTTTTTGGGATGGGGATCATGGTTGAGCGTTTGAAGCAGAAAGGGACTTTGCACAGCTCCTTTCCTGCTTCAAATGCTCCACCATCATCCACATTCAAAAAAACATCCCCCAATAAAAAAGATAATTGATCATTTAGTGGAAAACCTTAGTACACTAAAAATCATACTAGTAAATAAAACAAATAGTTACTGGTAAGTTTTGAGAAATGGGCTTTAAAACACGGAAGAATAAGAAATGGCTGGGGATACACTCTTAAAAAAGAAAGGCTCTTTATTGCATAAATGGTTCCATGAAGAACCTTTAAAATCTATGTAACCTTTTCATTGCACAAAAGATTCTTTTCAGTGGAAAAAGGGTTCTTTAGAATTTTAAAATGTTCTCCACACTAAGAATAAAAAGGTTTCTTTTAAGATCTGTTAAAGGGATACTCCACTTTTTTTGGAAATAGGCTCATTTTACAACTCCCCCAGAGTTAAACAGTTGAGTTTTACCGTTTTCGAATCCATTCAGCCGATCTCCGGGTCTGGCGGTACCACTTTTAGCATAGCTTAGCATAGATCATTGAATCGGACAAGACCATTAGCATCTCTCTCAAAAAAATGACCAAAGAGTTTCGATATTTTTCCTATTTATTTGACTCTTCTGTAGTTACATCGTGTACTAAGACCGACGGAAAATGTAAAGTTGCGATTTTCTAGGCTGATATGGCTAGGAACTATACTCTCATTCCTGCGTAATAATCAAGAAACTTTGCTGCCGTACCATGAGTCCAGCAGGTGTAATGATATGACGCAAATAAATAAATAGGAAAAATATCGAAACTCTTTGGTCATTTTTTTGAGAGAGATGCTAATGGTCCTGTCCGATTCAATGATCTACGCTAAGCTATGCTAAAAGTGGTACCGCCAGACCCGGAGATCGGCTGAATGTATTTGAATACGGTAAGACTCAACTGTTTAACTCTGGGGGAGTTGTAAAATGAGCCTATTTCCAAAAAAAGTGGAGTATCCCTTTAACTGGAAGGTTCTTTAAGGAACCAAAAATGGTTATTTAATGGCATCACTGCAAAAACCTCCTTTTGGAACCTTTCTTTTTAAGTGTACACACATGGTATCTGCTAAATTATTGATCGCATGATTGATTGATCTGTGTTGTTAAATGTATCCATCAGTAAAGTATGAAGATATGAGGAAAGATCATCTGAGTTTAGGTTTTACAATCGTCTCCTTCCCTCTTCCTGTGAGTCAAAACACTAACTGAATCATCACAAATATGACTCACGCCTACTGTATGTGAGCACCGGCGTCTGCTCAGAGACAGGTGTGAATTAAATCGGCAGACTCCCATGACTGCTTCAACGCTCCTGACATACACTTTCAGCAATCAGGTGTCAAAACAGCTGGCCGTTTGAATTTTAGTCCTGTGTACATAATGGCTGAACAAACCCCATCGGAAAGCAATACGTCTCCATCTGCCACAGGACCGCTGTGATCAATAATAATGATAGATTGCACAGTTATAGAATTATTGATTTTTAAAAGAACTTAAGTATTGCCAATGACGTATAAGATTACAGGGGCAGCTGAGCTATCATAGCTAACATGAAAATAAATGTTTGTATGACATTTAAGTAAATAATTTACTTTTATTTAAAAAAAAATTATGATTGGAAAATGGTAATGATTGGAAAATTGTAATGATTAAGGACCATTGTATATGTGACATTGGTGCTAAGATGGAATAACAAAGTACCACAACATTTCATCCGATTTCATCAGTGTACCACCAGAGCATTCTGTAAGGGTTTTTCAATTCCTAGACACTACAAAGAACTTCCACATTTCGCTAGTTAAAAATAAATGACAGCCTGATGCCCTGCTAACACCAGCTCTAGACATTATAAGTGACTATGGCAGGGCTTAATGTGGCAGCACTGATATACAGTGATCCTACAGGAACCCAGCAGCCGTGTCTCTGTATGGACCTGTGCGGCTGCTGAGCCAGGCAGGAGATTAAACATGAGACTGCTTGTCTATGACTCACATGCCAGCGTCTCTCTCTCTCTCTACCCGCTCTGATGCCGTCGGAGAGGGTGTGTTGGACGACCAGAGTGAGGTGTGAAGGAGTTGCTGCCTCCTTGTCAGTCAGCCAAAAACACAAATTCCCCTTTATAGGCTATGTGTTCTCTAACTGAAATACATTAAACCAGCATGTTTGGACAGAAATGCATCACGCATCAGAACGTACAATGAAAACATTTTGGTTACAAAGGGATTTAGGTTACCAAACACTCTCTCACACTATAAGGACCCTCAGGCTATGTATTTATCGAAAACCATTAGATGATGGAAGAGATGAGAGTTTAATTCTTTCTATCTATCTTTCCTCAATAAACTAAAAGTCCAATATCATCATATTCTTACATAAGTTGTACAAGTGTACAATAAAACCACACTGGCATACATTCAGACAGACTCAACTATATAATGAAGGCATGTACAAAATGTCTGTCCCATAAATCGCAGGTTAAGGCAGGTCATCGCATTTTTATTCGGACAAGTTGTTACGGGTTTTACAAGTTGAAATGTTAAGCAAATGATTCATTATAATATTTTTTTTTACCAAAACAATACTGATGTAGGTCTATTTGTATGGTTAAATCCTAATTTTTAGCAATTGTTTTACCATTGTAGTTGAAAAACCTCTAATTTAGGCTAATGGCAGGTCCCACAAGTGGGGGCATCTTGTCACAAAAAGTCAACATGTTAAATTAACTGGACTTTTTTCCTGGACAATAATTCTTGAGATGTTGGTGAAAAAGGAAAACTGACTTTAAAAAAAACTTCACTGAGAAATACTGACTAAATACTGAGTAAAAATATGAAACAACTAGTCCGGTCACCCTATATATTGCAAGTGTGCCAAAGCCAGAGAAAAAACAGCCATTAGATGTGTCCACAAAAGACCAAAGGGCAAGATGTCCCAAACTAGAAAACTGTATAAAGTCCAAACATAGTCCCAACGTCATTACATAATTAAAGAAAATTCCAGGACTTTTAACTTCCGTAGGCTACCGCCAATAAATAAACTCATTTATCAGACCAAAAAGAATACAACTTACACTTCATGACAGAAGTTAAGAGGAAGTTCATAAGTCTGTTGCAGGTCTTTTAAAGTGAAATCCGCTATGTATAAGTAACAAAAGCTAGAGAAGAACTTACAGAAGTCCCAGAAGAAAGTCGAAATGCACCTCATATTCATCTTTCCACATCTTTCACTGGAGATCAGGCATCAATCCCGCGCGGAGCGAGAAAAATCCCTTCAACTCCATTCGCCTTCGGGCGCTTTGCGCATTGAGTAATCAGGTTTTTCCCAAATGGAAAAAGATTTCGACGCAGCTGCTGCTAAAAGGGGCGTTCTGGAGACGTGGGTCGCCGCATGCCGTTTATATTCTTCGATAAATAAAGGTTTTGACGCGACTAATTCAAAGTGAATCTGCGCGCGCGTTTGGCTCCGGCGTAAACGGCTTCCCAGTGTGAAGTTCCTCAAAGTCGGACACAAGGGAAGGGGGCGGAGAGAGTCGCTCTGGATGGATTGAATTACTCAATGAGTCCTGCCCGAGCCACATTTCCATATTTCCGATGCTGAAGTAGTGATCTGGACCCGAGCCCGGGAGCACCAGGCCGCGAGCGCGAGCGCGTCTATTATTAGAGTTCTGCCTCTCTTCATCCCTCACGCTCACTGATGGCAAAATGTTAACATGTATTCTTCAAAACATAACAAGAAGCAACAAAAACGAATAAAATAATAATAATAACAAATAGTTTCATACAAGAAATATTGCAACAGTTATAGCAGCCATACTCGGAACAATATTCTTCTTCCTTAGACTGCATGGTTTATGATCAATTAAAATGGCAACTTTGTTACAGAAATCTGACTAGTAGAAGTTAAAAACTATTTGCAACTTATAACAAATAAATAGGCCTACTAGTCAGAAGCAAATATGTAATTTGTTACTACACTGACTAAACAAGTCAAATACTCAAATGGTAGCTAAATAACCCATAAACTTTCAAAACAGTTTTGAGAAATACATTTTAAAGCGGTTTGGCATGCTGAGAGATCCCTGTTAGTTTACTTGGAAACTAAATTATGAATGTACTCCAGAGACTAACTTGAGCACATGAAAAATATAAATTATTCCAAGTCAAAAAACATACTAAAGCACACAGACTTTGAGCTCACAACAAACAGGATCATGCAAATGTGCAACAACATTTCCATTCAGCAGTGACTAACATTCAGACTGGCAGAACGGATACAGATAGCGTCCAACACACTCACACACAGACCACTTTATGACAAAATGCTCCTCCATCCGTAACCCTTTTTATCTTTTCAAATTTGCAGTTATCTCTTGAAGATCAGGATGTGAGGCCAAGCGCTGTGATGTATGAGACAGTAAAGGGCCTTGTTAGTGTGTGAGTGTAGTCTGCTATCTGTGGTATTGGCATGCTTCAGTAACCTGCAGTCACAACATGTTTGTCCCCTCATCAACAAGCATCAGATCATTCAGCTGAATGACCATCATAATTGTTTACAATGATCATCACAGCTGACGCCGGGCCAGCATCAAAACTAATAATCATCCTTCTCTCTCACTCCCTGTCTCTCTAAACTTGATAACTAAAGGTCACATATTAGCTTCAGAATCTTCACTCTTTGTTTCTCAGAACCTTTTAACCTAAATAGCTTTGAGTACACTAAATGCATTTTAATTTCTATTCTTTTTTGGATCACTTGGGCTGCTTATCTTAGGCTACCTCACCTTTTGAAACTTGGCGGTATGCAAATATTTCTGGCTCTCTTTTATCACACACACACACACACACATACACACCCACACACGCGCGCGCACACACACACACTTACAAACTTTTATGTTAGTTGCGATTAATCACGATTACTCGACTTCATAGCACTAATAATTATTTTCATTCATTCGCTTTATAGTCATTTTTTGTTTTAAGTTTTAGTCATTTTATGTGCATTTTTACTATTTTCTATATAGCTTGCATTCATTTTGATTTCAAAACGTCTAATTCTTATTTAAGTTTTCTTAATCTAATATTTATATTTGATTTTAGCTTTATTTCAATTACTGAAAATGATTTTTAATAATTTTCATTTTACTTAGCAATAACAACACCGACTGTTTAGACTATAGGATTTATTATTTCTTCCCGTCACAAGGTATTCTGGCTGCCAACTTGAAAATGAACAATAAATATTCATGACATGCACATGGCTTTTTTCATTTCATAGCCAAACATAATGGCATCTGAAACAGTTATGATTACGATTCCTCTGACTTTAATGGGAAGGAAATGAAGAGACTGGACCTATTGAAAGTTCACTGGAATACCCCTGAGCTAAGATACAATTTAATTTTAGCATTCATAATCCCTCCCAGGGCACTTAAAAACGACAAAAAAAGCATATCATAAAAGTCATTCACATGACTTGTGCAAGAGCCTTCAGAAGCCATACGATAGTTTTGTGTAAGAAAAAGACAAAAATGTAAGTAATTCACTGAAAATTCACTTCATATTTATAAATGTATGGTGCCATTGTGTCTTTTTTTAAAAGCTTGACAGCCCCAGTCCTCATTTTCTATCATTATAATTAATAAAAGCCAGGATATTCTTAAAAAAAAAAAAAAAAAAACACCTTTTGTGCTGCACAGAAGAAAGTAAATCTTCTAGGGACGTCATATGGAACAACAAGAGAGTGATAAATGATGACATTTTTATATTTGTCTGAACTATTCCTTTATACATTTCTTCTCCATTCTTGCAGTCACTTTAAGCTGCTGAGCAACTCACAGCAGTACTGAAGTGTCAGACAGAGACATGATGAAGCTAAATATAGACTGGGTTTAAACCCAGTAAAGACAGACTTCTCTGTGAGACAGACCTGTGAGGATTTAACAGCATGGCACAGTGAGAATGACAAAGACCCCTCATGATTTATTCTGACACGCATATGTGTGGACACACATACACACACATCCTTAGTAATAACGTTTTCTCTCTCTCCCTATCATCCGTTGCTGATGTCTCCACGGCACAAGAGATTATTCTCTCTACGGATGAGCTTTACTTCTGCACTTCTAATAGCTCAGCAGAGTCTCACAGTCAGCTCAGTTTCATCTCAACTCATCTGTGCTCCGGGAGCTTTGCAGTTCTGCAGGTCCACACGTGGAGCTGAAGAGGCTTTCTGCTCTAGCCAGCTCTTTTCTAGCTCGCAAGCTATCTGACCTGCAGAGGTTTTATGACTTTTATGAAAGTTTGCAGCTAAGAGAAGTAATAGATTTATATTCTGCTAATGCTGAAATGGTCAATGATTATTGAAAAGATTGCTGCCTACTGCCTACAAAGCAAAATAAATAAATAAATAATATGGAAATAAGGAATATAATAATACATTTATTGAGGTTTATGCTTTAGGTCAACATGAAACCGCAACACACCTTATAACTAGCCAGCACAATTCGTTCCAAAGGGAGGATCATTATTGCATTTCGATATATGTGTTATGAAGACAAATATTTTTTATTTGAAATAATTTGCACCAATGAATTTTGCCGGATAAGACATGTTGACTGTAAGACAAGTAAAAAAATGTTTTAAGATATAATATAAAACATGACAAATTTTGCAGATTTGAAAGTACATTTTGTCCATTAATATATACACTCACCAGCAACTTTATTGGGTATACCTTGCTAGTACTGGGTTGGATTCTTATTGGCATATATTCAACAAGGTGATGGAAACATTTTTGTCCATATTGTCATGATAGCATCAGTTGCTGCAGATTTGTCGGCTGCACATCCATGATGTGAATCTCCCGTTCCACCACCACATCCCAAAGCTGCTCTACTGGATTGAGATCTGGTGACTGTGGAGGCCATTTGAGTTTAGTCATTGTCATGTTATCCTGCTGGATGTAGACATCAGAAGATGGGTACGCTGTGGTCATAAAGGGATGGACATGGTCAGCAACAATACTGGTGTTTAAATGATGCTCAATTGGTACTAAGGGCCTCAAAGTGTGCCAAGAAAATATCTCCACACCATTACACCACCAGCAGCCTGAACCAATGATACAAGGCAGGATGAATCCCATCCATTCATGTTGTTTACGGCAAATTCTGCCCCCATCTGAATGTCACAGCAGAAACCAGACTCATCAGACCAGGCAATGTTTTTCCAATCATCTATTGTCCAGTTTTGGTGAGCCCGTGTGAATTGTAGCCTCAGTTTGCTGTTCTTAGCTGACAGTGGCACCGGTGTGTGTTCTTCTGCTGCTGTTGTTCATCTGCTTCAAGGTATGACGTGTTGAGCGTTCAGATGCTCTTCTGCAGACTTTGGTTGTCATGAGTGGTTGTCTGAGTTACTGTTGCCTTTCTATCAGCTCGAACCATTCTGGTCATTCTCCTCTGACCTCTGGCATACACAAGGCATTTTCACCCACAGAACTGCCGCTCTCTGGGTATTTTCTCTTTTTCGGACCATTCTCTGTAAACCCTAGAGATGGTTGTGTGTGAAAATGCCAGTGGATCAGCAGTTTCTGAAATACTCAGACCAGCCCGTCTGGCACCAACAGTCATGCCACGTTCAAAGTCACTTAAATCACCTTTCGTCCCCATTCTGATGCTCAGTTTGAACTTCAGCATATCGTCTTGACCATGTCTACATGCCTAAATGCACTGAGCTGCTGCCATGTGATTGGCTGATTAAATTTGCGAGCAGTTGAAGAGGTGTAATAAAGTGGCCGGTGAGTGTGAGTTAGTGTGTGTGTGTGTGTGTGTGTGGATGTATGTATAAGTCTTAATTTGTTACATTAATAAATAAATAAATATCTTATGCACTTTCACTCCTTAGGTAATTTATTCCTGTCTGGGTGTTTAGATACTGGAAAACAAGACAAAGTTAGTGATTAAGAGAGCGATTTTTGCAGTGTATGGATTAAAACTTAGCTTGATATTTCACCAATAGCAGATCTATATTTCATGCTGGCTAAAGGCAAATTTCAGAAAGGGTATAACAGTCAGAGTACAAACGAAATTATCAAGGAATGGTCAATACCTGCAAGAGTAATTGAGCAAATAATATTGATTTTTACACAAGCAGAATACCTAAAGAAAAGAGCTGTGCGGTTGGAGAAAAACAAAGGATTTCAACAGTAATCCTTTCTCTTTGTTGTATGAAAGTATGCAAGAGTGTCAGAGAGAGAGAGAGAGAGAGAGAGAGAGAGAGAGATATTGTGTGTGTGTGTGTGTGTGTGTGTGTGTGTGTAGCTCTCCTGCATCCTGTAGGGATAATCATCAGCTAGACAGCACTCACCCGCTGCTCCTACACACACAACCAGGATGGAGCGGAACCAGACAGGAAGTTTGTTTGTGTGTGTGTGTGTGTATGTGTGACAGCGAGAGATAAAGAAGGAGATTATGAGTGTCTGATAAAGAAGTAATAAATGAGCTTTAGAAAGGCGTGGGGGTGGTGAAAGAGGCAGGGTCGGGACTCGATTGTTTCTGTGCCTATGTCACCAAATGGGTGAAAAACACAAACTGAAGGATTTGTGGACTCACTTGCATTTCCTCTCCAGTGCACTCTAAGCATTATCCTAGTTTTAGGGGCAAACAGGGTTTTTAATAAAAAAAAAAAAACGAATCTAACATGAATATAGTTTAAAGACTATTTCAGATTCAAAGTTTTATGGCTTTTAGTCAACAACGAGTTTTAATCATCTGTGTAACTACATATTCAGGATTAGAAGGACTGAATACAATTATTTAAGAATTGAAAACTCAGTTGAAAAATCAGTTGACTGCTAATTTGAATATTGAGGTGGACATGTGCCCTTCAATGTCTATGGTGGTTATGGTCACGGTAGTCTCGTGTTGACTGATGGCAGAAGGTCTGGACTCCATAGCAGCCAAGGACCACCCAGAGGCCGTCTGACCGACATGTAAAGCATCCAATCACAGTTAGTTTTGCTCTGTGTCATGTTTAGGGGTGTGAAAATGTAAAGTCGATGTCCCTACAATAACAGACCGGCGTGCGTTTAATAATAAATTATTAATTCAAGAACGTTGTGTAAGTTTACAGTAACAATGGCGGCGCAAATTTCACATACTATTGAAAATATAGCGTTTAGTTGATCCTAATACGCGCTCAGTGTCTCCAGGCAGACCATTAAAGAATACGACACAAACGTCTCCCGGAAATCTTGTAGAATTCAACCAATCAATGACGACTTAGAAACTCCTGAAGTGTTTCCCATTTTGTGTGCCTTATGCATTAGACATCAAGCCAACAGGCTGAGGCGGAGACTATGGTCACGGTAGTGAGGCCTGAAATGCTAGTATACACTTAAAAGTGTAAAACAGATATTGATCAATCTTGCCATTTTTTTGTCCAATAAAATGCTCTCTTGAACTCCATTTAAATAGCAATGGCAATCAGTAAATCAGCAAGCTAAATGCTATTGTCTATTTAAATAAGAACACCAACTTACTGTTTCAAAAGTTCACATATTTCATCCACGATCTATAAATCCTTTCAGGGGGGCGTTTCTAGTCACCATTCAGTTTGTTTGTTTGATTTACTTTGAGTTATATAAAATTCTTTGATTTTCAATTAATTGTATTTCACATTTGAATTGCAAGTCTGCATCCTTTTAGCTACCTCAATTCAAATAATGTGAACTAATCATCAAAACAGACTGTGCTTTAAGTTACTCCCTAGCTAGCATTATGCTCATGAGGCTTTGTGTATTAGCTAATTACCAGCATATGTTCTTTTCCTTCTGTTAGCTGTTGTAGACAACAGCACTCATTCGCTGCGATGAGTTTATCAACCACATTTAAGCACTATGCAACTCCAAAGAACTGCTAATGAAGAACACATGGGGCTAGTGTAGCGTTACCAGTCTTTGGTAGACCACGGGCTAATAAAGTTAGCCGCTAATGCTAAGAGAAGGAGTTAAGAGTTTTAATGAATAGAGTGCAATATAGAGGTCAACTGGACACGAAAGCTACATCATAGCTTGAGGTCTCAGATAAAGCGCTATATAAATGTAATGAATTATTATTATTATTACATCAAATGTAGCTTTTGACCCTGTCAGTGAACGAAAACCAACTGCATTGATACAGAAGGACTCAAATTGACGAGTTGCCAAGTGGCACTTGGAAAAAGCACAGTGTGACTGAAAACTAGAGCAAGGCTCCCGTCGTGAAAGAGGAAAGCCAAAGGCGATGATGTCACTCCTTAAAAACAATGCCTCATTCAGGCAGACTGGGGGGCAGGAAGCTGCTAGTCATTTAAAACTGGGGAGGAAAAAAAAAACGACAACATCTGCTGCTGCGTCCAGTCCAGATGGATGCAGAGAGAGAGGGAGAGAGAGAGAGAGAGACGGCAGCTATATTAGACAATCCTTCACTGGCTCCCAGAGGTGGAAATCTTTCCTCTTGGATACTGGCTCAGATCCGTGAAATATAAAGAAGTTTCCAGTCAGCTAGGTCGCAGTGTGATACTCTCTTCAAAACAGACATGATAGGCTACCCTTCTAAATGGCTCATTGGAAAAATTTGCCTATGACGACATTTCAGCAATATGATATTATGATGCTGCTTGCACGTTTCACCACACTTTCAAAAGTTTTATCTGAAACAGATGAATCTGGAGTGAATTGTCAATATTTTATTATGTTGGTTGTTGTACGTATCGCGGCAGTTTGGAAATTAAATTTATAGTGAGTGGCGTCAAAAAATGTATGCTCTGTTGCGTTTGAAAACAACTTACTGCCTACACTAAACCTAACAAATAAGAATATAACAATAACATGACATATAATTGCATTTGCTGAAGTAACTATGCCATTTTAGCTTGCTCTTTTATCGTAAACTGCATTTCACGGGTTTCTAAGCTCTTTATGGGCAACTGAGCAAGTTTACTACATCAGAAAAGCCAAACATATGGAGCTGGTTACGCGATGTCAAAATGTATTAGTTTAACAAATCATGCACTAAGGGCCAGATTTACTAAACGGGGCAAATTAGCATGAGAGCGCAATTCCAAAAAAGTGCAGATGGGAGTCCATTCCATAATGACCAATGCAATCTACCAAGAGCAGGGCAAATTAGCGTCTGGTTTAAGGCTATGTTTACACGGAAACGTGAAAAGTGGCGTTGCGTTATCACTTTTTATTCTGCGTTTAGACGAGCGTTATGGGTGGGAAATCTGCGTGCATATGGTGACGCAAAAGTGTGTGAAATTCAATGTAGTATGCACTCCAGGCGGCTAGGTGGCAATGTGAGAGATCCAAGCGTGAGCAGATCGGTGCCTTCACTGTCTAGCAGACTTTTGCGGTTTTACCTTTTAGACGGGAACGCGACGATGGAGCGTTTTTAAGATTTCCACTCTGGAGGGTGGTTTCACTTTTTTGCGTTTTTAAGCCCCAAAAACGCCGTCACCGTCTAAACGAAAGGCACATCTGATAAAATATTTTTACGTTTCCACCCGCGAGAGTTCTCGTGTAAACAGGGCCAAAGAAATGCTTTTTTGGGGTGGTAAATAATGGCTATTATTTACTAGCGCAAACCTTAGTAAATCACCTTGCATGATTTATTTTCCCATAAATTTTGCATCTGAAAGGGAAACTCCAACAAATGCATATGCAACAAGGTCAGCCACAAAAAATAACTGTCCATGACTTTTGAGCGCAAAATTTTCACTGTGTCTTAAGTCAATTCTGATAGTAGGTTTTTAACGCCAAAAGAGGGTTATTTGCGCTGGTTCAAGCTGTTAGTAAATCAGGCCCTAAGTGTTTTGAGGTCACAGTATTAACATTGTGTAAGAAACCGTGAGGAAATAAGTATTTATTAATTGATAATCTGCCCCGTAATCATAATCTGTGTGAAAAAGAATAAACGTTGTTGGTGGTTTACTACCACAGTGTTCATTTCATCTGGAAACTGCTGTGAATAGTTTGTATTGGTATGTTTTTGGAGTTGTGCAAAAAATGTAGGTAGATGCCCCTTTTTTCCTTTCAGCTTAGGGTGCTCATATCTATGCAGTTCTGACGGTACATATGCCTCATCAGAGTAACAATTAGCAAACAGTCATTGACTGTGGATCTTGACTCCATTTCAGATGAGCCATTGTCTGTGATGGGAAAAATAGCATGAAACTTGTTGCTCACTAGTTTGAGAGCAGGTTATTAACTAGTGCTGCATGCCATCTACTGGACAGGCCAAGCAGGAGATTTAGTTGCATCCTTACCTGATAGAGTTTGGCATCGTTCCTCCACTCTCTCCATTCCCAGACAGCTCAATGTGGAATCCATTAGGGATGCTCCATTGTGCCGGCTGGCTCAAGACATTTTCCGACCTGCTTCCTGGTATAGTGGTCCGTAGTGGACTTGCAGAGCTGGCTTCATCCCTTGCCGTCTCAGTCCCCAGATCTGCCTCGCCCTCAGCCCCTTCCTGCACGGTCTCCAGCTCCAGTTCTGGAGTTTCGGGGCCCATCAGGGCCCTCTGCTGGATGAGAGGGGTGAGTGGCGCTTCGAAGCTGACGCAGCTGTCCGTCTCGTCGGTGAGCGACAGCACGTCCAGAGAATCCAAACTGCTGTAGCAGGTCCCGCCTCTCAGAAGCTCAGACTCGACGATACGCTCGAACGTGGAGCTGAAGCCGTCCTGGCTCTCTTTCGTCCTGTCGTACTCTTCCTCTCCGTCGTCCTCTTCCTCCTCCACAGCCGTGGTCTTGGCGACCTGCTCAACTATGCTCTCAAACGTAGAGCTGAAACTGTCCTGATTTCGAGTCTCTCTGTCCTCCTTTTCTTCTTCGTCCTCTACCTCAGCATCCGCTTCCTCTACAGAGAGCTCAAATGTGGAGCTGAAGGCATCTAGGTTCCCCTGCGCTAAAGACTCTTCCGGGATCCCCTCCTCGTCCTCCTGCCCTTCGCTGTCATCTTCGGTCCCGTTCTCAAACCTGCAGTGACAAAGACGCCGGTTAAAGCATTCCCAAACCTAGAGGTAAAAATCAAATCACACAGACACACCTGGCTACAGAGGTCTGGCTTTAGACGGTATACAAAGGCTCTTAGCCTGGCTGGCATGCGCGGTACATGCTCCTATCTTTATTCAGGCTGCCGTCACAGTTCTCATGACTGCAGCGGAGGAGTCCCAGCAGAGGGGAGCTTCATTCAGGACAGCTCCCCTGCCACGTATGGTGCCCGAAATATCTCCCCATCCTCTTTGTAACATGCATGCCACATAATTTGTGAAGCCTGACACTGAAAAACCACAGCTAAACTCTGTAATACACGTGTTTCACATTCAAAACATTTTGTACGACATAACAAGCCTTGTGAAATTTGTTGTAAAACAATGGATGTCTTGACTTTCATGGGGTTTTAATGATCATTTCGGGGTCTGTTCAGAATCCAGCCAGATTGTTTTCATTAGGATGTGTTTTGGAAGTCAGTTTTATTTGTTTAGCGCTTTTGCTTGAATCACATAAGGCACATCACACAGGAAGTTGAAATGAAATTAGAACTGGAGCGACAGGAAAACGAATTTACTGAATTGCAAATCAACAATCTACTTTTGACTGTAAATGTTGCAGATATGCATTAAGATTAAGTATGTTTACTAGTGCAGTTATAATTAAGCTACAGTCTTCATCTGTCTGTTCAAGTATAGGTGTCCAAGTAAACAGTAATATTGTGAACTATTTTTACAATTTTCTATTTGAATAAAAATTTAATTTATTCCTGTGATGCAACAGCATTATTACTCCATTCTTCAGGGTCACATGATCCTTCAGAAATCATTCTAACATGCTGATTTGATGCTCAAAAAAATGTATTATTAATTTTGATAACGGTTGTGCTGTTTAATGTTTTTGTGGAAACCAGGATTCTTTTTCAGGATTCTCTGTTCAATAAAAAGTTTAAAAGAAAAGCTTTTTTTATACTGAAATCTTTTATAAAAAAGTATTTACTGTCACTTTTGATCAATGCTGAATCAAATTTTTAATGGTTGTGTTATGTACATGCACTACCTCTGTCTTAAGGAGAATATGCAGACCAACACAATTTCAGTTGGACTAAAGTGACATTTACATTTTTTAAAGATGAATTATTGCTTCAGTCTGACTGAAATCAAATTTTAAAGTGCATGTAAAAGTCATTCTTATTTTACTAACCTCAGAGAGCACAGGGGCTTGGCTGAGTCTGGGCTCTGAGACGGCAGAGACTGTGTGTCTTCACCTTCACGGGTGTCCCCGTTACCGTTTTCTGTTACAGGATCCACGCAGCTGCCCTCAATCTCACCGTTTCTACCTCCCTCTTCTAATGTCACCGTCTCATCCTCCTTTTCCCTCGACTGTGTATTTCGCTTGTTCTCTGTTTCTCTGTCTTCTGCTTCACCTTGATGCTCCTCCTCTGTCTTTGTTCCATTACAGGGCTCCAGATCTTTAGCCTTGGAGCCATCAGCATCCTCTTCTCCCTCAGGTGCTGGGGGTGTATCTGGAGGTGGGCTGCCTGTGCGGAGGGGGTCATGCTGCCCCTCCTGACTCATGGTGGCCTCCTCAATCACGATGTCCAGGCAGCCTGGGGTCACAAGGTCAGGGTCAGGAACAAGGGAGAGGGCCAAAGTTCACACCTATTACAGAGGAAGATAAGGCAGAGCAATGAGATGTCAGATAAAGGTGAGCCCTGAATTAATAGAGGATAGTGACCTACTGAGAAAATACAGTAACGCATTATGATTATAAATAATCTTCTACATATAAACAAATGAGACAATTGTTCATCTAAGAATATAAAACTGCCCCTTTACCAGGCATGATGCAATAAATTGACATGACATTCTGTAAATTGTTTCATTTTTATTTATATGTTGTCACTCAGTGTAGACCTGCCTACTGAAGGCACTGATCCAAAATCACACCATTGTAAATATCTCCTGTCAGACAAAAGTTCCAGGCTATGGACAGACAAATTGCTTGTCAGTCACACCTGGTTAGGACATAACAAATGAAAGTGGATAAATCATTTTGGCCTTAAAGGGTCCCTATTATGGATTTTTGAAAATGACCTTTCATGTAGTGTGTAACAGCTCTAAGTGAAAACATCCTGCAAAGTTTTAAATGTGAAAGTGCACCGTATATAAAGTTATTGTCTTTCAAAAGTAAGAGTCGACTCTGAGTCAATTAAATGAATCGTTTTTCAAACGAGTCATAAGCCATTTCGTTGTGACGTCAAGACGAAACATTAGCATATTGCGCGCAGACACCAGGGAAAACTTCAACCTCATGTCGAGAAGAAGCTGTGCTCTACAATGTGAGAAAAAAAGGACGAGCATGTGAAGAATCAGTGGTTAAAATTACGTTAATCTTTATCACAATTCCACAGCAGTATAATCCTAAACATTTGCTGTGTTCCCATTTTACTTATGACTGCTTCTCAAATCTCGGAGTTCAATGCAGGATTCGCAAACCGCTTGCTCTTGAAAGATGGTGTTCAAAATACTTAGTTTTTAGTTTTATATTGTGTTGGTCTCCTGCAAACTGGCTAACTGTAAACTCACATTATTACTGTCTTACTGAAATACTTCTGCTAATCAGCTGTGCCACTATTACCTAAAACTGTCTATTAATGCAGATTGTCTGTCGTTCTCACTACTTTGAGGAAAGATTAAGCATGGAGCAATTTTATGATACAGTAACGTTACATCAGTCATTCACTTTGGAGCTCGGCTAATGTATGCACTGTTACTGATACAGTTTCCACATGTTCACCACAATAAATGAGAAAAATACTCTGTAAATTTATTTTTGGACATACACTTGTCAAAGCTGATGGTGAGGAATTACAGTAGCAACATCTCAGATAATGTACCTCAAACTAAGTAGCGTATCACTGAGAAACGTCCAGCTCGAGTCGTCCTTGCGATTGAGGTTTGGGTTGAATGACTAACGTTAGTTCTTTCAGTGTTTCAAAGTGACTCGCGCTCGGATCGCCGTCATTGTTCGCTACTATGTTTAGCCTAGTTTACGGTGTAGGAAGCCTCAAGACACGCAGAGCTGACGTTGTTATGGCAATGGGCGTTTTTGTTTTTGACACGCGCGCTGTACGCGGTAGACCAATCACAACAGACTGAGCCGTCTGGCCAATCAGAGCAGAGTAGTTTGAGGAAAGGAGGGATTTAGAGAGATTGATTCATCTGACGAGTCGTTTGAGAATCATTGAAAAATGTGGTGATGTGCAAATGTATGAGAAAATGAAACAGTTTTTTGACCTTTGATGCATGTTGTAGGAGACTCCAAAACAACATTAGGAAACTTTAAAATAGCATAATTGGGGCACTTTAAAAGAATTTGATGATAAATATAAGTATTTAACTTTAATAAATATAAGTCTTTAATTGTACATTTTGAAATCTGAAACTCTAGAAGAGACCTGTGAGATTACAGGGGTCTTTTGCTCAGGAGAAAAAATCTGAGAAGCAAGAGACTTAAGCAAAAGCCTAATTTTGCTTTCTATTTAATCTCAAAGCTGTCTAGGAGAAACAACTGAGATATGAAAGAGATTTGAGTGAGACCACAGCTCGCTGCACTTTATAGGCTAAGGTGACATTAAGCATTCTGAAGACAGAAGCAGTCAGGTGGCACTGGCAAAATCTTAAAAGTTTAAACAGCGATTCAGACTCCATTATCTGCTGTCATCTTCGTGTTTTATCAGCCCTGCAGACGTGCAGACCTTAGAGAACGCATTAGCTTTGACTCAGCAAACCTCAAGCTCCACTGATGTTTCACATGCTCACTACAGTACAACACAGACCAGAAGGATCAAACTCTCATCTACTGAGGGGGAATTTAAGGGTCAGTCTGAGTCTAATTTTAAATTCTGCTCCGATTTATAACAGCTGCTCTGGGGAATCTTCCCTAAACTCGGTGGGCGGCAGCAGCGCTGGACAGGACAGATGTTCAGTGGCACATTACGGCATGGTTAACGTCGGCATTCACCAACCCGTTTAACTTCTGTAATGTTACATACAACAGGATATTCAGTGAATAGCCTACAAATGGACAAAGATTGACTTTATCCATTAGATGTTAATTGCGTTTTGAAAAGAGGGCGTTACATAACAGAATAGCATCAGCCAAACATGGGAAGATCGGATCATTTTCTAACTTGAATCTTTGAATCTCGTTCAGCAAAACAAACTAATCTTTATTCATGTCATTTTGTTAATTTGAGCGAAGTTCAGTTAAACTATATTTTCAATAGCAAAGTACCTGAGCACGTCCAGATATGCATACTCTAAATTAAAAAAATCATTATAATGCAGCCAAAGACAAATTATGAGAAACAAATGATTTCTCTTTCAAGCCTTTCGTTCATTTGTCACGTTACACACGCAAAACGACCCATGAGTGTAGAAGTGGAGAAAGTTATTACATTTTGATTAAAGATTAGAATTTGCATTTGTAATAATGTGGCCAAAGGAATCTGGCATAATAGGATCAAGAATGTGTTGTTAGAAAGGAAAAAGGGTCTATTTTTAAATTTGTGTCGACTGAAACTGAAACTTGTAGTTTCCCTGCCACTAGAGGAACCAAAAGAACTGCAAAATAATGACCAAATATTTCATACAGCTTTTCAGAACACTCCCTCCATCTCTCATTGGTCGATCAAACAAATAGCCCCGCCCAAATCTCACATCATTGGTTGAGACAATACCTCTTTTGTGCTGCTCAGAATGCTCAACGAACAGACGATTACAATATTTTTTTGTAACTTCGTAAACCATTTGTAGTCTGATGCTCTTTTTCTGGGGAATCAGCATAAAAATAGTTTACTAAACTACCGTTCAAAAGTTTGGGGTTCGTAAGATTTTTTTTCCCACATTTTTGAAATAAGTCTCACTAAGGCTGCGTTTATTTGATCAAAAATACAACAAAAACTGTGATATGGTGAAATGTTATTACAATTTAAAATAACAGTTTCCCATTTTCATATATATTTTTTAAATTTAATTTATTCCAGTGATGCAAAGCTGAATTTTCAGCCTCATTACTCCAGTCTTCAGTGTCACGTGATCTTTCAGAAATCATCCTGATATTCTGATTTGCTGCTTAATATTTTGAGGAAAACAAGATAAATCTATTAATTCGAAATAGAAATCCTTCGTAACATTATAAATGTCTTTACTGTCCCGTTTGATCAATTTAATGCATCCTTGCTGAACAAATGTCTGAATAAAATTCTTGCTGAATAGGATCCCACACTTTTGAACAATAGTGTGTAGTTGTTTCTGCATATCAAGTTCATTAAAGGGTGATTTTAAATTCATATTCAGAGCCTTTGCTATGGGGCTCTGCTTAGTTTAATACTCATTGACCAGATGAAGCCAACTGGACAGACATACAAACACAGGCTGGAATATAAACAGCACACATGTACAGAAAATCCGTGTGTCTGGCAGAGGAACACAGTCTAACAGAGTTAAATGTGAAGCTCAACCGCTTTCTTCTGCAGCTCTGACTCAGGCGGTGCCATTTAAAGCTTTCTAATGCCGAACATCCGATCGAAACAAACCGCAGTAAAACCCTAGTTTCCATTACATTAAAGCTCTATAGCCCAAGCTGCCATTACATTAGGCAACAAATGAAATCTCTTTATGTCTGTATTCAGTGCTGTTTGACAGAATACACACCAGTTCATCTTAGCAGTTACACATTATTTCAATTGAATTAGGTCAACGGTGCATGAATTTGTGTGTCGTTTTCTACATCATTGTAATCTTTACCCCATTATCTTTCCAAAAAGGTCTATACCCTCCTAAACGCTTGCAACATGGGGATGTAAGAACACACTGTCTGACACCACACAGAACATTTTGATGTGACATTTAGCAAAAGACGCTTTCAGAAAGTTACCTTTGACCTCTGCTCCTCATTCAAACACATGTGGTTAATGTTTGACATTCTGCATGGGTGCTCAGTACCCAAAGTCCATCCCAGCTTTTCACATGCACGAGTCCATCATACACATACACATACACAAACACACACTCAGGCTCAGCTGCTGTAAAGTACCCTGTCGTCACACAAACTATTCCTGAGAGCCTCAGCGATCTGTAACTGCCAGATACCCATAATTCCTACAGCAGCAGCACACGCCTACTTAACTACATGACTAGTCACTCACTGGGGGTGTTTGAGTGTGACGTATGTTTGTATGTGTCAATATTTGCCTATATCGCTAGTAACAACAGGGCTGACAAATAAAAAAAATTTCTTTGCTGACCAATTGGAATGTTTTTACACACCTGCCACATGTAATTTATAAACAGTAACTTTATATAGTTTATACCTTAGGTCCTATAAATATTATTTTGGTAAATGAATATGGTTACCTTACAAATTCATATATTTAAACAGTTTTAAACAAAAATGTAAGATAGCGAAAGGCGGGTAATCAATAGATTCAAAAATGACAGCAAAGACAATTATAATTTTTTTTCACTAAAGATTTCTATTTCAAATAAATGCATTTTTAGCAATGCATTTTTGTATTTGCTAGACTGGTTTAACACAATTTCTAACAAAAACAATCACCAGCATTTTTTGGCATTTTGATTAAATGATCTTAGTGACAAATCGGCAAAAGTTAAAATACGTTATATTATATCAAAGAAAAGCAAACATTTGGATGTACAAGATTAATGAATATAAAAATTGTCTAACACAGTATTGACCCAAAAGACCAAGTAACCATTCTGTCAACCGACTCAAAATGTGCTCCCACACTTGTCCCGGGCCAACAGGCCGTCCTTATTGTTGGCATTAGCAATCATGGATGTCCTCAAGTGGAAAAATATTCATAAATAAAGTAAATAATGACTTTTAGGGGGGGTAGCGTTAAGGGTTTGGGCATCATTATCAGCTTTAGAGGTCTACAGTGTGTCTCATAGTGTACACGTGTGTGTGTGTGTGTGTGTGTGTGTGTGTGTGTGTGTGTGTGTGTGTCTCATTGACTGAAAGACTTCCAGTACTGTCAGCAGAACAGTATGGGTCTTCAGGGCGATCAATTCTGTTTAATTACTTTAACTGGATCTGTCTGTCACCTTCACTCTTTACACTACACACACCGGCACTCATGTGGCTACAAACACACACACACACACACACACACACAGTCACTGATAAACTTAAAGAAGGGCCTTATCTTCAAATCAACTCCTCTACTCAATCACTGCCACCCCAACAAGCCTTCAACAAGCTTTCAGAAAGATCTGCCTCCACCTTTTGGCTGTCTTGTGATATTTTTTGTGGTGAAATTCGCTTGTTTTATGCGTGTTGGTACCTTTTGACAGCTGTGGTACATCATTAATCTCTTATAATCTCTTAAAATAAGGCACGATTTCCTCGGAGATCGTGAGTTGGACACATAGTGGCCTGACAATACGTGCCAAGAGGCAGAGGGGAGAACAGCTTAACTCACCACTGTAAAAAAAATATATATATATTGTTATTGCCATAGACCTGTTCTGACCATTTTAGAAAATAACATTCATTGGTGTAATCTCATGTAATCAAACTGACTCATGACATTTTTGGGTTAATTAATATGGTTATCTACAACTGACTTTCACTAGTAACTTTAAATTGTCCTGTGGTGTCACAAAAAAAAAAGAAAAAGAAAAGATATATATATATATATATATATATATATATATATTAGGGGTGTAACGGTTCAAATTACTCACGGGTTTGTTTGTATCATGGTTTCAGTATGGTTCGGTATTTGCTATGGTGGGGGAAAAAGGACTTCTGTCAAATAAAATAAAAGAATATAAGGACAAATAATCAAACAAAACAGACAGAAGAAGGAATATTAGGCTGCCGTCACTCTATCTATCTATCTATCTATCTATCTATCTGTATATATCTATCTATCTATCTCTATCTTTATCTATCTATGCATGTATATATATAATTGGAATTTCATGTAAATTTCCTATTAAGGAGTATATGGTGCATTACTCAGTCAGTGACTCTTATAAAACCTTTTTAATTTAAAGTATATTAATATGATTCAGTGATAAAAACGCACGCACACACAATAAGTCTCTAGAGCAACAATAAGAGGCATTCTCACAATTATGAGGTTTAAATGAAACACTATCCATGCAGCCAACACAGTCTGACCTATCCAATATACCTGTCTGGGACTATTAACACAAAAGAAAGCCAAACACACACTTCATCTCCTTCTCCATCTCTGTGCAGTCTGGATACTGGACGTCTGCATGACCCACTAACCCTCTTCAGACGCGAGATGACACCGCCGCGCGCGCGCAAGCAAACGCACACACACACACACACACACACAAAGACTGACCATTACAAATGATCAGCACGCGGTATTTAACTCACTCGGGAGCTGCAGTGCGCTAAATATATCGATGCCGTCTACCTTACCCACATACAGCCGACTGCGTAATGCTGCCTTTCCATGCGCAACGGGCTACGGGACATCAAAATAGAGGCTTCAAGTGTAGACAGGATTTCCCCCCCTCTTTCCTGACACGTCAGGGGTCCTGTGAAGGAGACCACCAAGTAAACGAGTATGAACAACTGAGCCGTGTGTAAATGTGATTTAAATCACCTCGTTCTGTCACTTCCACTGCTGTCAAGGTCAGACGTCCTATTGTATCATGTCATCGTATCACTTACAACGTCTTCACTTAAATCATCCCAGGGATATAAATCTCATTAAACGCATCCGCTCACCAGCTCCAGGCTGACGCTTACACACACACACACACACACACACCTTTTAACAGGTAGAGAGAGAACAAGTGATCATTTAGGGCGTCTTGTGTCTCGTCTGGCACTGGGATGTCTGGTTGTCTGACGCCTATATTCCCAGTGACGAGTACATTATGATAGTTGGGTTAACAATGGATCACTAAGCATTGCAATTGCATTGCATCGTCTGACATAAAACTGCATGCATTTAAGATGCATCATCATTTACACCCAGCAATAAAGCTGCGTATTACAAATGACTTGGGCAGATATGCACCCGTTCAAAGCATCACAACTCACAACTAAATACAGGCTGTATCTAACACATACAGTGGGTCCTTGTGTTTAAGGCATCGTGTAGTAAAACACACACACACACACACACACACACACACACACACACACACACATATATACAGAGAGCCTGAATCGCAGCCATATTATCCCCAGCCTCCCAGTGCAGTAACCATGACAACAGGATGGCTGGGAGACACTGCGCTCTCTCAAAAGGCTTCGGCTGGTGCTTTCTTCCTTCCAAAATAGAGCCCAGAAGCTTTTCAAGAGCACCTCGTCCTCCATATAAAACAGAAGGGGTCTCTCTCTCTTTCTCTAGCATTTAAAAACACCCAGGCCACGCATATAACCAGAGAACACGTTGCATTTTCATGCATACTATAGAGAAAATAACTGCCGGTACATCAAATGAATGCAACTTAACATGCAAGCTTTACATGTGCTTCAAAGAGCAAAAGCATTGACATGAGCATAAAATGCGAAACCGTTTGTGATGCACGCGATAACCCAATTATGAGCGTCCAGGTTGGATATATAAGATATAATATACTCACCGCCAAAAATGTAATACAAATCCGTACAGCAAATGAAGCAATTGTGGCAGCGCGCGCACGTCTTGCCTGTCTATATCATCCGAGCGGATCTATATGCTGTTTTTAAGGAGAAAGCACTGCAAAAGGCTTGTTAGAACCGAGTCTGACACCTGCCGTTTCCACAGCGCACCGCTACCGACAGAACGACCGGCTGCGCGTGAGAGCCCGGCTGTGTGTGTGTGTGTGTGTGTGTGTGAGCGCGCGAGCTGCGGCTGTCTCGTGCCCCCGCGACGCGCTATACGAGCAGCAGTTCAGACTGTTGCTCACAGACTTTACACATCAATAATACATTATACAGCACAATTCATGAGCACTGGGGGGTTTAAAGAGAATATTCAGACTCATTCGTCTTATATAAGCCATCATGTCAATTCAAAATCGATTTGAAAAGAAAAAAGGAGACATTTGCATAAAATAAGGTTGGTTTCACTTCTCTAAAATGTAAGGCATTTGTGTATGAGCAGTTTTCATGTTTCATGTACATGTTTTCACTCTCCCTTGAGAGATATTAAAATGCTTAAATTAAAATGAAATCTATTAAACATATACATCAGTAATTTTATGATTAAGAATCATTTGTTTTAATGTCTAAGTCTAAGAATGTCTAAGAAAATTCTGAGACATGTAAATAACTGCCCTATTATTTTTGCAAAAATAAAATGTAAAAAAGCATCTGGTATTATATCATAACAGTCCAAAAAAAAAAAAAAACCAAAAAAAAAACACAACACTGTAAGAAAAAAATTCAGTAAAAGTGGAAGTGATACCGGTCATATTCTGCCAGGACATTTTCCTTTAACCTTAACATTTTTCATAAAATATGGGAGCCATATGGAAATTTGGACCCCTGTGTCGCAAACATTATGTACATTATAAACATTACATTATGATTTGAGTATTTTGTATATCCATCATGTGAGCTAATATGTTGAAATGGAAGTTAGCACTTTCTGAGCCAAATATCCCTTTTTTTAATAAATATTGTTCATTTATTTTCTCACCAAATGGATGTTTTTTAATTCTAATTTGCCAAAAATTCTCACCCTCTGGTCAAAATATACCTCCATTATATAGTTGATTATTGCCTGAATGTATGCCACGGTTATATTCCTGTTATATATCCTGTTCACTAGTTTACGCAACATCTTCATAAAAGGTTTTGAATAAGCATGTAATTGGAATTTACTAACTGACTCAAACCCTTACAGTAACTGAGATACAGTCCTATATGTGGCATTACAGTCCAATGACATATGCATATAATGTTGTGCTTTCACTTCTCCCAAAATCAAGACGGTTGCCTATAATGGCGTTTTAAAACCCTATATTGCAATGAGTGGAAAATGGCTGATATTCTATCTGTGACACTGAGAGGGGGCAACACTGATGGTCTGCACTTGAAAAGAGTATTAATGGATCTATACATTGGATTATTTGACCTTTAATGTCCTTAATTAAGCAATAAGGTATGCAAGGCCATGCTATACTGTGAAATAGTCATGGTTAAAGTTCGTTAGGCATAACTATCTTATATATCCTCATGATAAAAATACGCCTGTAAATATACTGTAATGAGCATGATTATGTGACAATGGCTATTTAGGATGACATGTCTGTGTGCAATTTTTAAGACAGAAGAAAATCAATAGTGCTCGAAATATCACTAACTCGAAATCTGGTGACTGAGAGCTGTCAGATTTTAATAAAGCCGTATGAGATTTTCTGAATGGGCAGGTCTCTCCTGTTTGTGTTTTGCACCAGAGCATAAAAATGAGACACCCACACTGTCATCCTAATGTTCATCCAAGGAGAAACTGGAAAGGAAACCGGTATTAGAGAGAAAGACTAGTGAAAAAAAAAGAAAAACACGCCATTCACCTGGGCTAATGATACTTCAGGGACCTGAGGGTGGGTTTATGGGCTCTGCTTGTTTAGTTGAGCGAGAGAAAATGAAAATTGTGGCCTGGGATCAGGAAGACCACAACAGCAGACCCCCAGACACTGTCAATCTTAATCACTTATTCATTAGACCTCCACCCTCTTCCTCCTCCATCCCTTCATCCCATGGGATCCGGTGGAGGCAGGTTGGGGGTGGGTGGGACATCCCGGCTCGACAGCAAGAGGATTCCTGATGGAGTGTCTGTTGGGAATGTCGCAGTAAATGGGGGGATGAGAGGAGACACAATCTGAGGTGTTTTTTGGGGGGGAAGAGTGAGAATGGAAGAAAGGTGTTATAGAGCTTAAACAGATGGAAGAGATAGATAGATAGATAGATAGATAGATAGATAGATAGATAGATAGATAGATAGATAGATAGATAGCCTTTTTTACAGTTTTTATTAATCTTTATTACTAAAAATACAATTGTTTATGGTTCATGTTACTGTAGTTCACAGTGCATTAATACACAGATACAACTTTTGATTTTAAAAACGTATTAGTTATTGTCAAAATTTACATTATTAATAAATAAATGCTGTAAAAGGGTTGTTCATTGTTAGTTCATGCTAACTAATACTAATATTAGCAAATTAAACCTTACTGTAAAGTGTTACCATAAATAGTAAATCATTTTCATTTTTTTTGATGAACTATTCTCTCAAGAAAATGAAGATATAGTGGCTGGGAGGGACGGATGGGTGGGTGGGTTCACTGATGGATGTATGACGAATGGAGAGCGTGATGGAAAGAAATGATTGATGGATGGACAGAGGGAGAAAATAGAGTGTGACGGAGATGGAGACGTGGGAAGAGGAGGGAGAGACTGGCCTCGGGGATACTTAGCAAGCGGAGGCAGTAAGAGCCAGGGGACAGCATGGATTGAATCTGATTGGCCATTTGTGGGTCTTCAGTCCAGGGATGAGAATGAAAGAGACGCAGCCGGTTTTCCCAGAGGCCCTTCCTGAACCCTGGTCCGCTGTTCCCAATGGGCTGTTTTCTCACCACACAATACACACTGGCTGGAGGCCAGCAGGACTGTCCAAACAGAAACAGGCACGGACAGAAAGAGCCTGCGAGATAGTGGGGTGAATGTAAAGATGTCTGGGGGTGTTCAGAGAACTGGTTAGTCTAGATTGGGGAAGGGGGGAGGAGCTGTAGTGCAGGCGCAAGGCATTGTGGGTAAACTCCATGGGGACGGCCAGGTAAGGAAGGCGGTTAAAAGAAGCTGAGTCAGCGGGAGAAAGGGAAAGAGAGGTACAACATGGATAGAATGATGAATGTAGTTACAGTATGTGTCACTACGGAGTTAGAATGAATAGAAAGGGTGTTAGAAATCTGTCATCGTTTACTCACCTTCACGATGTTCTGTATGACTTTCTTTCTTCTGTGAAACATAAAAGGAGCATTAATAAGAGGTGCATTTATTTGATGGAGAAAAAAAATAAAGTAATATTGTTACAATTTAAAATTAACCATTTTCTATTTTAATTTACTCCTGTGATGTCAAAGATGAATTTTCAGCATCATTACTCCAGTCTTCAGTGTCACATGATCCTTCAGAAATCATAATCCTAATATTTTCAGTTTTCTATACATTTTATTCAGGATACTTTGATGAATAGAAAGTTCAAAAGGACAGCATTTCATTAAAATTGAATTCTTTTGTAACATTATAAATGTAAATATATATATATATTCCAAGTCTTCCAAAATCATATCTTTTCTGTGAGGAACTGTCTGATATTAAAGTAGTTATGCACAGAAAATCCACTGTAAAATCTAATTCTGTGTATATTCAAACATTAGCGCATATTCAAAAGGTCAATGGTTCTAGAGCTAAAGTCTATCGATTTTCAGTGAATAATGGCTTAAATCTGACATGATTTAAGTGCATACATCATGATTTAAGGTCACATTTACTGTTGCTCAGCAAAATCCAGGCATTTCAATGCAATGAAAAATTGTGCCTAATTTTGTTATGGGTTCAAGTTTGGTCAACTTTGACACACAAGTTTGCATGGCCGGCCAACAGCATGCCTCTTGGTTAGGCAGTGACCTCAGCATGCGTGGAGACTCGGAACTTAGTAACAAAGCAAAACTGACGTCCCACAATGGACGAGGCGATCATTCTGGCGGTGTCTACTTGTATAACACTAGTGTCAGATTTGTATTACACTATACACTTCCATATTATAAAATGATCCATAAAAAAGGCTGAATAGCTTTGGATGTTTATTTTGTCATCATTACTCCTGTATCATTCATCGTACTTTGTCACATGCAATCCCACTGTCTTTCGCCTGCAACATTTCGGTGAGGAACTTTAAAAGTGAGCCCACATTTATGGGAGATTTTGAGAAGCTGAAGGTGAACGGTTGCTGGGGTGCGCTGGCATTTTGGCTGGTTTATGGAGGGAAGGTTTTGGTTCAGCTGTGCAGTGTCAGCCCAGTGAACAGGAACAAGTCATCCCTTGACATTTGAAAAGCCTGACAAGACCATAATATCTGCAGTACGGCTAAAAATGTGTGTGTGCACATCTGAGCTTTATAGTCTAATGTAAGATCTCCAGATAAATAAACCCATTAAAGACTTTTTCAGACCTGTAGATAATTTGCTTTGTTCCGAAACAGGGACTTTATTTGTTACAATGTGGCGTTTTCATCTTGGTTTGGTTCGCTTTCACAAGGCAACATTTCAAAGCGTACCAAAATGTGTTTATGCAAGTCGCATGAGTAAAACTGTCCTCTTATTGGTCAGAGATCACCTATTTATGTTCCTCTGCGTCATCCATCAAGATGGATTGACAAGTTGGCTCCGCGGGCTTATTGTGGCTTTATCTGTAGCTGTCGTGACAGCTCTTTGGTTCCCAACCACAAAAACTCACAGAATCAGAGACTGCTGCTTTTTATATAACACATTTCCTGTTATGAATGATGATACCGCTTGGTTTGTTGCTTTCTCACCTCAACCAAACCACTCCAGAGATTGTTTTCAAATGGTCTGAGACCACCTTGTTCAGGTGGTACTGATTGTTTTGGTGCGGATCCAAGTGTTCATACATGAATCAAATATACTGAAACAAATGCTCCAAACAAGCCAGGTGTGAAAACGCCCTAATTTTTTACATTAACAGGAGAAAACGTGAGTGGTGCTTATACCCGTGCAAAAGTCGCAGCTGCAATGCTGTTTAATCATCTGCTTTGAAAAGTAACAGCCAAATCAAGTCACCTTTATTTATTTAGCATGTTATAGCTTAAATGTACAGCTTAAATTTCAGGCTGTAACTCAATCTATGAAGCATTTTATACAGTGCAGATGCAGTAATAAACAGGAAAGTACCAATCAATGATGCAAACCTTATCAAATATAAGACACATTCAAATTCTGCTCTGAAAAGACAATAGTGTCAGTGTTGATTCAGTTCAGTTCAATAACTGTGTAAAATCATCAATTATTAAATGAGTTCAATTCAACTAATGAGCTTTAAAATACGTGGAGACAATAGTGTCATCATCCAGGTCAATTCAATTCACACCCAATAGTGTCAGTGTAGTTATATTGATAATATTACTGAATATTAAATGCCTTTTAACCTAAGCAAGCCAAAGGAACCCAGAAGCCATCATGTGATAGAAACGAAAGAAGAAGAAAAAAAATAAACACTTGGGAAAACCAGGCTAAACCACACCACAAGTCAGATGTGTTGAGTAGACACCCAACACCCACATGATTTGAGCTATCATATATCTGAAAAAAACCTCTAACCCTTAAAGAATGAGCAATAGTTAATAGAGCCTTAGCAAGCATTATTAAGTATGATAAACATGCTCAGCCTTCCCTTTCGTCTTAAAGGTATTTAAGGCAGTTTATTTCATTAAACACTTAATGAGTTTTGGATGAGAAATTTCGCATTTGATAGGTTTAAAAACCCTCCTTGATCTGCTGCAAATAACTGCCAGGACGTCTGATGACAGAAATGTCATACTTAAATGTCAGAGCGCTTAGCAGTAATAGAGCGAAGCGACCCAACAAAGGGCCAGAGCGTTTATCTCGCCGCCACTGCTGCAATCTCTACACTTCCATTAGGCAAATACAATACCATCTGATCACTCACTGCTCTGCTTTGTTCCATGTGATTTCCTTGCGTGTAAGAGTGTGTTCAGGACTGCACAAATGCCTTTGTGCACGTGTGCATCACCCTGACTGCTGACAGTGCTGAAACAGAAGAAAGATACAGCATCTACTGTACCTTCATGGCTTTGTGTCTGTGTGGATGTCTGCTTCTTCTGTGTTCCAGGAATCGAGCCACCGTTGCCGCCCTTTATTTGCACGACCGGGTTTGTCTGTGATTCAGATACCTGTAAAATGCAGAAATCTTATGAACAACTGCTGCCATGATCAATAGAAAATATACACCACCACACCATTCAAAAGTTAGTTTTTTTTCTTTAAAGAAACTGAACTTTAATTCAGCAAGAATGCAAAAGAATGATCAAAAGTGTCAGTAAAGACATTTCAAATGTTACAAATGTTTTTTTTATTCTTTAACGAATCTTGAAAAGTGGTATCACAGTAAATATTAAGTAGCATTATATTAAAGAGTAGTAAATCACTAAATGTAAAGCACTAAATCAGCATATTGGAATGATTTCTGAAGGATCATGTGACACTGAAGACATCACTGGAATAAATAGCATTTTAAAATATATTATACACATAGAAAAGAGTTCTTTAAATTGTATTAATGTCACAATGTGTCTTTTTTTTACTGTGTTTTTGATCAAACAAATGCATGAGACTTCTTTCAAAAACATTTCATAACAGTAAGAGCACAGTGGTAATTGCGGCAAGCATTTATGAATAAGGTGCATTCTATAATGAGCCTAATTTACATATAAAGCCATGTTTGGCTCAAAAGAACAAATGGCTTCATTTAAATACAGTACAAAGCATCTATATTTTAGCCCATTTGGTGCTTAGTTAAACTACTACATTTAGTTAGTTTGTAGTAAAATATGAGCATGATCTGTTCAAGATCTCTGCCGCAGACATGCTTCCACATGCAATGCCCATGTGTGCAAGTGAGAGAGAAAACAAAAGAGAGCAAGTGCATGCTACTGTAGAACGTTGGTTTGCACATTGTGACATTTACACAGTATTGCAACATGCTGTCATGCTGTCACAAAACACTGAGTGCATAAAGATGTCAGATTCTACCTGTCATGTGGAAAATTGACAAGAACAAGAAAATACCCGACGGAGATCAGAAATAAAAATAATGTTCATGCGACTCCCAGTGCCGACCAGACGGCGGGACGCAATTATGGCTGTCCAATAATGAGCTAGTCAGCGCGGGTTAGCATCAAGAGAGACAAGAAGCAAATCTGACGTGCAGACTTATCTATTTAATTACCACACACTCCTGATGTGTGAGAGAGAAAGATGGTTGAGGGTTTATTTGGTTATTAACACATCCATTATCACACACACACACACACACACAAATACAAACACTCATTACTGACTGGGATGAATTGATATTATAGTGCTTAGCCCAGGTTATGAGATAATGCAATTAGCAGCTCTTGCTAAAGCAATTACTCAAGTCAAAGCGGGTGGACTTGAGTAACAGGATTGCGCAAAATTCACAATTCAATAACTGGCTGCATTTCAATTCATGAGTTGGATTTGATTTGTAATAGAACTGGCCACACCCCACAGGTTGAATTAGAATTTAAATTGTAATGACAGGGAAAGGAATTGATTAAACAGCAAAGAAAACACAGATAAAGCATTCTGGGAAATGGAGTATTCTTCTACCGTGATCCACAAAAGTTAATATATTAATATATATTAATATCTCTCTCTGCGTCGATCTATACAACCTTCAAACATCGAGGCGTTTTAAACAGCATTTAAAGTTTGAAAAATTCGCTTTTCTAGTGAAAGTTTCTAGTAAGTTAGTTTCTAAATTGACAGTAAAGACTTCCATTCTATGTAAGTTCCATTCTGAACTTTCTATTCATCAAAGAATCCTGAAAATAATGTATTACAGCTCCCACAAATTATTAAGCAGCAAACCTGTTTTCAACATTGATAATAACAAATATTTCCTGAGCATATAAAAT
Organism: Rutilus rutilus; assembly: GCF_951802725.1. Lineage (NCBI taxonomy): Eukaryota > Metazoa > Chordata > Actinopteri > Cypriniformes > Leuciscidae > Rutilus > Rutilus rutilus. The sequence continues at coordinate 6,793,115 of NC_140219.1, forward strand.
GATTTCTGAAGGATCATGTGACACTGAAGACTGGAGTGATGATAAGTAATTCCTACATTGTAATAATATTTCACAATATGACTGTTTTACCGTATTTTTGATCAAATAATTCCAGCCTTGGTGAGCGCAAAACCCTACAGAACCCAAAGTTTTAAAAGCTTGTGCATATACAATAACTGCAATAATTAGCCAGGCTAACTAAGTCAATAATAATGACAATCCCATTATGTTGAAACCAAGCTCTACAGATTAGCCCAAAAATCATTCACAAAGTTCTACACATCCCTGCTAGTGTGTTCAGTGAATATTTTGGCTTATTGATTAAGCATCTACTGATGAGCATGTGCAGAATTCAGCAGACGATCCTCTAAAATCAGAGCAGAAAATATGAAGGTCTGCAGATTCCTTCAGGACTTGCTTATCACCCTGTTGGAGGACACCGACTGGAACAAAGCAGACATGAACTCTGGTTCCTGTGAAACTGCAGACTAACACAAACATGCACAGAAAGAAACAGAGGGAGGGAGGGGGGAGCAAACAGAAAGAAAGACAGAGGGAGAGATTAACTGGTGAATCGTGACCTTGCCAGCTGGTGGTTGAAGGAGCTACTCACACACACTCGCACATGTCCGGATATAGCTCTCTGGAGTGCACGGGCTGTCAGGTTGGCACTATGATGCAGTGGAGGAGGGGTGTGTATATAGGGTTTAGAGTTCATACCAATCCCTAAAACACACACAAACACTCCACATGCTTACCCGAAATCCCACAGGCTGGGTGTACGCCGTCCACAACTGGCCTGGCATGGACATCTGATCTCTGACCTCCATACGCTCACACTCCGTCACCAAATCTGCTTCAAACATTTGCCGTGATGCACACTGTAAAAAGAAAAAATCATCATTATAACAACAACAACATCTGTTTTTATCTATTTAATTTGTCTCAATAGTTAGTTATTTGTATTCAATATTATACGTCTGTTTTTTCACAATTTATTCATTTAAAATGGACAAATAAAGAGCAAAGTTACATAACGCTGCAAGTTGCGACCAGCATTGGGTTAGTTACTTTAAAAAAGTGATAAATTACTACTGTAGCTATTACAAAAACTAAAGATATTCCAAGGCACTCGAATAGTGTTGAAAAAAGTTTAAAAGCCTTTATTTCATCATGGTGACTAAAAACTGGTGACAAGTACACACCTACGCGTTGCGGCTTACAAGCCTTCGTCGGGGTGTGAGTAACAAACACAATCTCAAGTCTCAGCAATTAATTAGTCATATAACATTCACCTGGTCGCGCCGTGCAAGGAAACCTGAAGAAAGAAAGTTCAAAGAATGCGTAGAGAACATGTCTCACACAATATAAAGTTAACTCAAACACAATATAATAACAGTGTAGGAGAAGAAGAAAAAAGAACATGGATATTGATATGCAACGCAACAAAATCATAAATATTAATAAAGTATACAAGTCAAAATACACAAATCAATATGTAGGTTACATATTCAATGAAATAAAGTATCCAAGTCAAAATACACAAATCAAATAATGTATACATTCAATAATACATAGTATATCATATTTCTAAGAGAGATAAAAAAAAAAGATTCAAAAATTAAATTAAAATACACGTCAAAAATTACAAATCAATGTGCCTAATTCAAAGAAATGTTAATATTTTATGTAATACTAGCTATTACATATTCACCTGTTTAATCAGATTACTGTATAATCACTCTCTCTAAAAAATATTGTATTTCTTATTACTAATTACTTTCTAAATCCCATATCAACATTGACCAGTTGAACAATACAATGATAGACAATACAAGGACACTGACCAAAGTATTTAAAGGGAGGAGGTTACATTAAAAACATACATTTTAACATTAGATGTTAAATCCACTATTGTTTTAGAATTGTTCTATAGTTTTAAGAGAAAAGTAATTAAATTACAGTAATAACACTGGTTGCAACTTTGAAATCACTTTGAGTTTACCTAAAACTACATGGCAGCAATTGAACTTAAAGAAAATGTAATTTGTTTAATGTTATTAATATTTAATTATTAACAAATATATATTATAATAAAAATTATATTTTAAACATAATATAATAAATAAATTAACCTAATTAAATTAACTTAATTATAACAAAGACATAATAAAATAATGTTATTATTTGGTAGAGTATGGTGCAAACATACAAACATAATTCCCAGGTGAATGCATTAACATGCAGAAGCTTGACAGGAAGTGACGTCACTGTAAAAACACACATTGAGACTTAAGCTTCATTGTAAGATTGAAATGATCATTTGAAATAATAGTCAGTTGTATTACCCGCTGATGTGAGACACAAAGGGTTGATGGTGAAGCTGAAAGGTACTGCATTTCAATAATTCATTTTGTAATTCATAATTCATTTCATTCATTCACAACCATCTCAGTCTCTTCAGAAAATCAATGCGGAAGAAATGAGTAGAGTTTATATCTTAGCACCTTACAGAGCAGAACATCCAGGTGAAAAAACAAACATGTAAATCACACTCGAGTCAGAGAGCGATGTTTCTGATAAGAGACAAATGTTTAGTTCACATCAACAAAACAGTGGCTGCAGTTTGGTGTGCCAATCACACACAGAACTCCAAATATACTAGATGTTAATCTAATCAACAAAACAAGGACATTTAAATATCTGACTAATCTGCGATCTTCGTTTTTAAAATTGACAGAAAAAATAGCACTTGCCTGCTTCCAACTAAAACTAAAGTCTCATGCACCACAAGGGGGCGATGTTCATTAGTGAATTACACGATGGCCATGTAGAAACTGTAACTGGATATTCCTCCACCTATAAATTATTGATAGGGTGGGAATACTATTGCAACTAATCATAAATTGCCCTACATTTCCAGTTCTAAATACTAATTAGTCATTTAGCTAACACTTTTACCAATTATTATTTCAGAGACAGTTCCCCAAGAGAAATCTGAGATAATGTGCTTTTCGACAACGCTGAAGATCAGCTGTAGGGTTCAAACCAACATTTTTTTTTTTTTTTGCCAGCCCAGATGTTTAACCCCTAGACTAACCCATATATATATCTGAATTTAGAAAGGCCAACATATTTATCCTTCTATGAATCGTGATAAGGATTTGACCCAGAAACCATCCTATATGCCACATTCTGTTTATGTTTTCACTACGGGTCAGGCCAGTTCTCAGTCTGAGCGAGAGACAGATAGAAGGAAAGAAGTGAAATTTCCCTGACAGTGGGAAAATACCAGGCACTGAACCTCTACATGAAACAATCTGAGTCTTGTGCCACTCCACAGAACAAATAGTTGATTTTGATGAGGTAAATGGACCACATTTTCTGAACATCTCCCATTCCTCTGATCCCGGACCAACAGTTTCACAGCAATATCACTCTCTGTCTCGTGATACGGGCTTTCTGTGAACTGTTGTTGTACAGATATAACTGCTGAACCAGCACCAGTGTAATTCCACATGAATCTAGAGTCTGAAAACACACAGACCATCACTGTTGTCCTAAAAACAGACGGCAGCAGGTCATTATGCCTTCAACGGTTTTATTTATGCAGGTGAATGTCACAAAAACATGTTCAGGTCACATTTTACCCTGACATTAAAGAGAAAAAAAAAAAAAAAAAAAGGATCATAAAGTTTTTGCCTGACAACATAAATTTCATGATAATTAAGCAGGTTCTCAAGAACATAACGGATCTGAATTTTGTTTTTAAATATGTAATTACCACAATAATTAGCAGTAATTATTCTCAGTGGTGATGCTCATTAGATTCACATTACCATACAGCAAACTTCAGTAAAATAAATAAATAAATACTGCAATTCAATGTTTTAATCTAATCATAAAATCATAAATTAAGGCAGTACAGCAAATACAAGAATGATCTAAACTTAAAAATGTATCATTATTTAGCCTAAATAAAATATTTTAAAAAATATTTAGAATTACAATACAGAGAATGAGCTTTTTTTTTACGATATTTAGAGGAAAAATATGCTTAATTGTAATAAAAATGCTAAATTCTTACTATTAATATAATTAAATTCTTTATATTTTGGGGTTAAATATGACCTTGACAGGTTTTGTGAGTTTTTGAGTGTATTTCAAAAGTGAAATACATTTGCATTTATGAAAATACACAAGCAAGATGCTGACAGCGACATTTAACATTAACACTACTGTGTTCAAATAACTAACTAAGATATGATTTCATTCATGGGTGAGTTTGAACAAAGACGTATTGGAAATGTTTTGCGCAGCCATGCTGATATGAGATCCCTCGAAACTCCAGGAGCAGCAACAGATCCAATGAAAATCTCTTGTGTTCAAACATTCCCACTCTGTGGGATTGCTTTGAAAGTCAAATATGTTGTGTGTGTGAGTGTGTGTGTTTATTTACATATACGATGTGAACCCTAACCTACACCGCGCTCCATTGTTGTGTATGCATACTCACATGGAGCCGTGCAGTGAAGTCCATTTCAAAAAGAGTGGCAAAAGAGAGTCACATGACCACAACCACAGCGCATGAGTAAGGGAAGAGTAAACAGGTCAGTACACATAACCAGACACACACTTCCTGTTTTTCAGCAAGCATTGCACACACCCCATGATTCATGACTCAAGACATTTCAAAGGAATTTTCTGGGAAATTTATAAAGCATGTTTGTGGGAAAACAAACATCATGTGACTTCTGTTTTAATGTGTAGATATCCTTCAAAATGAATTTTGAAAAAAGAAAAAGAAATTATGAAAAAACTTAAATAAATTTGTTTAATTTATATAAAAAAAAAAAAAAAAATTATGTTTCAAAAGAAATTTATTTTGAAAAAAGATGAGAACCAAACAACAATGAACCCCTTTGACTTCAACTGTGATAAATAAATAAAAATCACATTTCTCAAACTATCTTCTGGCGTGTTCCACAGAAGAAATGAAGTCATACAGGTTTGGAAGATGACCGGTAAGTCAATCTCAATTTTCGGTGAACTATCCCTTCCAGATAGTACCAGATAACTCCCTTCATTGTGGGTGTGGAACATGTTTAACTCATGACTGTTAAAGAACAAAAGTCAGAGACGGGCCTTTTAAATTAAATCTGAGGCTTGCTGGAAAAAAAAAAGATTAATTTCCTTGTTGAATTAACCTTGACCTGCGAGGCATGATGGGAAATCACCTGTGCCTAAATTTGTCATGACGTAGTCTGTTTGCACTAGAGCTCAAGGAAATCTTTCAGTGTTTCAATGTATCCATCCACACTATCCACAGTGAAGATCCTGCAATAACTGAACAGCCTTGATTCACATCTTTAGTCCTCACAGCTCAACCCCCGTCACTTTCACAGCTCTATTCAGTCACAGCACTATAGAGATGGCTAGTCATTAGGTTTTGTGATGTGTGAACCTCATTGTTCTCTGACTCATTTACTGCATCTCTATTGTCTATGGCACAGAATACACCATGATACATTTCACACATATATGAAAAAACCTTTATACCTTTTTCTTGTATTTAAAAACCCTACAAATGTCTAGTGTAACCATTAGGTGGAAATGCTAAAATACTTTCAGTGCATTATACTTAATCATTATTTTGATAAAACAATTCAATTATTATTTTTTTCATTTTTAAATATTTCTTTCCAAATATAACATGCACTTTTGAATCATTAGTATAATTCATTTTTATTTTTTTTAGTTGGAAGAAAACGCCCGCTGGAAAGATGAATCACAATGAGAATCACTGTAATATATCAATCATTAAATAGAGAGTAGTAATCTCCACTAGAGCTTCAGATAAGATCTCAACAGTGTCTCAAACTGCGCCGCTCACTACAATCAGTGCTCAGAAGACACTCAGGCTTCAATTCAACGACTGAAATGCGTCATGGAAAAAAAAAAAAGTTTTTGCGTCAAACTGTCAAAAAAATAGCTAATTGGGTTCTGTTTAGTCAATATGTCACACACAAAAGCATGTGGAACTAGTAATAACACAGTGACCTGCTGTCAGTGACACAAACGCATATTTGACTGTTATATAAATACTTATTTACGTCTGCTGACGCCCACAAAATGGCAGAGATTTTTTTAGGTTTTTTTTTTTTAGTTTTCAAACATAAATATATCAAATATATGGTCAACTTAAGATGAAAATGAGTCATGAATAGCAAGACTTTTTTTTTATTTGACCTTGAACAAATGTGCCTATTCATAAAAATGTCAAAATATGTGATACGATGTGTTTTTTTTTTTAATATTGTATTTTTAAATTATTAATAATATTATTAATATATTTAATATATTAATAATATATTTTAAACTAAATTGATTAAGTGCATATTTTTTGTAAATATGACTCATTTCGCAGAAGTTAGACTACCTAGTCATTTTTGTCTTTAAAGTCCCCCCAAAAAAACCCACAAAACTACAATGAGACATTAAAACCATGTTAAGACAATGAGTCTCATTAACATAATCTAGATCTTCACACCAAGGTTTCATATGTTAACATTAGTTAATGCTTTAGCAAACAAAATAACAGTGAACAATACTTTTACAGCACTTATTAATCTTGATTATTACTAAATACTACTGCATTGTTAATATTTCAAGTTGTATAAATTAACATTAAATAAAAAAAAAGTACCGTAATACAAATCTGAATTAACAACGAACATATGTATATTTATAAATTAACATTAAAGATTGTTTTTCATACACTGGAAAAAATGATTCGTTGAATTTAATAAAAAAAAATATGGTAAGTAGCTGTAGCTAAATGTAGCTAAAATCAATTGTGTGCAACCACTCACCATAAAAAAATTGATTAAATTCAACGAATCATTTTTTTCAGTGTAGTTCATGATACATAATGCAATGGTTAACCAACTGAACTATACACTGTAAATTGTTCTCAGTATCAACATCAGTCTAACAGTCTGGTGATTTGGCAATTCAAACGTAGCTGTTTTTGTTATGCCAATGAAGCACACTGAAACAGAGAGAGAGGGAGGAGACAAGGAAGGAGAGCTGGAGTGAGGAAGTCTGAGAGAGGGAGGGAGAAAGAATGCTATGATGTCACACGGGTGCACTCAAATACAAAACCAGGCGAGAGAAAGAAACACACTCTCACACACACACACACGCGCACACACACACACACATGCTGCTGCCTGTTTCACTCACAGAACTCCACTGCACACTCCTCCAGCTCAGAATGTGAGTACTAGTTCACTTTTCTCTCTTTCTCAGCACTCAGCTGTCTCTTTGTCCTCGTCTTTACAGCTTTTTCATTCTCTCTTTCTCTCATCTCTCTCTTTCTCATGTGCTGAGGAACAGATCAGATCAGTTTTGGCAGAGTTACAGAGCTCCTGATCTGTCTAACGGCTGCTTTTCTCTCTTGCTTTGTTTCTTTTAGTTGCTCTTTTGCCAACTTCCAGAGTCTTTTGTGTCGTGAGTCTTTGTGTAAACGCCTCAGTCTCTGGCTGTGTCTTTAGTCTATCCTTAACATACCCGAATTCAAAGTCTTCTCTGATGCATCATCACAGTTTTAACATGTTATTTCAGCTGCATTCTAACCTTTCATGCTCAGATTGTTGGTTTTGCTTGAGTAAACTCAAAGTTGCTGTGCTTGCTCCATATAATTAAAAAGCACAGATGTTTATTAATTTATTGCTTCTTTGTCTGTTTTGAATGGCTTTGTTAGTTGTTTGGTGTGGAAACATGTCTGACCTGGTGCATGATTGGTTTTGAATACAGAGAGGCTCTTTGTTTGAGAAATGGTAGAAAAGTAGGATTAATTTCTGGCAGAGAGAAATAAAGAGAGAGAGAGAGAGAGTTTTAAGGACTGAAATGTTGTATAATCTGTGTAAACAGCAACAGAGATTGAGCTACTGAATGAGAAACAACTAAATAAAGTGAATGATGGAGAGAAATATAGATGTGCATTTAAGCTAAAGTCAACAGAGAAAGGAAATGCACACAGAGAGCTGGCATAAAACAGACTGCTATTCTGGATCACAAACCCTAAAACATCACTTTAAACCCACAGCTGCTCAGAGGAACCCCCACAGGGAAGAAAATCACAATGAGAGTCGCTGTAATATGTGAAGCGCTTCTCATAGACAGCAGTGAGATTAATAGAGAGTGCAATCTCAAGTATGACCACTAGAGCTTCGGATAAGATCTCAACAGTGTCTCAAACTGCACCGCTCACTACAATCAGTGTTCAGAAGACACTCCTAGATTCAATTCAACTACTGAAAATGGGTTCACAATTCAATTATGAAGTCACAAAACTGCCTGTTTTACAAAATGACAAACATGTCAAAATGACTCAGTCAAAAAAAAAAACATTTTTACACAACAATATGATGAACTTTGAAATACGTTTAAATCATCAATACCAACAATTTTTCTCAGGGTTACTTCATTTGATCTTCAAAATAAATAAATAGGTGATTGTATTTTATAGGGGTTACTTTGTTTTATGATTTTCCTGTCACATGACAAAACTTGCATGTTGGTCTTGCCACACATGGAGACATGCGTCCTTTAATAGAATATATTTCATTATAAACCCTAACCTATAACTGTATGTGGACTATTATACAAAATATTGATATAAAAGGTATATAAATGCTTTGGTGTAACTGTTTTTATTCAGGAATTAAAAACTTAAAAAAAAACATATTCATCATTACAGAGGCATATTCAAGTCATTTTGTACGAATAGAGGTTTAAAAGATACTGCTGGGACAAAATACACTTCATACAAATGATACTAGATACATCTTCATACAAAAATGAATTCACTACCTTTACTTAATGTAATTAAAGAAAGTTTTTACACACAATTTAATTAAGTTTAGTTGGGTCAACACAATTTAGTTGGTTTACGTTGGTTGGTTGGTTTAATAGGCTACTCTAGCATGTATAACTTAACCAAAACTTTTTTTAACTTGATGTGGATATTAATTTACTGAGACTTAATTTTCTTATGTTCAAACAATCAGTTTTATTCATTATTATGCACAATGTAGCTGTATAATGAACAAATAAGAAAAGACAGTGTTGACAGGTGCCACTCATCTGCATAATGGTAACCACAAAATTCAAAAACATTACAGAAATTCCTCTAAACATCTAACATAACCGAACATTAAACACTAAACATGACAAAATCTTTCCCTTTACTGAAAAAGACATCAAATAACACTTTAATCCCTAAATTTACTCTCCTAATTCAGTCCCTTGCTGGGAACTACAGATCTACTGCCTAGTTAGTTCATCTAGTTTTAACACAAATTAATTGCATAAACTTCAGTTTTAAATATATTAGGTTGATTGAACAATTAAATTAAGTTGTGACAAAATGTAAAAAAAAAAAAAAAACTTTAGCTCATTTTAATTAATTAAACTGAGAAAGAGGCAAAAAATTATTTTCCACATTGCTGCTTAATAACTGAGATATTCAGAGATCTCATTTGGGATTTTTCTTTCCTGTGGATCAATATGAATTTATTATCAGGATCTTCCAAGAAAAAAAACTCAAAACAGCAACATCTGAGAGCTTCATTAAGCCTGACTAAAGAGAAATAAAACTGCTCTCTGCTCGCTTCAGAAACAGGAAATTAGAGTGGGAAGCTTAATTGTTTTACTAATGAAATCAGGATGAATTAATGCAGGGATATAAAGAGTCGCCCATAAAGAGGGGCTGGACAAAAATGGCCAACAGATGCTGCAATGGATCTTTCTTTTCGTTACCTCCTCCCATTTCTCTCCCTCTCTTTCAGCCTGGAATCACATGGCCAGAGTGTGGGACAAGAACGAACTCGGCAGGAGGATCAAAAATGCCAATCTCTGAAAGATAGAGGGAGCTTTTGTTTGAGGAAAGGGCGATAAGAATTCCAAAAAAAAGAAGAAGCTGGACTCTTCAGCGAGCGATTTTGTATACCAGCACACTTATTCAAAAGCCTACAACACACACACACACACAGAACCAACATGCTGCAGCAAATCCTAGCTGACATGTACATAGACCCTGATGTATTGGAGGCCCTGAATGACGAACAGAAGAAGATCCTGTTCTTCAAAATGAGAGAGGAACAAGTCAGGCGCTGGAAGGAGCGGGAAGAGAAGGATGGCAAGGAGGGGATAAAAAAAGAAAAGCTCCGGCAAAAGAAAGGTATGAACTTACACCCTTTCTAAAAATACTGCCACATCTGTCATTCCGTTAGGAGACAAAAACTATTTACAGAACAGCTGAATATGCTTTTGTGTGACTTTGACAGTGTTTGTTGTTAATAACACATTCTTTTGTGCGTGGCATCATAATTGGACCTCACAGACCCAGATGGATATTGGGCGTATGAGGCGGTAATCTTTCTTTTGTTCCGATGACGTGTTTTGTTTCGGCCTTTACTCCGAGTTCTTGGTTAGCTTCTTATTTGTTAAATCCAGACAAATGAAACATTGATTGAAATGTATCTAAAATGTACACAAAACGTACTTCACTTTAAAGGCTTTCTACGCAAAACAAAACTTCAAAAATCACGTCTGACCCACTCCATGTCTCCCAACATATCAATACATTCACTTTCATATTCAACACAGATTGAATTAAACCCAAGTTATAATATTAAAACATAAATATGAAACTAAATAAGTTTTCTTTAACGGCTACAACACGTTTCAATAGTTAAACTGAACCCTTTAGAAGAGTGAGTCTAGTGAATACGGCTACATTCACAGTTGGAGAGAGAAATACACTAGTGTTCACACACAGTTCAGGTATTAAACATGTCTGACCTGGTGCATGATTGGTTTTTAATACAGAGAGGCTCTTTGTTTGAGAAATGGTAGAGAAGTAGGATTAATTTCTCGCAGAGAGAAATAAAGAAAAGAGAGAGTCTTAAGGACTGAAATGCTGTAGCAACAGAGATGGAGCTATTAAATGAGAAACAACTAAATAAAAGTGAATGATGGAGAGAAATATAGATGTGCATTTAGCTAAAGTCAACAGAGAAAGGAAAAACACACAGAGATCTGGCATAAAACAGACTGCTATTCAGCAGCAGTCTGGATCACAAATCCGAAAAAAAGAAAAGAAAAAAAACATTAAAACTTTACAGCTGCTCAGAGGAACATTTTAACCTAAATATCTTCTTTAACCCCCCCACAGGGAAGAAAATCACAATGAGAATGGCTGTAAGAATAGTTTCTTCAAGATAGTAGTGAGATTAATAGAGTAGTAATCTCAAGTATGACTCCTGAGTGTCTCAAACTGCTCAAAACTGAAATGCGTCATCGGAACAAAAAGAAAAATTTCCGCATCAAATGCTCAATACCTGAACGGGATTCAGAGGTCAAATGATGTCACTGACTTCTGCTTGTTTTACAAAATTACAAACATGTCAAACTGACTCTGTTTTCACACATATAAAAGTGATGAATTTTAAATGAATTGAAAATGAAATATAAATATAAATGAAAAAAAATAATAAAAGAACAGGTGTTTGGTCAGAGTGTTTGTTATTAATTACGCATTCTTTTGTGTATGACATCATAATTTGACCTCACAGACCCAGTCGGGTATATATTGAGCGTATGAGGCAACCATATTTATTTTTGTTCCGATGACGCATTTAAATAGTTGAACTGAACCCTATGGAGAAACTTTTGAAGAGTGATTCTAGTGAATACGGCTACATTCACACAGCAGTTCAGTTCTGTTAGGAGAGAGAAATACACTGGTGTTCACACACAGCTCAGGTATTAAAGAGACAATCGCTTTACATAACAACATTTTAAAAAGCGAATTAATTTAATTTAATTTAATTTGTATTATATTGTTTTTTTTTTATAATTAATAACTAACACTAATAATAATAATCATTAATAATGGGCTTCCTAATCTTCCTCCTCCAATTATATCTTCATTTGATTTTCCCATTTTATTGCAGCCGGTACATCTAAGGTTTCTAGATTGATTTTTCAATATTTTGTGTAATAGTTCACATACAGTTATTACCTTTATATTTTTTAGGTTAGGGTTTATAATAAAATGTATTCTATTACAGGACGCATGTCTCCAATTGTCTTACCCTGTCAAAAAGCTCAAACAAAGCAAACACTTTAAAAAATTTATATTCTGTAGATTATGCCATTTATTATATATTTTCAGAGTGAAATGAAGTCAATGTGCGGCATTAACAGAGCCGTAGACACCTAAAACGTTTATTTAAAATGTTACAAATTCCTTAAAAAGCTAGAAAATTTCCATAAAGGTGTATTCACCATCCACTGTCCTTGCTTTAGCAGTATTAGCACCAAGCTGAAATCAAGCTAACAACACTGAGTTTGGTGAAATAGCCACCTAATAAAGAGCTTAATTTACATAGAAAGTGGTGCTGAAACAAATTACAATGATTTACACTACCCTCGATGGTTTTTAAATAAGTTTCAAGAATTAATGTTGAAAACAGTGATGCTTAATTTTTGTAGAAACCATGAGAAAAAATAAAATAAATCAGGATTCTATGATGAATAGAAAGCTCAAAAGAACAGCATTTATTTGAAATAGAAATATGTTGTAGCATTATAAATGTCTTTACTGCCACTGAATAAAAGTAGCCTATTAATTTCTCTCAAAAACAAAATGGTGTACCGACAGTGCATTTCAACACATTTAGAGCCTGATTTAGTGAGATCACCCCTTGCTGTGTGAACCTAGCCACTCAGAAAACGAATCACTTTCATTAAATCTCTAGTACAGCAAACACGCCCTCACCGACTTAACAGGAAAATCAACACCTATGCAAAAATGATGATGTAAAGTAATTTGAGGTGATCACATATTTTTAAGGCCAAAGGAAATGAAGTGACCCAAAAGAGTCACATAACATAACCGCGGAGACATCCTGCAGCTGCAGGGGCGAAACCGGAGACAAATTCCAGCTTTTCAACACTGGCCTTGCACCTCAACACAACACTCACTTACTGTTTATCTCCACAGCATCAGCATTCAAGTAGTCAAGTAGAGCCTTTTTTTTAGGATCTAACCCCTGTAATGCCTCAGGGGAACCGGTCGACGTAAATTCCTCTAAACATTTGAGGGCTTTCTAACGCTTTAAAGCCTGAGGATGTGTTTTACAAGACATTTGGGAATGGAATGTTTTTCGGGAAACGGAAGACATGCGAAAACAGAGCAACCTGGAATAGAGAAGAGAGAAAAAAAAAATAGAGGCCAATTATAAGGTTTGCAAATGAGGAAAAAATTTGCGTAACTCTGTAACATCAGATGCTTGTAACATCTGTGTGAACTTGAAGCCAAGATCTCAGGCTGGGAAAAAACATCCATGTTCACGTGTTGATGACGATGGAATCCAACCCAACAGGAATGGACAGTTAAAAGAACATTTGCTTGGGGACGTTAACGTCCTCGTAAGCGTTCCTATCAATAGCTCTGGTTTTCTCCTCCGGCTTCAGTTTCTCATCTCGTCACGTCACATGGGCCACATGTGACGCAAGGCCTTTGTGAAGTGTGTTTAGCCTCGGCACAAAAGCGAGCCGCGCTCTCATTAATTTACTCCAGTGTGACATGAACACAGTCAAATCTCTTTCTGTGCTCTTTAGCTTTTCCCTCCGCGGACGCACATGGCAGGGTTCACAGTTCATGTCAATGGCAGCATTGTGAAACGCAGCTGTGTCTCCCTTTCTCTCGCTCAACACTTTGTGGCTGGTTTCAGTCGTCTCAGCTGATACTGTGTGTCAGCTCTGCGTCAGCGGTATAGTCGAGATAAATAATGTTGTTGGAGTTTCTGTTGGCAGTTCTTTCTGTACACAAACACGCAAAACTACGAGCCATTGCTGGAACTTTGTACCTGAGAGACTCTTTCGCTGCCCACAATGAGACCTCTTTAATACGATAAGTGTTTCTCTTAGACAGCGCTGAGATTAAACGGAGAGCAAATGGAGATTTAGAGGTGTGTTCTAGACTTCAGACATCTAATACAGCAACAGGATGTGATGTCACACTCCAGGACATACACAATCCACTATAGCGACACGTTAAACTCTTGAAAACCATTTCCTCCCTGTTTGGTTTTCATCTATGAAGTCAATCTGTGAAATGTAGATCATCAATTGGTTGGATGTATTTCTGTAATGCAAGTGGTTCATCAAACCTGAGTGTTTGTATGAGCATATGCTTGCATTTACGATCTCGCATACACATATGCATTATTGGAAGTGAAAGGAACATAATCTAATGTGACAGTCCCTTTAGTCTATTTTTCTTTCAGTATAGTCTCACATTTGTTTCAGAAATGATCTCAACAACATCTCAAACCGTGCTCTCATTTGCCAAGTCACATTGCACAGTATGCAATCAAAGTCAAAATATAATCTGTTATGCACATTTCATTGCTTCTCACCTTTTTGTCTCACTGTCCACACAACAACACTGGAACACCTAACCTTTCCAGCAGTTAGTGATTTACTATAAGGATTTAAAAAATAATAATTTTACTTACAAAATATCTACCAGATAAAATATTTTAGAGCTTGGCATAAATAAAATAAATAAATTTATGTTTAAAATAAATAAATTTATGTTTATAAAATTTATAAAAATGACCAAGGAGTTTATAGGCTTTTTATTTATAGGCTATAACTTTTCCCCATCTTGAAATCACACTTTTAATAATTAGGCTTCCTTAAATGTAGGTTTTTCAAAACTCTGGAAATCCTGGTTCTTCAATGAGGATTTAAAATAAAAAATATCTTGATTTTTTTTTTTTTTTTTGTAGTAGTTTTAAGTTAACTTAATGCTTGTTTAGTCTTACTTTAAATTATTTTATACCATCTTGAGGCCCCTTTAGGAGTTTTCTGAGGCCCCCTGTCAACAAGAATCTCATTTGTGCCTGTTTTAAGCAGTTTAAATGGACAATTTACACAAAAATGTAAATCTGTCATGTGATCATTTACTCGCCGTCAAGTCGTTCCAAACCTGTATGATTTTCTTTCTTCTGTGGAACACAAAAGATTGCATGTAAACACTGAGACATATTTGACATACAGGTTTGGAACGGCTTGAGGATAAATGATGACAGCAAGAGACAAAGAAAAGAGAGAGAGAGATCAGAAAGAGTAACTTCCCACGCTATAAACATCTCTTCTCCTCAAATGTTGGAGGGGCGTATTGACTTTTATTTGTACGTTTTATTACATACAAAAGCTCAACTATTGATGGGTTGTGTTCCTTTTACGGAGCAGCTCTAATCTCTCTGGCCGCATTAAGCCCTGGGCAAAAGTGAAGAAACACTCCTCAAGAAAACATATTTATCATCATCCTGTTACATCACCTTTCAAATACAAACACCTTGTTTTGAGCGGCATGGGTGAACACAGCAACCTAGGCAACAAGCAGCACAAACACACAAATAAACACACACAGACAGATCTAAGCATGCAAAAACACCTCTTAAAGATGTGTGCCAGCTTTATATTATCTAACTTGCATAGTTTTTCAGCTGCACATACTGAACATTTCTGAGATTTCTAACAGAAACCTTCTCTAAATCCATCCTTGTATGGATGTGAAGCATCTGCCTCGTCTTAGACTGTCAACCTGGAGAACTGGTTCTTTACGTAACCCTCTCTGAAGAAGCTGAAGGGTGTTAGGTTTTCTCTTACGTGCATGCAAAAGAAAGGAAAAAGAAAAACAGATCGTCCCCTTCTGGAACAAACTGTTCACGCTTGGAAATTCTTGACATTTTTCTCTCTAATTCCCACAGCGATCTCTGTGGTATTACAATGTACTTTTAGATTATGTAGTTAGCTGAACTACGATCCCATATGATCCGCACAAGGATCCTCTTTGTGTGCCTGCAGTATTACGTAAGCACCACATTTCAGTTGATCACACTTCATTTCATGCCTTCAAAGAATTCGTGCAATCTGAGAAGGTTAAATCACACTGAAATAATGATGAGGGTGACTGGGAAAGAGTCGTAGCTTTTGTGAGTTGGTGCAAGTGTCTGTAAGGTGATAATACAATCGTGACGAACACTGGCATTTGCATCTACACACTGAATGACATTAACACACTTCTAAACCGGAGTGGATGACCTACAGCATACAGGATCAATTTCACTCAATGTCACAGCGCCCTCTGTCTGTGAAAAGGACACGCTACACACTGTAATCATGGAAAGCGAGGGATCAGCGTTTGGCTGGTTAGCATCAACGCCTGTAGAAAGCCATCTGTTAGTGTCCCCCCCCCCCCAAAACATTTTTTAAAAGAAATCGCTGGTCATTCCAAAACTTGGTTCTTTGGGTTGAGAAAAGAAGATCTAGGCTAATTAACATAAAATTACAAACTATTAAACCTCAAAAATACCCATATGTGTGCTCAAAAAGCAATATAGGGACTAAATGTGAACTGTTGTGCATATTTTAGTCTTTGTAGCTTAATTGTTTCTGTGTTGCTCATTTATTTATTGCTTCTCAGATGTTGATTTTCTTGACATGTATATAATTTTGTCCTCAGGCCCTTGTAAAAGTGTGAGCTGGCGGCTGGGCAGTGACGGCGACGTGCATGTGTGTATTATCGGAGAATCGGACGAGCTCAAATCTCCAAAACTCATCCTGTCTGAGCTGAGGGACAAGACAGCAGCCAACCCTAACAATATCAACAGGTACAACGCCCTCTACCGCAAGAATATCAGCAGGCAGAAATATACTATTGAAGGGATTATGAATACCACAATAGACCAATCAGAGTCAAGTATTTCAAAGAGCTATAAACCTCAATAATATCAGCAGGAAGAAGTACACACTAACTAACAAACGGCAGGTAAAAATATAGTCTTCAAAAAATGATATTATCACTGTTAGAAAAAAAAAAAAAGTTCTTGACTAAATTTTTAAGGATCCTAAAAAAGGTTCTATATAGAGAGATGTCTTAAATACTTTCATGTCCAACAAGTTATTTTACTGATGAAGCATGTTTTGAGCTGCTTGTTTATTTAAAATAAAAGTGGATTAAAACAAACCTAATTAATAAAAACTAAATCCAAAACAATGATGATGGTAACCCCTAAAAGGTTCTGTATACGCCTGACAGAAAAGGTTCTGTAAATGTTCTATTGTTGTAATTAATAGCAACACAAATATTCAAAACAGAGAGCTAAATGTGTGTTTTTCTTTGTTCACAGAGCAAAAGCAGAATCTGTGAAGAGCAGCTTGACCAAACCCAACAGAGCACAACAAATCAGCACAGAACCAGGAATCCAGCTACTGCTCAAGGTGTGTGTGTGTGTGTGTGTGTGTGTGTGTGTACTAATTAACCCTCTGATGGTCTTCGGTCACTTCTGACCGAATAATTTTCTGTTTTGAATTTTTTAAAAATCACAGCTTCATCGGAAGGTTATGATACTTGGTGACTTTTCTGGGATTAGGTATGTGAATACAAAAAAAAATTGAGGTCATGATCCGAGCATGCTAAGTGGCCGTAAAAAAAATAGTCCCTTTCGTGGTCTTCGGTCAAAAATGACCGACCCATAGGAAATGAATGGGAAATTTACAAAAACGCAAAAATTCTCTGAACTTTTGACTGTACAATCTACAAATCGGCCACGATTCTAAAAAAAAGTACACCGCAGTAAAGGGGTGACACTCTACAACATCAAGAGTGCAAAAAATTCACACCCACCCACACACACACACATACAAACACACTTTTATACACATACACACCAATAAATTCAGACTACAAAAATCTGTTTTGAATTTTAAAAAATCACAGCTTCATCGAAATATTACGAAACTTGGTGACTTTTCTGGCATTAGGTATGTGAACATACAAAAAAATTGAGTTCATGATCCGAGCATGCTAAGTGGTCGTAAAAAAAATATTTTTTTTCTGAAAGCCTAGTCTCTTTTACCCGAAAATACTGCATAGAATTTTTTTTTTTTTTTAAATACAAAAAAAAAAAAAATCATTATTTTCAATGCCAAAAAATGGACTATAAATATTAATAAGTTCAATCAAATTGTCTCAAAATTCTAAATTAAAAAGAATAAATATTATAGAACAAAAATAAATTGCATTGGTTTTTACTGGGATGGAGGAAGTTTCATTTTTAGGTGTCCGGTCATTTATGACCGGGAAGGCCCCCAGTGGAAGACCATCAGAGGGATAATGTATTTATAAAATGTAAAAAAAAGTTGGGGTAGGCCTACTGTTAGGACAGTGCTTCTCAACTGAATTAAAAAAATACATGTAAAAAAGGTAATTGTGAATTTTTATCCCACAATTCAGACTTTTTTTTTTGTTGCAATTGCGAGTTTATATCTCGCAATTCTGACTTTTTTCTCAGAATTGTGAGATATGGGCCTAAACTTGCAATTGCGAGTTATAAAGTCCAATTCTGAGGAAACAAGACTGATGTTTTTCTCTGAATTGCGAGTTTATATCTCACAATTCTGACTTAATAACTCACAATTGTGAGTTTATATTACACAATTCTGAGAAAAAAAGTCAGAATTGTGAGATAAAAAGTCGCAATTTACTTTTTTATTATTTATTCTGTGGCAGAAGCTTCCATACTGAATAGTAAAACTGACCATTTAAAAAAAAAGAATCAGATTTATTGTATTTAATGAGTCGGATTTTCTTTTACTCTGTGTATTTTTGAGATTTTTGAGGATCATGTCACAACCTGTCCCTGTTGACATCCGTCTAATTTGACTCCTTATACATTTGCATGACCGCGTGACCTGTAATGTCCATTACACTGGCTTCTAAGAGCCCTCCAAAAAACTGGTTTCACAATTTTGGGTCACGAAGCACCAGATGAGAAGCACAGGGTTAGAGTAAAGGACATGAATAGCATTAGCTTGAATCAATAGACATCAGTGGAAAGTCCCAAACTATGATAACACATGTGTGTGACGTGAGTGTGAATGATCGGAATGTGTTCAACTGAGTGAGCACTAATGTGATTTGACATATGAATGTGCATTTATGTGAGAAGATGTGTGTGTGTGTGTGTGTGTGTGTGTGTGTGTGTGTGTGTGTGTGTGTGTGTGTGTGTGATATTAATAATAAGAGCAGCAATAATAATAAGAGGATGGGTGTGTGTAGTTGGACTGGCCAAGCTCCCCTGAGCAGATGGTTTAGAGCCTGGGCAGAGAATTAAACGGTATCAGATGGCATCAGTGCCACAGTGCCAGAGGGAATACACACACACACACACGCCACACACACACAACAACACTCCTTCTCCTCTGTTTGTGTCTCTGAATTTGTCAATTCCGATTTTATAAGTGTTTACAAATGAGTTTCATTCAATCTGCCCCAGAAAGCAGAGGAGCTCAGCGATTCTCCAACGGTCTCAGATGAGTCCAAGCAGGACAGCGGTTCCGATCAGTCAGCTGACGACAGCAGGGGCCAAACAGACGACTCAGACTCAGGCAGTGCGGAGGAGGACACGGGCCTTTACAGATCACACATGAGCAACAGCGAGACAACAGTAGCGGACAGACTGAGAGAGATTCGACTGCACAGAGCAATGAAAGAGCAGCTGTCAATCAGCAACCAGACACGCCCACTGGACACACCCACACCAGACAAAGGTAAGAGCACTGAAGAAGAGTCTGAATTAATGCAAGGTATTATTTCAACAATCAACCACAAAAACACCGTAGAACAAGCCAAACTGAAAGCACAGCACAACATTATTAACATTTATCTGCATCTAATATAATAACAATCGCAATGGATGGATAGGTTAGGATATTGGTTTTCGATTCCCAGGAGGTCAAACTAAACTTATTTGAGTTCTTTTATCTAGGCCCATTTATTTTCTATAAAGATTGTAATTTTCCGTTGTTTAATTCATTTTCTATGAGGTTTGTGACCAATATTTAAGACATGTCTAGATACATTTTGAAACCCTAATTTGTGTAATTTTTCAACTTTCTATGAACATTGAATAAACACCATTTATAAAATTAATAAGACACACACATATGCGTCAGTTTTTTTTTTTTTTTTTTTTTTTTTTTTGAAAGAAATTAATACTTTTATTTTCCAAGGATGTGTTAAATTGATATCATAAATAAATGCTGTTCTTTTTAACTTTTTATTCATCAACGAATCCTGAAAAAAGTATCACAGGTTCCAAAATAATATTAAGCAAGCAGCTGTTTCCAACATTGATAATAACTGAGCATCAAATTGGCATATTAGAATGATTTTTTTTAGGATCATGCCACAGTAGACTGGATTAATGATGCTGAAAATTCAGATTCACATTACAGAAATAAATTATATTTTAAAGTATGTTAAAATAGAAAACCATTATTTCAATTTTTTATTGTTTTTTTTCTGTATTTTAATTGAATAAATGCAGCCTTGATGAGCAGAAGAGACTTCTTTCAAAAACATTAAAAAAGAAAGTTTCCAAAATTAAATATAAACATTATACAATTTTTTTTAAAAATATATCAGAAAATGAACAGATAACCTGGGAATTAACGATCTACATTTAAAAAAGGGACTTTCATGTTGTAGTCAATGTAAAGTTTAAACGAACAGCAAGCGCCATCTAGTGGACTTCTAGTATCATTAGCACAACCAACAGCGAGCCTGTAAGCCAAGGCCTGCGTGCGCCACCTGCAGGACACACCAGTCACTGCAACACTTTCCTTTGTTTACCAGCTGCGGCTAATATTCAAAAACAGGCAACTTTGCGCTGGTGTTTGCTTACTAAAATGCTGCTTTGTTTACAGACCAACACAAAAACTACAACCAAACTTCTTTAGAAACAGAAAACAAACACGAGTTTACAGGATTCCCAACATTAACGTACCTGTAACTGTTACCTGACTTTCAGCTTGGGAGGTCAGATGTTGGTCAGGTGTTGTTTGTGTCGTCACCTTAAATAATATTGCACTTACATAGTAAGTTTTTTGTTGTTGTTGTTGTTAAAGTGGATACATGATGAATTGAGTCTGGGTTTGTGTGTGTGTGTGACTTAATCTGTGCGTGCGTGCGAGCGCGCATACGTGTGCGCTGGAGCGGGAATTTGCACTTATCCTACGTTTCCATGGCGACAGCAAACGCAGTCAGGGGGTCACGGCTGCAGGGAACGGCCAGAGAAACATCCAACAGGAACCACGGCTCAACTCATGAGAGGGAAAGAGAGAGACGTGACAAAACTAGACTGCTCCCCATTATAATCAGCACAGCTGTCTAGTTAGAACCAGAGCCGTTGGGTAAGAACGATCTAGTTTTAGCACGTACTAGCCTACTGCTTGCGTCACGATCTCGACGTCATACATTTTTCCTAGAGTTCGAAAATCATTCATTTAAAGGGATAGTTCACCCAAAAATGAAAATTCTGTAATTACTCACCCTCATGTCATCCCAAATATGAATTTGTTCATCTTCGAAACAAAATATGAAGATCTTTTTTGATGAAATTAGAGATTTCTGTCCCTCCATTGACAGCTACGCAACTACCACTTTGACGCTTCAAAAAGTTAAGAGATTGTAAAACTAATCCATATTGAGCGCTTTAGTCCAAACTTTCAGAGAAGACTCGATCGCTTTATATGATGAAAAGATTTACTTGAAATCTTTTATTTAAAAGCTTTTATTTCCATTTTATTTCTATCCCTCAACCATTTACAGCGACCAGAAGCTGTTTATTTTCAACCTGTGACAGCTTTTGCCAATGCAGTGTGAAACGTGAAAATGCAGCTTGAAGCGATTAAATGAAAGCATCAAATACCATGAACATATTCAAATACGCATATTCATATTAAATATTTTAATATATATATATATAACTGGGTCAATGGCATGACGTGCATATTTTGTGTCAAGTGCATTATTTCCTTTTAAAATAATTTGATAAATTCATGACATATATCCCATTATTCTATAAAACGTATTGAGTTTGAATACATTTTTAGTACATTTAAATACGTTTTCTTATCTTATACCCCCAAATGACAAACAAATGAACAGACTAAGAAAACTATTTAAAATGGTGTCTTAATAAAAACTAAAATGGCATAATTTTAGGTTTGAAACCTTTCATATAAATTCATTTAATAAATATCAGTAGTTTGAAAGGTGCTGAGATAATTGAAAAACCTTTGTCCAGCAATTTGTATATCCTCAAATGTCAGAGTGGCAACTGCAAACATTTCACTTGACTGACATTTTAAAGACAAATTACGTTTTTATTCAAACTTTTAAAGTGCATAACCGTGAGTGTGAATGTCTCTAAAATGATTTGTGTTCTCAGATTGGAAGAGGTTATTTGGATTTATTTTAGATGATCTGGAACAGTGTATTTATTGCTGATGATGACTTTGCCACATTGCACCTGGTTAGATCAGTCATTTTCAGTCATTATGGTGATGGTCTTGTGGTGCCGCGTCGTTGCTTGCAACTTAGAAATAAAGGTTGCATCACATGAATACAAGGGGGAAAAAAACTGCATGTAGAGGGCATAGTAAAGACCCCCATGTCATTGCAGAGGTAGAAAAAAAGTTCTGGCAGAGAGTTGGTCTCACAGGAAAAGCGTGAAGGGAGTGGAACTCCAGGCTTAGACCCCTCAGGGAAAGTCTAAAAATACAGTTCTCCCCTGGCCTCTCCTCTGAGTCTCGCTCTCCACGGCATCTGTCTCTGAAGTCAACCACGGTCCCCACGAGCGTCCTCCTCCATCTCTCTGTTTCTACCTACTTCTACCTCAATCACCCCTTCACCTATTCCCTGACCACCTGTCTCACCCCGTTTAACACATTCAAATTGAGTCATCACTCCCATAGCCTTTACCCTCTTACTCACGCTCATGTTATTTGTACTCTCTTCGTCCTTTACTTTCTTCCTCTCACTTTTTTCTCTTTTGCCTGCTGTCACTCTCCTTGCTTCTCCCTCTTGTGACCTCTAGACCTGCCTTGAGTGGGTGGAAAGGAGGATCGAGAGAGAGACAGCTGTGGATGTATTATAATCCCCGGCGGGCTTGTGTCAGGGGTCTAACAGCTTTTTAAAGTCAGCAGTGATTTACAGACAGTCAAAGTCTCGTAATCATGAATTTCTGCTTGATTATTTCCTTAGTCTTGACCTCTCGCGAGGTCCTTGTGGCTCTGAACCAGATCATAGCCGCGCTCCTACACGGAGCGATTAATCACATCTAACGTGACAGTTTGTTTATATAATATATGTGTGTGTATATATACTGTATGTATACACACACATACAGAATTTACAAAAATAAAAAAAAGTTATCTTTAACAATCCTAATTATATATTTATATATAGCCGCCTAATATAGGTCACACTTTAGTTTAGGGTCCAACTCTCACTATTAACTACGACTTTGCCTAAGTAAACTCCTAATTACTGCTTATTAATAGTTAGTTAGGTAGTTGTTAAGTTTAGGTATTGGGTAGGATTAGAGATGTAGAATATGGTCACACAGAATAAGGCTTTAATATGTGCTTTATAAGTACTAATAAACAGCCGATATCCCAGCATGCTAATAAGCAGCTAGTTAACAGTGAGAATTGAACTCTAAACTGACATGTAGGCCTATATTATTCATAAAAAATAAAGTTGAATATAACTATACATATGTGTGTGTTAATAAAATAACAGCTCAATAGAAGCAATCTAATTCTACCCATATTAAATCTAACCTGCTGCTGTGTATTTTCTCACACTTAATGTATCATGTTGTTAGCTTAGCAACATGCTAACATTGTGCATGCTGCCCTTGTAGACAGCAAGGCAGCTCACTGGGTTTTTCAACAGAGTAAGTTTTGTTTCCATGTCTAATGATGCAATCTTTCTTCTCTTTCTGTCTCTGTAAAGGAGTGGTGAAAGAAAATGATAGCAGCCTGACGTATGGCAGTCGTGTGGCTCAGCTCAGGAAGAACTTCAACACCACAAGTGCCCCATGTGTCAAACCACCGATCCCCTGCAAGCCAGCTCACCTACTGACCTCCCCCTCTGTCCGATAAACACAACACTGCCACTCTGCACACCTGAAAAACATTCTTGTGTATTCAAAAACCTGCAAAATGGACTAAAAAACTAGAAGAACTTGCACATACCTGCGCGTATGAGCAGATCCAGGTGTGGATGCAGCGGGAGACAGACGCTGTACAGAAAGCAGACGCTCTTTATGACCCAGCTCGCACCAATACTCTTCAGTTTTCACATTGTTTACAGGGGAACATTTGTTCTACTGCCTTTACGTGATATTGTTTATTTTATGTTTTTTATATAAACTTTGTTTCCTTAAGTGGAGAAAGACCAAAGTTAATGTTTTTATAGATAATGGCTCATCTTTTTTTTCTGGCTGTAAATAACGGTGTTATATTGTATAAAATAAAATGGTTTGAACTGGTTTTGAGAACTGAATGCTAATTTAAACAGGAATGCTGTTCCAGGCCCTCTAATGTCCTCCATGGACGGATGGATGGACGGATAGATAGAGATGGATGGATGGACGGATAGATAGATCGATAGAGATGGACGGACGGACGGACAGATAGATAGATAGACAGATAGATAGACAGATAGATATACCAAGATGGATGGACGGATAGATAGATAGATAGACCAAGATGGATGGATAGATAGATAGATAGATAGACCAAGATGGATGGACGGATAGATAGATAGATAGACCAAGATGGATGGATAGATAGATAGATAGATATACCAAGATGGATGGATAGATAGATAGATAGATATACCAAGATGGATGGATGGATGGATGGATGGATGGATGGATGGATGGATGGATGGATGGATGGATGGATGGATGGATGGATGGATGGATGGATGGATGGATGGATGGATGGATGGATGGATGGATGGATGGATGGATGGATGGATGGATGGATGGATGGATGGATGGATGGATGGATGGATGGATGGATGGATGGATGGATGGATGGATGGATGGATGGATGGATGGATGGATGGATGGATGGATGGATGGATGGATGGATGGATGGATGGATGGATGGATGGATGGATGGATGGATGGATGGATGGATGGATGGATGGATGGATGGATGGATGGATGGATGGACGGATGGACGGATGGACGGATGGACGGATGGACGGATGGACGGATGGATGGATGGATGGATGGATGGATGGATGGATATACCAAGATGGATGGACGGATAGATAGATAGACCTGGATGGATGGATGGATGGATGGATAGATGATAGATAGACAGACCAAGATGGATAGATAGATAGATAGATAGATAGATAGATAGATAGATAGATAGATAGATAGATAGATAGATAGATAGATAGATAGATAGATATACCAAGATGGATGGACGGATAGATAGATAGACCTGGATGGATGGATGGATAGATGATAGATAGACAGACCAAGATGGATAGATAGATAGATAGATAGATAGATAGATAGATAGATAGATAGATAGATAGATAGATAGATATACCAAGATGGATGGACGGATAGATAGATAGACCTGGATGGATGGATGGATGGATAGATGATAGATAGACAGACCAAGATGGATAGATAGATAGATAGATAGATAGATAGATAGATAGATAGATAGATAGATAGATAGATAGATAGATAGATAGATAGATAGATAGATAGATAGATAGATAGATAGATAGATAGATAGATAGATATACCAAGATGGATGGACGGATAGATAGATAGATAGATAGATAGATAGATAGATAGATAGATAGATAGATAGATAGATAGATAGACCAAGATGGATGGATGGATAGATAGATAGATAGATAGATAGATAGATAGATAGATAGATAGATAGATAGATAGATAGATAGATAGATAGATAGATAGATAGATAGATAGATAGATAGATAGATAGATAGATAGATAGATAGATAGATAGATAGACATACCAAGATGGATGGACGGATAGATAGATAGACCAAGATGGATGGATGGATGGATGGATGGATGGATAGATAGATAGATAGATAGATAGATAGATAGATAGATAGATAGATAGATAGATAGATAGATAGATAGATAGATAGATAGATAGATAGATAGATAGATAGATAGATAGATAGATAGATAGATAGATAGATAGATAGATAGATAGATAGATAGATAGATAGATAGATAGATATACCAAGATGGATGGACGGATAGATAGATAGATAGATAGATAGATAGATAGATAGATAGATAGATAGATAGATAGATAGACCAAGATGGATGGATGGATAGATAGATAGATAGATAGATAGATAGATAGATAGATAGATAGATAGATAGATAGATAGATAGATAGATAGATAGATAGATAGATAGATAGATAGATAGATAGATAGATAGATAGACATACCAAGATGGATGGACGGATAGATAGATAGACCAAGATGGATGGATGGATGGATGGATGGATGGATAGATAGATAGATAGATAGATAGATAGATAGATAGATAGATAGATAGATAGATAGATAGATAGATAGATAGATAGATAGATAGATAGATAGATAGATAGATAGATAGATAGATAGATAGATAGATAGATAGATAGATAGATAGATAGACCAAGATGGATGGATGGATAGATAGATAGATAGATAGATAGATAGATAGATAGATAGATAGATAGATAGATAGATAGATAGATAGATAGATAGATAGATAGATAGATAGATAGATAGATAGATAGATAGATAGATAGATAGACATACCAAGATGGATGGACGGATAGATAGATAGACCAAGATGGATGGATGGATGGATGGATGGATGGATGGATGGATAGATAGATAGATAGATAGATAGATAGATAGATAGATAGACCAAGATGGATGGATGGATAGATAGATAGATAGATAGATAGATAGATAGATAGATAGATAGATAGATAGACATACCAAGATGGATGGACGGATAGATAGATAGACCAGGATGGATGGATGGATGGATGGATGGATGGATGGATGGATGGATGGATGGATGGATGGATGGATGGATGGATGGATGGATGGATGGATGGATGGATGGATGGATGGATGGATGGATGGATGGATGGATGGATGGATGGATGGATGGATGGATGGATGGATGGATGGATGGATGGATGGATGGATGGATGGATGGATGGATGGATGGATGGATGGATGGATGGATGGATAGATAGATGAGACTTGGAGTTTACTTTAATAATAATTTTATATTAAACACATTGTATCCAACACCAGTTTAAAGCAACAAACAGATAATCGACAGTCAATCAACCTTCAAAATGTCTTTCCATATTATCGCCACATGTTTGGTGTGGCATCTGGTTCATGATGGAGCCAGTCAATCATTCCAGACTGTGAAACAGCAGCTGGGATAGTTCGAGCGGTCGAGACAGACGGCAGCGCCGGGTCATCATGCTGACCCTCGTCTCAAATGAGCTCATGCAGCAGAGTTACTGACCTCTCCCTTATCTCCTTCCATTCCTCGCTTCCTCGGAAGGATCAGGGCTGGGAAAAGAGAGACATGGAGGTGCATGGAAATAGAGGGAGGGAGATGGAGGGAAAGTAAAGATGATGTAGAGAAGATGGGTCACTCAATCTCATAATTTAACTGGTTTACAGGTGATTTTTCTTCAGGATGACTTTAAAGGAACACCAGTACTGAGTGAATCCTTCTGTTGGAGCTGTAGTCTCATGATTTAGCTGTGTTCCACATGCAATGTGAGTTTGAGTCTGGCTCACATCAAATAAAAGTGAACATTTTTATTTAATATATAATATTTAATAGTATTAAAAATATATACCTTCTGATCTTTCAATTTAGCACAATTCTCATTACATATAGCCTATATAAAATAGAAATGTATATACAATAAAAAAAATACTAAATCAATAAAATCATTTATAACCATACACATAGAAATAGTATGTTTTTATATAATTGTAATAACTTTTTGTATACTTGTTTTCCAATTCAACACAATTCTCATTACATTCTGTTCACATTAAAAAAAATATATAAAAAAATCCATGTCTAATAATCATATTATGTTATAGTTCTGAGGGGAGAAAAGTTCAGTAAGATGCTTTTTCAAAGAAATAAAAATAATTATATTAAGCAATGAGGCAGTAAATTGATCAAAAGTGACAGTAAAGATATCTATAATGTCACAAAATATTTCTATTTCAAATAAATGCTGTCCTTTTGAACTTTCTATTAATCAAAGAATCCTGGAAAAATGTTTTTTGCATTTTTGTAGGCCTGTTTATTCTGAAACGTCTTAGCTTTTTGGTTGACGTCACCTCCCCTTGACCGAGGGGAGTTTAGTCATACACACATCGACTGCAAACACGCATTCAGGTCTGAAACACCCACTTTTCATGATTCAATCGATTCCCAATGGGCAAAAATAACTTTTGATTTGAATATTCTGCTTAAAGTGAAGTAAAACGGGTTGTGAATGTTATTTTGTGGGCTGCGTGACTAATTTAGCCTGAACAAACATCACACACACAAAAATGGACAGTAAAGGCCTATCAAATGATATTAAAATCAAATGATTGCTGATGCTATGATGATAAACCTTCAGATTTTTTCCCCCCGCCTGAGCTAAATGTGGGTTTTCAAAACTCAACTAATGATGGCTATAGCCTACCTACCGTAGAAATACCTCTGATGTGCGAATGGCGAGAGAACAGATTAATATTTCATAAACAGTATCACTGCTGTGCGCGAGGCGCTGCAGAGTTTTGGGAAGCTGCTCTGTAACTCCAGTCGATATTTTATGTCTGTCGTCTCTGTAGTGACCAAACCGGTCTAGAATTTTTTACATGAGAGGAATTGATATTCTCTCTCTCTCTCTCTCTCTCTCTCTCTCTCTCTCTCTCTCTCTCTCTCTCTCTCTCTTTCTCTCTCGCTTCTACAAAGACCACGACTGTTTTGCCGTTACACTCAGATGCTCTGAAGAAGCTTCGTGGAGGAAGGTGGGGGGTTTCTCTGTGCGCGAGGAGGACAGGGGTACTCAGGCATCGTAAACCTTTTAAACACACATGCGCGCACACACACACACGCGCGCGCACAATTCCCTGCTGCAGTGGGATTCTCTGAAGGGAGATAAAAAAGACTCTGTTGTGCGCGGGAAGAGAGAGAAGCCCATCACCACCTCCACCACTGTCACCCAGGGAGAGAAAAGCGAGAGAGAGAGAGAGAGAGAGAGAGAGAGAGAGAGAGAGAGAGAGAGAGAGAGAGAGAGAGAGAGAGAGAGAGAGAGAGAGAGAGAGAGAGAGAGAGAGAGAGAGAGAGGAGAAAAAAGTGTTGTGGCGGTCTAGCGGTGTAGGCTGAACCTCGGCTCCAGTGACCCCTGGCGAGAGAGAGAGAGCGCTGTGTGTGTGTGTGTGTGTGTCGCTGCAACATGTGACAGGGCTACACACACACACACACACACACACACACACACACACACAGGCTCACCCCCTCAGGCAAGAGCGAAACGGTCTGCAGCGAAAGCGCCAGTGTGTGTGTGTGTGTGTGTGTGTGTGACCGAATCCGTTTGGCGAAAACAATCCCTTCTGTGTGTGCGCGCGTCTCTATACGTGGAGCTGCGTGTGCGTGTCCGTGCGTGCGTGTCTTGCAGTGAACGGTCTACTGCGTTTTTCCCTCCATGATTAATCAGAGCGAGGGCAGGAGGCCGAGGGCCGAAGGGACTGCGACAGCTCCAACGCTCTTAACCCTTTACTGCCCACACACACATACTGGAGATCCACACTAAACACAACCTGTAATATCACCAACACCGAAACCATTGCAAACTAATTAGCTGGGACTGGTTATAGCACAAACACCATTAGAGAGTAGGCTAATGGGGAACAACAGCGTTTTAACATTAGGGATTTTAGCAATTCTTTAATAATTCACCAGCTAACAGGGAACATTCTCAGAACTTTAGCTAATGTTCTGGCAAGATTTTCAGAAACTTATGGACAAAAGTTCTTCCAGTAACATTAATAGAATGTTTGTTCAAAGTTATCTGGTCTTATTGTTCTTAAAACCTTAGCATTTTTTTTATTATTATTTAGGCTATAGTCTACATCATTGAATCAAGTTGAATCAAAACATTACAAACTTTGATTTGAAGCAAACTAGAGGTACTATACGACCACATGTGATGACCTACCCCAACCCCGCCCCTAAACCTACCCGTCACTGGGGTTACGACCAACCAAGAGTGGTTGTGGTCACGTGTGGTCAGGTGTGGTCCGGATAACCGTATAGTACCAAACTGGATGTTATATAAAAACAGCTTGTCATACTCATATATACACTCAAAGACACTAAATTGTATAGGCCTATTTAAAGGGATCGTTCACCCAAAAATGAAAATTCTGTCATCACTTACTCACCCTCAAGTTGTTCCAAACCTGTATGAATTTCTTTCTTCTGCTGAACACAGAAGAAGATATTTGGAAGAATACGAGTAACCAAACAGTTGATCAACCCGACTGACTTCCATAGTATTTTCTTTATACGGTCAATGGGGTCCAAATTTTTGGTTACCCGTATTCTTCAAAATATCTTCTTTTGTGTGGAAATCTTTTGTAACGTTATCTTTGCTGAATAGAAGTGTTAATTTCTTTAGAGAAAGAAGAAAAAAAAAACTTTGATCCTAAACATTTGAACATAATCCCGCCCCTTTGATTTGACTACATACAAAATTGGAGTTTTGTAGCTTTAGTCTATAATAGAGCTTTTCATGTCATATTCTAGTTTACTGAACAGAATTATGCTTTCGCAGATATACAATACCATTGTAAAGATTTGATTTAAAATTCAAAAGATTTGAGTCAGTAAGGGTTTTTAGAAGTAGGTTTATTAATACTTTTATTCAGCAAGGATACATTAAATTGATGAAAAGTGACAGTAAAGACATTTATAGTGTTACAAAAGTTTTCTATTTCTAATAAATGATAAATAAATATTTGTATTTATCAAAGAATCCTGAAAAATATGTCATGGTTTCCACAAAAAATGTTACGCAGCACAACTTTCAGCTGTATTTTTGTGTATATTTTCTAGCATTTTAAAGCATTTTTTCAGCATTTTAAATAAATAATTTTGGTACAGCTGTTTATGCAGCACATATCAAGTGAATTTCACTCTCAAAATATATAATCTATAAATGATATAATCAGCAGAATATCAGTTTTTAAAAGTGTTTGCTCTGTTTGACAAGGTTGGAGACATGTGTCCTTTAATAAAATATATTTAAAATCGACCTATTTATGTTATCATTCTTTATTAATGCTCATTTTTTATATTTTTATTCAATTTTAATTTATTTATTTATGACAATTCTGTCACTTCGGTTACATAAAGCGATTGTCACTCTTTTACTGTCACCGTCTACACACCAGTGTATTTCTCTAACAGAACTGAACTGCTGTGTGAATGTAGCCGTATTCACTAGAATCACTCTTCAAAAGCTTCTCCATAGGGTTCAATTCAACTATTGAAATGCGTCATCGGAACAAAAATAAACATTTTCACCTTGTTCGCTCAATATATACCCCCACTGGGTCTTGGAGGTCCAATTATGATGTCACACACAAAATAATGTGTAATTAATAACAAACACTCTGACCTGTCAGAGAGACAGAAAAAAGCATTTTCAGCTGTTCTGTATTTTGGTTACCTGCTGATGCCCACAAAATGACAGTGACCAATTTTTGTCTGTTTAAAAAAAGGATGAGCCCTTCAATATGTTCAGAACCAGCTTCCTGTTTTAGATAGGAAATACATTAACCGGGAAGAAAACTGTGCTAATCCTGGGGTCTTTAAGAGTGAATCATGACTGGAGACTATGACTAACAGCTCTGAGTCTTCTCCTATAATGCCTGATGAGTTTGGAGAACACCTGACAAGAGATCAGAGAACATTCCTTCACAGAATCTCTCCAGATCCTTCAGATGTTGGCGCTTCTTCTCTTCAGTTCACCCCACTCATTTTCTATAGGGTTCAGTTTACGGGACTGGGACGGTCATGGCAGAAGCTTCATTTTGTCCTCAGTTACACATTTTTGTGTTGATTTTGATGTTTGTTTTGTACCGTTGTCCTGATGGAAGACGGCCCATTATACGATTTCTAGCAGAGGCTGTCAGGTTTTGATTTTTTTTATCTGTTGGTATTTGCTAGAATCCATGATACCATGTATCTGAACAAGATGTCCAGGACCTCCAGCAAAAAAAAATAGGCCCACAACGGATCCAGCAGTATATTTAACCGTAAGCACGGGGGACTTTTTATCCCTGTTTGCACCAAACACATCTGGTGGGTTTGCTGCCAAAAAGCCCTTTTTTTGTTTCATCTGACCACAGAATCTGGTCCCTTTTGAAGATCCAGTCGTGTCTGACAACTGAATATGCTGGAGTTTAATTTTGGAGGAGCGAGGAGGATTTTTCTTGAAATCCTCCCAAACAACATGTGGGGATGTAGGGGTTGTTTGACATATATTTTTTAGGTGTTCTGACCTTCCAGACTCAAGTAATCTCTGCAATTCTCCATCTGTGATCCTTGGAGAGTCTTTGGCCACTCAAACTTTCCTCCTCACCCTTCCATTAAGACAATATAGACACACGTCCTCTTCCAGGCAGATTCGTAACATCTTTAGTTGATTGGAACTTCTTAATTATTGCCCTGATGGTTAAAATGGGGATTTTCAATTCTTTAGCTATTTTCTTACTGCCACTCTGTATTTTGTGAAGCTCAACAATCTTTTGACGCACATCAGAACTATATTCTTTGGTTTTACTCATTGTGATGGATGATTAAGGGAATTTGGCCTTAGTGTCTCCACATATTTAAACTCCTGTCATTGCTATAAAATGTAATGTTCCTAGTCACTGTGTGTTATAAAAAAAATAAAAATAAAAAAAAGGTAAATATTAATGGGAATACAGTATACTTCAGAGATATTTTACTCGTAAAAAATTCTAGGGGTGCCAATAATTGTGGCTAACGTGTTTTGGAGAAAAACATTTATTTCATAATGTGATGAATCCAGTCCCGCCCTACATTTTGTCCTGTTATAATCCATTTCACTCTGATATACGTTACAGCAGGGAAGAAAAGACTATCGCAACATTCATGCCGACTCTAAGCAAACGAAGTTTAAAGGCGTTGAACTATAAAACAGCCAATAAACTTAGGCTATATAAGTAAAGTTTGTGACTGCACATCAATTGGGCTCTTTATTAATAGAACTTTTCGGCCAACTTCCTAAGCCAGTCAATTGCCAGAGACGATATGTCCGCTCTTTGACAACTAATTCTGTTCACTCGTGATCTCTAAACAGAAAAATGCTGTTAAATCTACAAAAAAGGCTGTGAAAGTGCCTATTATCATCATTTTTTGCTGTTTTCCACACATAGACACACTCAAACAACGTCATCATGAGTCATTCCATAGAGATGTGAACCTCTACCATAAACTACATAAAACACAACCACTGCCTCTGCACACACACACAATAAGCGGCCTTGTCAATAAACAACACTCTTTGTTTCTCATTACGTCACAGTTGTTTTGATCAGAGTATCCAGTCGTGAGGGGGGAAGATGCTGAGGAAACGAAATAGAAGAGATACCTGTGCAAGCGAACAGATAAAGAGAGAGAGGGAAGGAACTGTACCACCAGCAGGCCCCTACAGATCTGCCAAACCGCTAGAAGAAAAACCCTGTTTTATTTATAGTGCGGCGTATCCATGGAAACCCGAGAGGTCACTGCAAGCTAGACCTGTATTTCACCCTTGCTCAGGGGAGTAGGATTTCACGGAGAGGCGCTTAGATGTGTGTGCGTACGTGTGTGTTTGCGCACAACGCGGAACCGTGACTGATGGTGGTCACGCAGTCCCTAGAGCAGGCAGCCAGGCCCGGTGCATGCTGGGATGTGTGCACAGGAGGCAAGAGAAGCACAGGCAGAAATTGCGTCTTTCTCGGTGCCGTACATCAGAGCCGTTTTTGTTCGTCCAGACACGTTTTTTTGCTCTGTGGGAGAGTGCCGAAGTATCAAATCTCACTGCATTAGTCAGGGTTGAGCACAAGGTTTCATGTGATACATGCAAAATTTCACCACGAAACGTTTAAGGCGAGACACTACAGGTGAATAGGGTAAATTTTTTAACTAGCAGATATCACCATGAAACTTTCCCAGTTGATTACCTACATTAAGATGAGAAAAAAATGTATTACAAGTTTTCTGTAATTTAATGTTTAAATATGCAAATCAGGCAATATCTAATCAAATATGCACTAATTTGTATATATTTTAAAAAACGATATCTGAGTATTGGATAAAGCCAGATTAAAAATTATTTTTTCATTGTGTTCACATATTAAATGGGAAAAAAATTACAGAGGGATTTATGGATATCTACTTTTGTTATCCTGTAAATAAGAAAATACTGTCAATAGCCTTAAAAAAAATGATTTTCGCCATGTTTTTTGGAATAAAATGTTAGATAAATCAGGCTAGGAATAATATATTTACAAATCCCTCTGTAAATGTCTTCATAATATAACTAGGTACAAGTCTGGAAAGTTTGGTGTATACAGGTGCTACTGAAGTGGAGATTTCGGACTTGGAGTATGAGAGAAAAGTCATTTTGAGAAAACGGGCTTTAAAGATTTTTCATCAGCCAATGAGATTGCGCATTCAGCCCTTTTACTTTCACGATTGGTTGCTGATAAAAAGGAAATGACCATATTTGGATCCGACAGGATTGTACACAAGAGAGAGAGCTTCCTAACGGTGCTTCTGATGACAGGCTGACGGCAGAGATCGCGGAGCAGCACGCAGTGTTGCCAGATTGGGCGGGTTCCCGCCCAATTGGGCGGTTTTGAATTTGATTGTGCGGGTAAAAAAGGGTTTGGGCGGGTGGACAAAATTTGGGCTGGTTTGGGGTCAGTTCGGCGGTTTTCAAACATCTACATTTTAAAGTCTAATTGATTAAAAAACTAAACTAAAGTGTGCATGTAGTCCATAAAATCAGTCATCATGACATTACTGTACACACACGCGCGCCCATGCAGAGTCAGCTGGCGTTAGTGTTGACATCACCGAAGAGCACGCACTTTTAGCCAATCAGTGATCAGCAGGCAGATGCGATTGAGCGCGATAAGTTGTAGCTGTATATTCAAGTGATCGCTAATGCCAAAGTGATAGGCTAGCTATAGCCTACTAAACAGTAAGTTTCATCTACACAGTAAAGAGTAAGATAGTGAGCAACTCTAAAAACGTACACCTGGTGGGAGATAGATGGTGAATATAACTCTGAGGAGAGCACAGTTGAATGACTTGAAATTAAATGAAATATGGGACGTGAAATATGTCCATGGCCATGTGCACACTAACCTAACCTTACCAGAGACATCGGCAACTTTTACACCGTCCAGACTGCACTATACTCGACCCTGACAGCTGCTGAAAAAGGTTTGAATCAACGATGAATGAGTTTGACTGCTAAATTCTGCGTTATGTTCTGCAATGTGTACTTCCGAGGGTTAAAGTAATCGGTTCATTTCTTGATTGCCGTTTTGACAGTGTCCATCTGGACATTTTAGTCATATTGGCTAATTCTCCTTTATTATTGCCCTGTTTTGATCTGTTTTCCTGGAATTTTTTTTTATTTTTTTTTTATCATTGTTATTTTGTTTTAAAGAGATAAAAATTGTGGTTATCAACCTTGAATGACATGGTAATGAATTTATATCATATTATTTTGGCGGCAGTAAAATTTTGGGCGGTTTTTTCTTGTAGTGGGCGGGTTTTGGTGAGCTTTTGGGCTGGAAATCACCGTCCCAATCTGGCAACACTGGCAGCACGTTGATTAAGAACGCGAACTTTTGTTGAATTTATGAGAAATCTACAGACGCAAACAGACAAAGTGTAATAAAATAAAGACCTAAATGTGTATTTCGGACTTTTTTTCAACACAAGTCTGAAAGAAGACATGTTATTGAAGACAAATATCCAAAAATCTCAAACTTGACCAGTAAAAAAAAACCGATGTTTTTGCCTGCCGTGTCTCGCCTTAAATGCCAAGTATTTTGATCCTTAACTAATTTTTAAATAATTGCAAATTGTACATTTAAATTTAGCTCTCTGTGACTATTTATACTCATAATTAGGGTTAGAGATTTGAAGAAACCATTAATGCTAAGTATTACATTGCTGTGCATCAAAAATCCTGCAGTTTGATGAATGATGAATTAAATAATCAAATGCATCAAATTATGTGGCTTTTTGAGAAGAGGTGTGCTGATACTTTTTAAAGTGTTAAGATTTATGGGTTTTTTTCTGCTTTGTGGAAGATAAAACAAGTGAAAAATCTCATAGGCTTCCATCGAAGGAGCCATGTGCAGAGTCAGTTTCTTTATAGACACACACCTTAACGTCTTGGCTACAAAAAAAAGCTATTGAACGTTAACAGATATTAGTGTACAGTTCATTTAACACACGTTAACCCAAAAGCAAGGCATATTGTCACATAACATTAGGCTTGTTGTCATAATGTGAATCTATTGTTTATTGAAACTAATTAGAAAACAATTATAACTCATTTATTTTAATTATAAAATATTAGTTAAAGCATGTCTTCCATAAAAACCTGTATTTAAAATGTATTACAGAGTATTCAATGTCTTTACAGCAAAATGCCACCAGTAAAACAGCCATGCACAAAAAAGCATGCATTAATTACAGATTCACAGCAAAAACATGTTTTGGCCATTAATCAATTGTGTAAAATTAGAATATAAAACACATATGACAACATACCCCAACCTTACATTTATGGGGGGGAAATGCCATGGAGAGATACACTGCCATTCAACAGTATGACCCAGACCAATTACTAATACTTTTATTAAGCTGGGATGCTTTAAACTAATCAAAAGTGATGGTATAAGGTCACAAAAGATGGTATAAGGTTATTTTGAACTTTCTATTCATCAAAAAATGTATCATGGTTTCCACAAAATATTAAATAGCACAACTGTTTTCAACACTGAAAAAAGCTATTTTAAATTGTAATAATAAAAATTATTTTTTTTATTAAATAAATGCAGCCTTGATGAGCAGAAGAGACTTCTTTCAAAAACATTATAATGTCTTATAATGCCGACCCCAGAAAATGATAAAAAAAATGTCCAATCTAGTATTTTTATTTAATCTCTGAAACTCTTAAATTAATTCATTTTATGAGACAAATCCTACACACACACACACACACACACACACACACAAAACTGTTTTAAGTTTTCAATCCCTGCATTGCATCAGCTCTAAGTTTACATCGATGAAAGACAATTTCCCTAACAAGGACACAACTGCCTTACGAATGCCGTATACCTGAGAATCATTAAAATAACTACCACATTTTCTAGACAAAAAAACCCCACAGTTAAGCAATCATTATTTAGGTTGCAAATCCCAAGGCCGGATGTAAAAACGAAAAGTCTTCTGAAGACGCTCAAGTAAAACAAATGCATGAATTAGGAAAAGGCTACTCCACAATACCCAATTGTTGGATGTCCCAGTGGGTTCTGTTGTTCAATTATCAAGCACATCAAACAACCGAGTTGCCGTCCTGAAAAAAAGGACGTCCCTGTGCCAACGAGGGACACATGTGAGAGAAACCGTGGAGGAGCCAACGATCACTTTGAAGGAGTTACAGAGTTCATCAGCTGAGAACAGACTGAAGGTGCACCAGTCAAGCATATCAAACGCTCTGACACTAGCCTGTATGGGAGGGTGGCACAAAAGAAGCCATTACTCAAAGAAACCATGTGAAAGCACGTTCAGAGTTTGCCAAAAAGCTTAATAGCGTCCCGCTTACAATGTGGG
Source organism: Rutilus rutilus (assembly GCF_951802725.1). Classification (NCBI taxonomy): domain Eukaryota; kingdom Metazoa; phylum Chordata; class Actinopteri; order Cypriniformes; family Leuciscidae; genus Rutilus; species Rutilus rutilus. The sequence goes on from NC_140219.1 coordinate 6,831,121, forward strand.
AAACGATTTTGTGGTCAGATGAAAACGAGATATACGGCGTTTTAGGGAAAATTCAAAGCAATTTATGTGGTGTAAAATAAATCTAACCTCGCCACAAAAAAAATAAAAAAGCACCATGCCTAGAGTGAAATATAGCAGGAGTTGCATCATATTGTATGGCTGTGTTTTATCAGCAGGGACTGGACATCTTGTTAAGATAGAAGGAAGGATGGATGGTGCAAAATATAGAGAGATAATACAATACAACACTATATGTCACTGATTTGGTAGTAATACAGATTCTGTTCATAGATTCAAAGCTGAAACGGAATCGGAGTTTGATTGAACATTCTGAAAAATAAATGCTCCATTTTCAAGTAGAACCAAAAGACCCGATGATGTAAAGTATGGGAAAATGTTTAAGTTCTACAAAAGACTATCTAGTTCTTTATAGAAAACCATTAATGTACTGATACTTTAACCCAAACACCAGCTGATGTAAAAAAAAAAAACTATGCAACATCAAATTTTTTAATCACAGGGTCATAACAACAACAACAAATATATTTTGAAAAATATGTTTGTCCGTACAAGTTAATGGGGTCCGATTTTCTTTTTCTTTTATGTTGTCTTTTATGTTCCATTATGTTTTATTTTTGGTGAACTATCTCTTTAAGAGCATATCAAACATCCCAACATTCCACAGGATCATATAATTTTCCTGACACAAGTGTCACTTAATATAAAGGATAGACTGGGGCTAGTTGTCACACTTTTAATGTGAATATTTATAGATTTATTGTTAAAAGTCCATTTCTGTTTAGACAAACTTTATACTCTCGCACAAACTCTGTCGATAGTTCAGTGAACACACTGAGCCAATATCGTGGGGCATGTTGTCACAATGTAAACTTGCTGTTTACTGACACCAAAATACTGAATTTATGGTAAACAGATTTTTAGAATACAGATTTGTATTTATACTAATCTAAACTAAACCAAAATTCATCTTTCTAAATATATCGGTGTTTTTATTTATATTTAAATGTGCTATAGACTATGTACTAATAACTTTGGAGCACAAAAGTAACATTAAAACAATTATGAATCACAAAAACAGCAAAAATATTTAAAACAATTTTTAACAATCTAACATAATATTCTAACATTAAAAAAAAAACATGTGACAACTTGCCCCAATTTGACATTTATGGGGGGAGGGGGGCTACGAGTATTTGACTTTCTGATGTTTTTGTCCTCTTTGTAATGAAACCAGCTCCATCAGCAACCAACAGCACAGCATGTGTGTGTGTTTGATGAGTATGTGATGGAAATCTGATTAGAGATAAAGCTGTAAACTTTGTTAGCTTGCAGAGGTGACAGCGTCAGACACGGTGGATCAGACAACCCCCTCCTTCCCTCTCTTTCTCTCTCTCCCTCTCCCTATCTCTCTTGCTCGCCTTTAGGCCAATTCAATAAAGCCGGGCCCTTATTTACCGTCAGACGGCACGGCAACACACTGGACTGTGGTGAGAAGAACAATGGCCCCTCACAGCCCCGTCTTTACACAACACTACCCACGGCTGACGCTATCCCAGCCCAGCCCAGCCCACAGGCCCGATGCAGTGCTGATAGAGATCAGAGTCACGCTAGCTTAGTTTGAGCAATACAGAATGAGTACGGAGAATCAGTCCTGTATTTTTGGACTTTGTCATGCTCTTGTATATGGGTTGTTTGCTCATAGGCTTCATTGTACGTTTATAAAAGGAATAGTTCTAATAGTTCCATAATTATTACTGTCATCATTACATCATTTACTCACATGCTGTTTGTTTATCTCATTTTCAAGTTAAAATATCTAAAAATCCATAGAAACACTGCATTAGACTTGTTTTCAGAGAATGCATCTTTAATATGAATGTTTCTGGAAACACTTTATTTCGATAGTCCACTTTAGATGTTTTACTAACTATGCATAACTACCAGTCATTAGAGTACTGGTAAACTTAAAAGAGGTAGTTCACCACAAAATGAAAATTCGGTCATCATTTACTCACCCTCAAGTTGTTCCAAACCTGTATGAATTTCGTTCTTCTGCTGAACACAAAAGAATATATTTTGAAGAATATGGGTAACCAAACAATAGATGGACCCCATTGCCTTCCATAGTATGACAAAAAAAATGGAATATTTGGTTACTGACATTCTTCACAATAACTTCTTTTGTGTTCAGCATAAGAAAGAAATTCATACAGGTTTGGATACAATTGCTGGTGAGTAAATGACCGAATTTTTATTTTTATTTTGGGTGAACTATCCCTTTCAAATATGCTAACACTTTATTTTGATGGTCCTGCAACAGACATCTTCTGTCTATAAGTAATTTTGCAACTGTTTTGTTTCCGCCAATGATTAATAAATAAATAAATAATAATAGCGACTTTTTATCTCACAATTCTGACTTTTTTTCTCACAATTGCGATATATCAAGTCAGAATTGTGACTTTTTTCCTCACAATTGCGAGATATTAAGTCAGAATTGCGTGTTATAAAGTCGCAATTCTGGGAAATAAAGTCGCAATTGCGAGATATAAAGTCGCAATTCTGAGAAATAAAGTCGTAATTGCGAGATATAAAGTCGCAATTCTGAGAAATATAGTCGCAATTGGTAGATATAAAGTCAGAATTGTGAGATATTCTGAGGTAAAAAAAAAAAAAAAAACCAAAAAAATCCGTCTTTTTTTTCCCTTAGAATTGGACTTTTCACAATTCTGAGAAAAGATGTCAGAATTGCGAGATATAAACTCGCAATTGCGTGATATAAAGTCGCAATTGCAAGAAAAAAAAGTCAGAATTCTGACTTTATAACACGCAATTCTGACTTTATTTCACGCAATTCTGACTTTATATCTCGCAATTCTGAGATAAAAAGTCGCAATTATCTTTTAAAATGTTTTATTTTGTGGCGGAAACAAGCTTCCATAGTTTTGCCTATAACATTAGACACAATAGACTTAAAGGTAGGGTAGGTAATTTAGGAGAGGCTAGCAATAGCGAACTAGCTTTGAAATCATGAGATCACACCCTCCCTTCAGAGGGTCTCCAAAACCACACCACCTTCAAAACACATGACAGAACAGATTCTGCAACCATCAAGACGGCGTTAAATGACATTGTCAATTACATCAAAGCACATAACATTGCAATAATAATGAATGTAAACAAGTAGGCCATCCTATCATTGCATTCGAAACCGAATGCAAAGATTAGAACAAAAAAATGTTTGGTCCTGAGACTTCCACAGAAGATAATATTCTAATAATATTTTAATATTTAGACCATGATAACTATAATGATAACTATATCTATACATTTTTTAATAATCATTCTAATTATATGATAATAGGGAATAATAACCAGAAAATTATCATCAGCCAAAGTGGATACACAATTTTTAGTGACGAACATACCAACATTTAAGCCATATTCTCTGATCATCTTAACATCCGCTGCAGCTTTCAAATTTCATTCTGCATAATCAAACTGGTGCACTGCTTTCTGCAACCACACGAGAAAACCAGTGCTTTTTTACATTAAAAGCACAATTTATCCTAACAGGAAATGGCATGAGGGTGAGTTAATGATGACAGGATGTTCATTTTTGGGTGAACAATCCTTTAAATAGTATATTACAACACTGAGAACCAAGTAGATGGAGAAATCTTTTGTTCCCTGTAGACTTCCACAAACACACATGGATACGCACAGACCGTGACGTCTTGATATCCAGCGTGGCAGGATCACACATACACTGGGGTCAGTGGTGCTCAGTGAATTAGTCACATGGTGGTGTGTTAATGAAGCAAACCTTCACAAACTATTTAATCATTAACGTCAGGTTTCTACTGCGGCAGCAAGCACATTCTCCCGCCCTATCTTAAACACACACACACACGGAGCGACACTCGCTGTCTGTGACACACTCATCCTGGTTAGACTGCATCTCCTGAGACAAATCCATTTTATCTCCCCTAGACTGCATCTGCCTGTCTCCATCTCGCTGTCTCTCTCATTGTAACACACACACACACGCACACGCACACACTCACTCTCTCTGAGTCTCTCGTTTACTCACTTACACATTATCGGCCTGCTCCAGTCTGCTTGCGTTCTACTTCCTGTCACGCTCTCTCTCTTTGTTCCTCTTCCTCTCACAACACACATAAACACACAAACATGCAGTGTTCAGATCATCAGAGTTTACTGTACTAATAGTCTATTTTGACAGGAACACCCAACACAGGCCCGTCGCATAAATTTATGTGGCCCGGGAAAATATTTTATCATCGGTGAGTAGGTTATGCCATGTAGGAGGATCTTAGTAGTCCAGGAGATAATTCCTCTGACAAGTTTATGCAACAAACACAGGTTTGAATGCGTAGCCAACACATTGCAATTCTACGACCGCATTGTACTATGCGTAAAGGCAACAAACCTCCATACTCTAGGGGGCGATAAAGTTGCATGTCTGTGCCATTAAACTGGTTGTATTATTGTTCAGCTATAGCTAAATATAACAAAAGACTATAGATAAACAAAGACGGGGCACTCCTATCACTTATGAATGGAAGAAACTTCAACGCGCAATATGGCGGATTATGTCTCACCTTCTAAATAAAAGTACATTTTACATTGTGAAAAAAAATTCATTGTGTCACTGCAGCTGCCGTTAGAAGTGCCAGTTCCCATAGAAAACTGAGATTTGCGCTTAGTACTGCACATGCATTGGATGGTCTAGCCTGAAAAGTAAGCTTTTTTAAACATTATTTGAGCATATGTATACAACATTGGGTTGAAGATCAAAATGCAGCTTTATCGGAACAGTCCAAAATCGTAATACATACAAAGAGCAATGGGTCAAACACACGGGCAAACAAACCAAATGAGCAACAGGGCAGAAAACACAGGCACAAAGGGTAATAAAGAATACAGGGAGAGAATAAAAAAATAAAATAAAATGAAAACAGGATAAAACTCAGAAATGCAGTGTAACAACATACAAGACTTCGCAAAGAATGAGAAGACACACAGGGCTAATGGTGCGTTCAAGTCATCTCGTATAGATCGTATTTACAAGTTGAACGCCACCACAATGTCGTAAATACCAGTGGGGAGCTCGGGATTTTCTCTAAGCTCCGATCTTTACGAGTTGGGGGCGTGTCAGTGATTAACATGGCGGAATACACAATATGTAAAGGTATTTAGCTATGATATTGTCAGGCTTTTCTATTTACAGCGCAGTTAGCTAATCGCCAACACAGAATATGATAGTATTATAATACAACAATGCAACATGTAACGACGAGTTGGCAGTGGCTTCATAAATTAATTAAAAACATAAAAATACAAAGTACACCTGATGCACATTTCTTTGTTCTTCGTTTTCTAGAACAAGAGTTTAAGAACCTTACTGTATTTTTGTGTAATTGATTAAGAGTAAGTACTCCGCCATCTTGCTCCGACGAAAGTGACTTGAACGCACATGCCGTTATAAGCACGACTTCCCACCTCGTACGTACGAACTTCCCAGGAGGACTTGAACGCACCATTATACAGGCAGAGTTAACAAGGTAATGAGACACAGCTGAATGTAATCAAGCATAATGAGTCCAGGCAGTGAGTTATGGGAAATGTAGTCGATGATAATAGAGCACGAGATTTGGGAGGAGTGCCCTCTAGTGGAGATCATGTGCACTCCAGCTGGCGGAGTTTTGTTGCCGATTTGAAATGTTAGTTAATTATGACTTTGTCAAGCAGTTTTTGAGATTTCAGGATTACCCCATTTAAATAGATAGGACTTGGTCTTGGATGCTCGAAATAGCTGACCGAAGGTGTTGCAAATATGGCTGCAGAGTGAACAGACTTTCCTTGAAAGGGACTTTAATATACCTGTTTAGAAGCTCAAAAAACTGATCAGCAAGATTCTCTTTAAAGTATCGCTCCTCCACTGCAAGAGCAGTTGACATGAAAGAATAATAGTTATAATAATAGTTCAAAACATATCATTTTAGCTAATGCTAATCAATATGCAACATGTATTTGCAATTTGTTTTGAATTGTGCTCTGACGCATTTCAGAATGCAATTAACACAGAGAATGTAATTAAGGGGCCAAGTCACATAAAATGCGTTTTTGCATTGAAAACTCGAGTGGAATGAAAAACAAACAAACAAAAAAAACACAAGAACTTTATTGTAATTTGTAATTGAACTTGAGCAATTGTATTTTAATCGAATTTGACCTTTTTTGGATAAAGTGTCATCTGTGAAATGCTGTAATAGACGTGGGACATGAGCACAATGGTTAAAGCCGTCTGCCCACCGCATATTTAACACAATGGAAAAGTGGAAAAATGAAAACAATGGAAAAGTAAGTAAGTACGGCATTCGGTGTGAACTTGCATTGCATTTGGAATTGTGTTTGGACACATTTTGGAATGGAAAGACAAGTAAAATTAAGTTTGCGTAGCTAAAAGCTGCTGCTTTCACACATTTGCGTAGAGTAGGCCTATGTTTTGGGCCTCACGGGCCGTTCATATACACAGTGTGTTACTGCATTCAAAAACAGCACAACAGAACGCAACAGAAGCATGTTTTTTTTAGGTTTTTTTTTTTTATCTAAGCTCCTAAGCTAAGAAATATACTCCACAAGAACACTAACTTGATTTTATGCTTCACTGCATTTCCAAATGTGTCATATCGCGAGTGTGTGTTGCTGCAAGGGGCACTGTAGAAGGTGTTAATGTAAACTTAGCATCATCTCTTATGGTCAGCTTTCTCTTTCAGGTCAACTACTATTACGGTTAGTTAAATGGTTGACATGTCTGAAGCTATAGCTACTTGAATAATACAACATTTGGTTTAATGGCACAGACATCTGAAGGAAACTATCTGAGTTAGCCATGCTCATGCAGTATTACACACGGACCAGCACACACACACACACACACACACACACTGTGCATTGTGAACGGTCTCTCTCTCCTGTTTGAAAACGTGTCCTTGGTTCTGTTGCCATGGCCAGTAACTAACCTGTTCTCACTCTCACAAGCATGTGGTTTCTCTCTCTCCTCTTTCCTAAAAACTTTCCTAACTACCAGGTGCATCTCTCTTACTTTAGTTTCCAGTTTTAAATTGTCTCTCTCACCTTCCTCATTTTATATTTCATCACTATGCTGCTATCTATATCAGTCCATCCTCCTCCACAAAATCAGTACTGCTCTCTTCTTCTCATTCTCCTCCTCCCTTTCCCTTGTTCGCTCGCTCATCCTGCCATCCTGCCGGGCAGAAGTGCCCGCTGGCACGTTGGCAAGCTGGTGTCGCAGCGGGCACGAGCCAGCAAGGACAGCAGGTGACACAGATTTGCGGAAAAGCAGAATTAGAGGTGCGGGAACCACTGAGGGGGAGCACTCACGTGGAAAATGGGAAGTCAGGGAAAAATGGGGGGAAAAGGGAACAGAGCACAGCACACTTAAAAGTGCACACACTAACCCTAACCCTAACTAATTTAATGAAGTTAGAACTGTGAATTTTAATTCATTTAAAAATAAATATGATTAATGAAAATAACATACAATAAAAAAAAAAATAACATACAATAAATTCATAGAATGAAAATAACAGGAAAAACAACTAACCTTTTTTGTATAGCTGTTCACATTGTTGTTTTAAATGTGACCAATATGGTTCCAGTGTGAACAGATCATGGTCCTGTACTGACCCGCATGCGCAAAAGAACAATAAAAACACAACACGTAGCATGCGGTCATAGAGAAGTACACACGGAGGACATTAAAGTAAGTGATTACGCGTTTAATTATAGTGTAATCTGTCGCGGAAGCCAGCGAATTTATGCACTGACAATATAAAAAAAAACAGAAGAGGATGCGAAAAAAGAGCAGAGTTTTTAAACGTTTATGATATACGAGCCCTCATGTTTTGCTTGTATCGGTCACTGATAAGTAGCCTATCACTGTCCTTCACTGACTACGTTTCGCAACCGTCTTGATAACTTCGTGTAGTAAAATCTTTTAAGTGAGTCCCATGAGCGCAGAATTGTGACGAATCGCTCCAGAGTGAAAAAAAATCAAAAAACAAATTGGCATGAATTTCTAAATGACTGTTCAGACTGAGGTCACATTGCAAGCAGACATGTATCGGATTTATTAGGATCATATATGGAAGTGGCCCAAATCATAAAAGATCAGATTCCATGTGGTTTGTGCCGTTCACACTGTCATGAAAAAAAACATCTGAGTCACATATGAGCAAATAATCGGATTTGTGCTAAATTTACCTTCAGTCTGTCTCTGAACAAATTCCAGAACGTGAACAGTTCCAAACAGAACGTAACGCGTTTGCTGTATGAATGCAGCAAAAACCAACCACTCTCAGTTTGTTTTTGCAAGCCATTTAGTGGCTTGTTTATCTGTAGCCTAATAGTTCATTTCGCAATATAGTGCCGCAGCAGTGCCAGTCAATTGAATGTAGAGAAATAAAATACAAAATACAGAAAATGTGCATAGAATTTGTGATTGGAATAGCTGTAGCCTACTTTCAAATGTAATATGCCTAATAGAGGCACTGGCAATGTAGGCTAACTTGTAAAAAAAAATCAGGTAGGAGCAACAGTTAATCTTTAAAACAGGATTAAATCCCAGTAAACTATGCTACATTGTTGTGTTTGTCACATGACCTAAACTACCATAACGATTCTGAACTGTAAAAAGTCTTGTAGAACTTAGCATATACTGAGCTTTATTTACGGTAATAACGACATGGGGTGAACGCAGCATTCCTCTGCTGATAGCCTCCACTTATCTTAGAAATTGATTGCATATTTTATCTTGTGTAAAAATATGTTCGCTTCGGGAGTCAGATCAAATAATGATTAGAAAAAAATGCAAAAGTTAAGGAAAAATTTCAGCTGATGTTACTTCCTATTTGACGCATTGCATTGTGGGAAATAATTTCCCATGCAGTTTGTCCGTTTGTATACTGAACATGTAGTGCACAGTGTGCATAGTGTATATAGTGCAGAACCAGTTAGAGTAGTATGGCAGTATGTTATTCTGAACACAGCCATTGTGTGCAGTATGCTTCAGACGGTCAGTGAACGGACTGTGGGCGGTTTCTGGGCATGCTGCCTGAGGCTTTTCAAAAGATAATAATTATTTCAAAATCAGAAAAAATATGACTAGCTTTATGTAAAAACAAAACAAAAAAATTTACTGAAAAAATGAAACCAATTGAGAGGCAGTGAGATCACAACAGGAAAGTAAAATATGTCCCAGTGACACTGAAAAGGGGGTGAAAGAAAGATTGAACAGGATACTGGGAAGTGTCGTGTAGCCTGCAGTGGTCAATTCCCCACGGTACTGCTTCCTTTGTCAAATACCCTCGCTACCGTCTTCCAAACACACACACACACACACGCACACACACATACACACAGACAGTGCCTGAGGGTTTATGTCCACCATCTTATCACCATGCAGTGGCAGCTCTCTCTCTCTGGACTCTGGGTGAATTCCCTGTGCTGTCAGGGCCCTGTCACATCAGCAGAGCTAACAGAATATAAGAGAGAGAGAGGGAAATATCCAGAGTGAGATAGACGAGGGAAAGGTGAACAGAAAGAGAGAGAGAGAGAGAGAGAGAGGGAAAAATACTGTTTGTGTGTTGTATAGATTCACAGCCATAGGCTACGACTCAGCTAACCTTCCTCCACCCCTCATAACCTGAGTTGTACATCAGCTTCTGCTTCAGAGTTGCATAGCTGCATAAAACATCCTCCGATAGATTTTGACCCTCCAGCAAGTCATAGACTTCACCTGCAGCAATTCATACAAGCTTAAACTTGTTGGTTTATCAATTTCAAGCCGAGGAAAAGATTCTTAAAGGGTTAGTTCACCCAAAAATGAAAATGCTGTCATTCATTACTCACCCTCATGTCGTTCCAAACCCGTAAGACATTCGTTCCTCTTCAGAAACACAAATGAAGATGAAAATCAAGTGGTAAATAGTTTTTTTGCACAAAGAAAGTACTTGGGCCGCTTCATAAAATTTAGGTTAAACCACAGGAATCACATGGATTACTTTAATGATGTCTTTACCTTTCTGGGGCTTGAAAGTGGTATTTGCGTAGACTGTCAATGGAGGGACGGAAAGCTCTCAGATTTCATCAAAAAGATCATCATTTGTGTTCCATAGATGACAGAAAGTCTTACGGGTTTGGAACGACATGAGGGTGACTCACCCTGGGTGAGTAAATAATGAATTTTTGGGTGAACTATCCCTTCAATATGACTTGCTATTGCATAGACATGTAGCTTTGTCCGCTAAGAACGTATAATACCTGAATGATGGGTATTATGCTGTGTTGTGTTGTATTACTTCGTGAAGATATATTTTAATAAAGGTTGTTTGCTATGTCAAGCATTAATATTTTGATTGCTAATATTACGTGAAAAAGGTTTGAAAGACATGTTAACTAGAAGTATTTCAACTTTGGTTTCAACTACCTGAAGCGCCATAGAAACCACATACTCAGAACACATTAGCAACTGCATAGCAACAACATGGCAACCAGCCAGAACATCAGAATAGGTGACATATCTCATGTGCCAGTAAGAAACCACCTAGCAATCACCTAAATTACCCTAGCAATACATTAAACATTACTCAGAACAACCGCATACTATTCAAAACACCTCAGCAATGGCATAGCAACTCCCTGGAAACCAGACAGAATTTGAGGTCTAGCATTAAGACTCTGCTTAATTAACTTGGGCTTGTAAGGAACTACCTAGCAACCACACAGCAATGAGTTAAGAACCACTCAGAACACCTTAGCAACCGCATAGCAATGACCTGGCAACCAGCCAGAATGGGGGAAAGAGACTTGGGGGTGGGCCTTTTCACATGTGCCAATGAGGAACCACCTAGTAACCACCAATAACACCCAAGCAATCACATAGCAATACATTAAAATAGCCCATAACACCTAAACAACAGCATAATAACATGCTGACAACCACTCAAAACACCTCAGCAACCACATGGCAACAACCTGGCAACCAGACAGAATTTGGGGGGGACCATTGAGACATGGTGGTTTGCTTTTTTCACTTGGGCTAGTATTGAACCACCTTGCACCCACATAGCAACATACCAAAAAATCATTCAGAACACCTTAGCAACCACATAGCAACGCCTTGGCAACCAGCTATAATTTGGGGGTTATCTTTGAGACTTTGAGATTAGCTTTTTTCACTGGAGCTAGTGAAAACCTTAGCAACTACATAGCAGTGCCCTGTCAGCCAGAATACTAGAACAGGTGAAACATCTTTGAGACACAGTGGAAATCATGTAGCAACGCCTTAGCAACCACACAGCAACGTGGTAAAAATCTTTCACAACACTTTAGCAACTGTATATCAGAACCCTGACAACCATCCAGAACACCAGAATAGTGGGAATATCATAAAACCACTTAGCAACACCCTAGCAACCACATAGCAACATGCTAAAACCCACCCTAGCATTGTGGCAGCATTTTGCAGGGAAAGCACCATTCTAAAATCTAGTTTTAAGAGGAAATCTGTTTCTTGCTGCCACCGACAGCAGAGAGCCATGTAGAGATCACGTTGATGGGTTGTAGCAAATAAATGTTAAAGACAGATAGACAGAGAGAGGCATGATGACCCGGGAGTGGAAAAGCAAGACACTGAAAGCGAGAAACTGGCAGAGAGGAAAGATAGAGAGAGAGAGAGAGAGAGAGAGAGAGAGAGAGAGAGGACAGGCGGCTGTAATTGGCAGTCATTCTTTGTTGGAGAAGGCCGCTGGCTTTAATAGGCTCTGTTGGTGACTCGAGCAGTGAGGTGAAAACTGTGTACACACACACACACACACACACACACACACACACACACAACCACCCATCCCCCAGACCTGGGAAGTGCCTGACCGCCCCTCTCACCTCCCATTGCCCTGCACCATACCATCAGAGCGAGAGAGAAAGAACGCTCATGTCGTATCACAACACCAGCAAATATAACCTCTCAAACCCATAGCAAAAAGTGTTCTGAGTTCATGTTAATGTGAATATGAAATGTTTTCACGCCAGTTTTGACATGCAGTGGTTAAGCAGAGCAAGACTTTTGCAGATTTGTGTGTGCACACGTCCCACTGCGTTAGAGTGCAATTGTCGAATGGGCCATAATTCCCGTCAGTAAACGTGGTGTATTGATTGGTTTAGGGGAGATTGTCGGATAGCGGCCATGTCCAATTAGGAGCGAGATGGACCTTTCGCAGTTCACGAGGCTTAGAAACATGACATCATCATGAAAGATGGATCACAAGATGTGTGATTTCAACATTGAACACAAGTGAGTTTAAATTAATAACTGGTGTGTTTTCTTAAAGGGATAGTTCTCATAAAAATAGTCAATTGGACCCCACTGACTTTAAAAATCGGCATGACTTGAGAGTGAATAATGTTGACATTTTTGGTCAATTATCCCTTCAATACCTCATTATGAAACCAAAGCCATTTGTTTAGGAAAAAAATCAATCAACCAATGAAAGCTGTTTACACGCAGAGACCAAAGGCCATGAGGCAATAAAACTAGCACCTATTATATTCAACAAAGCAGTCTATACTACAAGTGCGCAATGACATTAATCAGTCTAACATGATTATAATGGGACTGATCTAGTTTTATTTCAATCTACTTCTGTCACGTCACATAACAACACACACTCTCAGTATGTGTTAAAAATGTTGTTTGCAGTGTAGATTCAGTGGATATACCAAAAAATAAAAATGCATCTCTGGACAAATGGCCGCCAGGCCAAAGAGGAATATAATAGTTTATGTTGACATTCTGTGTGCGATTATTTTACTATTTTGTGTGTGCAAGCATGGAAGATGTTGTCTTGTGTATTGCACATGTTTGACAAAGGAGTGAAAATATAGAGAAAGGGTTGCAGGAGATTCAGCTCGACGTCAGTTGTGCGGCTTGCGTGTTTGCGGTGTGGAAGAGGAGGAGGGGGGATGAATTAGATGGCTTCCTCTCTGAGAGAGACCTGACCGTGGCCAGCAGCGTTTCCCTGCCACCATACGCAATTAAAGCCAGACACTGCCTGGACAAAGGGGAGGGGAGGGGAGGGGAGTGGGGGGGGCAATCTCCACGAGAGGAAAAAGAAATCTTTCTTTCCATCTGTGGTGATAGCCCTCTCCCGAGTCTCCGTTCTGGTAGATTGGCCTGCGGAAGCACTGTCACCATGTGAGGTTTCACTTCAAAAAAGATCGGTATTTTTTGCAGATGGAGCCAAAATGACACGTATGTTTGAAAAGACACAATTTTGTGTTTAAAATGAACTCAAAATGACTGCGTGAGCTTTTTTCTTCTTTTCTGAATTAGTGGTTGATACTTCAAATTCATAAAAAATGCCTCCAAATTCTTATTGGATAAGCCTGTAAACGGCCCAATTATGCTGCGTTCACATCATTTCGGAATTACCGTAATTACGGGAAAATGAGTACTTGGGCTATATGTCCTCAGACTCTAAATTATTTGTTTCTATGGCAACCAACGCCAACATGGATCCATGTGCAACGTTATTGTTGTTGTTTACAGCAAAACAAGTAATCACTCAATTAAATTCACCTCTATAAGATCTTGCATTATATACATACTGAATACAATAATGTGGCATATTAAATAGAAATTTGTACCTAATGACCTTTAACTCTTGAGCAGTGGCAGAATTAGACTTTTAAACATGACATTAAGCAAGGCTACTTTAGCAGGTCCATAAACTGAAAGAATATATGTAATACTTATTTGTTTTCATTGTTTTGACCCATGTAACACTGTATTCTAAGATACCGAAATTGTAGATACCAGTTAAGTGTCACAATTCTCAATTCCAATCTATATACTGCAGTAAAAACTACACGCCTATCTAGTATAAACTTAAAACACCACTGGATACAAGTGAACAGTCAGTAATAAAATGAGAACAGTGCTAAAAATTAAGTGCTTGAAGTTTTTCAGGTCTAACAGTAAAATTGGTTAATCAAACGTAAACATTACTAGATTGATCCTTGTTAAAGCTACAAAAGTTACTCAGTCAAGATCAGTGAGTGATTTTTCCTTTTCTTTTGTTTCTTTGATTAACTTTAACGACAGACGGCAACATCTAGGGCTATATTAGGCTGCTGTAACTTTAAGATCGAATGCAATATATTGAATCCAGTATATTGACACGCATTAAGACATAACCGACTGTGTTTATGATGTTTCTCGCCAAGACGGCTATTTTGCCATACTTTTGTGTGTATAATATTTGTCAGTTCAAAAGCAAGAATAGTATTTGTGCGCTCTGTGGATGAAGTGCCATATGCCGAACACCAGACGTGTCGCGTTCTCAAATTCAAGGCGCCAGTGCAAAACAGTGAATCTAATCACCATACAGGCAAAAAGTTCACTTCAAGAATGAAAAAAGGGGTGTCGATGTGTTTTGCTGTAAAAACTGCGCAAACGGAAACAGAAATTACAATATGTATTATATCTCTTCATATGCACATACTTTATTAAATACAGAGAAAGAAAAATATTGAAAAATGTCTACACACTCTTCCAGGCTATAAAGTCATTATGTAAGATACATTAACAATGACAAATTATGCATTTAATGCAAAACTGTGGCATCCTGGACAAGCATCCTGGCTCTGCCACTGCTCTTGAGGCTCACAAAAAAATTGTTTATGCATATACTTAAATAGTTATTTATCTCAGGCCTTTATCTTTTTGGGGGAAAAGATGAGGCTAACTTGTGTTAGAGCTCCAATTAAACTGTAAAAAAAATTTTTTTTTTTTTTTTTAATTGTCCTGCATCTGGATATAAATGGAATTCAATTGAAAAACAAAAAAACATTTACTATGCACTCTCTTTCTCCACAGATGAATGAAAGATGCATTGTCCTGAAAATGCAGTCACATTAATTGTTGCCTAAAACGAGGGGTGGCTCATTTTACCCCACTGTTTCAGTAATAATTAAATGTAATGCTAATAAAGCCAATAATGAATCTACAAAGTGATAGGTTAATTCAAAGTGAGATCAAATTTGATTGTGTTTAGGCCTATTTGACTGATCTTATTGATTAAGTTTAAATTGCTATTTAAGTTATATAAAAGTTTCAGATTGAAAGAATAGGCCTACTTCAAAGAAAAACGACATTGATTTGAATCATCAAAATGATTAATAAAAAAAATAGAGTAAAAAAAAAAAAAAAGGGCCGCTCTTCCCCACTGCATTTTTAAAGACCGTCCAATTTGCACGGTTAAGAAGGTTTTAGGCAAAAATGTGGAATATAGCCTAATAAAATTAATTTAACCAAACACAACCACGCAACGATTAATTTGTGACTAAAAAAAAAGAGGATATACGAATGGGGTGGTGGAGGATAGAGGAGATGAGAACCGGACACGTTGTGCTTTTCCGCCATGTCCCAGCGGGAGTGTAATATCGTGGCTCCTGCGCGCTGACACGCGCACCTGGAAGTGCCGCTATGCTGCTCGCAGCACTGCACCAATTATAGCGCAACATCTCGCTCTGCCGTTACCATAGTAGCGCCGTGCTCCTGTTCCCCTGGAACGAATGAACCGTGGGGGAGCGAATATCTTATCAACCATCGCCCTGGTTACCGCGCGCTCTCTCTCTCTCCGCGCGCCCCGTCGCTTGAGTGAGAGGCCAGAGCCCTAGCTGCGAGTGTGTGTGTGTGTGTGTGTGTGTTTTGGACAGAGCTGCAGACGTTAGCGCAGAAGGGTCTGGGTGATGTTGATAAGACTGAAGGAGGCTTTGCTGCGTCCCTCAGCCGCTCTGTGATCGTGGCCCATCGTTTCATACGTGCACACGCACGCTAAATTGCATGCTAATTAATCAGATTTGCTCGGATAGAGATTCGCGTTCACGTCGCATGAGGGGCAGGGTGGCGTTCAAATCGTTTCTGATGGCCGTGCACCTGGAGGAGAACAAAACACGCTCGGCCTCCTCTCCACGCAACCCCCACACACTGCGCTTGCTCTCTCCCATATGCGGCCCTCTGGCTCGCTCGCTCTCATCGGATTGATGGCCACGAGGAGTGAGACAGACAGACGCGGCCTGCAGAGAGAAAAAAAAAAGCTTTCACACTCTCATTCACTCCTACACTACGGACAAAAATATCACGCTCAGTTCACTGGTTTAACCCACCCACAACACTATAGCACACACTCGCGCACGGTTCAGTCAGAGGAAAATTATGAGTGCTCATTGATTTCACCGCACATGACTTCTTCCATCCATGACTTTAGTTGTGGACACCAACCAAAAATGAAAATGAATGATCAAATAAACACATTTTAAAGAGCTTACAGGGATAGTTCACCCAAAAAAAAGAAAATTCTGTCATTAATTACTCAGCCTCATGTCGTTCCAAACCCGCAAGACTTTCGTTCATCTTCAGAACACGAAGATATTTTTGATGAAATCTGAGAGCTTTCTGTCCCTCCATTGACAGCTACACAACTGACACTTTAACGCTTCAAAAGTTCAGAGTTCGTAAAACTAATCCAAATGAATTGAGAGGTTTAGTCCACATTTTCTGAAGAGACGATCGCTTTATATGATGAACAGATTTAATTTAGGCTTTTATTCACATATAAACATTCATCAACTCGCATCGGTTGTGGTAAATGGAAGCTCATTGTTCACTTGACGTGCCAGAACCAATGAGGTTCATTTTCATGTTACGCAGCACATTTGAGCTTAAGCAAGAACCAATGAGGTTCATTCTTGCACATCAAGCCTAAATTCAATCTGGTCATTATATAAAGCGTACGAGTCTCTTCAGAAAATTTGGACTAAACCGCTCAATTCATTTGGATTAGTTTTACGATCTCTTTATGAACTTTTTGAAGCATCAAAGTGGTAGTTGTGAAGCTGTCAATGGAGGGACAGAAAGCTCTCAGATTTCATCAAAAAGATCTTCATTTGTGTTCTGAAGATGAACGAACGTCTAACAGGTTTGGAACGATAAGAGGGTGAGTAATTAATGACAGAACTAAGGGTGAACTATCCCTTTGATAATATCTCAAGCTCAAGACAAGTAATAATCATTCATTTAAAAAGGTCATCATCATGCAAATGCTATAGAATATGACATATTTCGACATGGACTATAGAAATGTTTGATTTGCACCTCGGTTTATTAAATTGAGGACTGCCAAGACCTCAGAATGTTTGGCTTTGGACACAAATACATGCATTCATTTACGCATACCAATAAATTTGGCCCCATACGGCACGGGAATGGCGTGCTGTTGGATTTTGTCTTGAATTTGTTTTGGTATTGTGCATTTAACTCAGTCTAGATCAGTATTTGAGCTGGAGTGGACCTGTTCAGATTGAAGAAGAAAAAAGAAGAAAAAAAAACACCAAAATGACAATTACAGCTAAAAATAAGTCACTTATTCAACATGGTGTCCATGTTATGTGGTTAGCCTAAGGCCCCTTTCACATGACTCGTGTCAGGGCTTCAGTGCACATCTCAACACAAGCGTCATGCACTTTGACACTCACATGAAAAGCGTTACAGATAACATTACAGAAGGCCGATTCACAAGGTTGCTGGGTAGAAAGAAATCAGAGAACCGTACACAGTGAAAATGAAAGAGCTACCATTTATATGAGCTTAAAAAAAACCAAGAAAAAATGTGGGACAAGAGTTCTCAAAATGTTTCTCTCAAGACCAGGGGGAGATCTACCTACCTTCAGAGTTCTGATCCAACACACCTGTCTGTAATTATCACGTGCTCCTGAAGATCTTAATTAGCTTGTTCAGTTGTGCTTGATCAGGGCTGGAGCTGAACTTTGCGGGAAGGTAGATCTCCAGGAACAAGATTGGTTGTTCTAGACCAGGGGAGCCCAAGCCTGCTCCTGCCGATCGACTGTCCTGCACAGTTCATCTCCAACCCTAATGAAACACACCTGCCTTTAATTTTCAAGCGATCCTGAAGACGTTAATTGGTTGCTTCAGGTGTGTTTGATTAGGGTTGGAGATAAACTGTGCAGGACAGTCGATCGGCAGGAGCAGGGTTGGGCACCCCTGTTCTAGACGTTGTGTTATACAGCTCAATGTGTCGCAATGATACAAAAGGTGAATTGTCTGGTAATCCTTGTCTACATTATGAAAACTCAATGACAAATGGGGTCAAAGTTGAAATAGTCTAAATTTTGAGCGTCTCAGAACAACCATTTCACGCAACGCTTGCTGAGAATTCAATGACGTGAATCATGTGAAAGGGACTTAAAGGAGCTCTGGAACGTAGGGTAACTCAGCAATAAAACATCCTACTCAGAAATATTATCATAAAACATCAATCATTTCCTGAATTTTGGCAGTCCATATGCTTAGGACTGTGGTTTCCATCTGACCAATCCCATAAGGCTTGAAAATGCGTGAAAAAGGAGGCGGGTCCTACGCATAGCTGGTGTGCAAACACACCATCAGCTGGTCTAAATGTTGTAGTTCCACCAGCTTCACCTTCCCTCCAATCTCAGCCGGCCTTCAGCATTTAAAAACAAACAACCAGAACGACAAACCCAAAAGGACCTTTCAAACATGTTTGAAGTAAGGGATGCTACATTAAAGTGTTTTTCACGGTCATCTTCGTATCAAATATTGAGCAACTTGAAAACTGTTTGACATATCAAAAAACAAAACAAAACGAAAAAGGCAATCGTAACATTGAGGCAGTCAGTAAGAACCACTGTGCTAAATTACAATAGTGCTCCTTAATTATCACAAGCTTTAAAACAGAGCCTTGGGATTACATTCTCTAAACGAAATTACGGCATTTCTCCACACATGGACAAACAAAACCACTAAACACACAAATAAAAATGATTGTCCGTTTTCCATTTGGCGGCAAATAGTTCCAGAGCATCCAATAAAGGGCAAGATTCTGAAGTAGAACTCAGATGGTTCCTCAAATGGAACAGAGGAAAAAAGAAAAACGGAATGACAATCCGCCATTCACTGTTTATTTTTGGTTCAGGACATGTTCGGTTTCAAATAGTGCTTTCATTCCGCTCTTCATTTGTTTTTTTTGTTTGTGTGCACCCAGTGTTTACAAGCGCCACGGCGTTCCGAGTGGGAGTAGCGTCACTTTCCATCGAGAGTCCTTCATTATGGGATGGAAGTCATGGGGGGAGGGTCCAGCAGCCCTACGGAAACCATCGGAAAGGAGCTCCGGTTGGCAGCATCACCTTCTTGGAAAGACAGGAAAGACAGAGGAAGGAAACAAGGAAGAAAAACAGCATGAGTCACTGATAATTCAACATAAACATAAACAATGGAACAGTAAGAAAATAGGAAATGTCTCATTAAACTGGACTCTCAACCCTCATCTCTAGACCGTTTCCCGTTTCTGTTGCAAATCCCTCTCTTTCTGCGGAGCCAGACTTGCTAAGACCGTAAAGGGCTGAAATACCGCAGTGGTGCAAATGGCAGATTTTTTCCCAGCCTGCTTTGGGACTGGGCAGGGGTAGTCTATGGCTTTGGGACTTTGGGAGAGTGGAGACAACGGCAGCGTTTCCTGGGAAGACGTCCAGAACGAAAGAACGAAGGACCGAGGGAGAAAAAGAGGGAGGGGAGCGTTCCCTTCATCATGAAGTAACATGCACAGGCAATGACTTCACCTTACATGACCTAGTCCCTCTCTCTGTTTCCCAAACACACTCTCCCACTCTCTCATTACTCTCTGACAGGGCTTTGGCGTTTGTATGCGCACACACACGCATCCAGACCCCCTTTTCCCTCATCGACCTCACAGACAAGCCAACACAGATGGGCTGTCGGCCCATGCACATGGCCAATCAGACAGAGCGTGAGTGCATGGACAGACACGCTTTCTCTTACACACACACACACACACACACAAACACTCACCAGATGAATTCCAAAGGTTATTTTTTAACCCATCATCTCTTCTGTGTCTCAAACACAAACACATAAAATATATCAAACATCAAACACATAAACATACACAGGAATGAAAGTAAGAATAGAGGATCAAGGGCACAATAAACACTAGAGATAGACAATATTGGGTTTTTTATGGCTGATATCAATGCATTTGATTTTAACCTATATAGCAGAACTGAACTTATATTTTATTTTCATAACTAAATTATCATTATACTATGAGAATAAAATAAAAATAGGCATTATGAATATTTTATAATTAATAATAATATTGTTATTATTATTATTAATGATATAATTTATTATTAATAATAATCATAATTGTTATTATTATTATGAATTATTATTATTAATAGTATTTGTTGCTGTTTCTGCAATTACATTTATTGTTTATTTCTGAATTTTGACATTAATAATTAAATTATTAATAAACTATAAAAAATATAATATGAATTTGAATTATTGTTATTATGAATGCAATTAAATGTATTATTTTTTGACAACAAAATTATCATTGTGCAAACATTTTTTTTAATTATTAATATTATTTTATGATATTTGTAATTATTACTGTTTATTTCTGATACAAAAAACAATATGCTTTAATATTATTTTAATTATTATATTATTATTGTGAATATCATTGTTTTGTTCTTTTTTGAAACCCGCCGATTTGTGGAAATGTATCGCTAGATTTAATAAAAAATTTAGTCAAACCATTTATCACCCTATCTCTAATAAACATACAGTAGACATTTTGCTAAATGTTTTTGATGAAAATGGTGAGTGGTGTCTGTGCAGAAGTCATTGCCACAATGCTAAGGTGTTGCTATGCAGTTGCTATGGAGTTTGTAGTATGTTTTTAAGTATATGTCTGTAGTTATGTGGTTGCTAGGGTGTTCAGGCAGGTTGCATGCTCCTCTCTACAAGTCTCTTGATTTTAGGTATCAGTAATGTCTGTAGCACAAACAGAATGAACAATGATACCTGCCTTATCATACACCACTAAAGAAATGTCAGATGAGAAAATGTATGTAAAAGCAAGCAGGTACAGATATATGTTGTTATAATGTGTGTCTGCCTGTCTTTGCCTCTCACACACATACACAGACACTGACACACACTTGTTCCTAAAATACTTTAGTCGCCTGGCTGTGAGACTGAGATTCCTCTAGAGGAAGGGGGAGGGGCCTGTCAGGCAATGTCTGAGGCCCCGCCCACTCAATCTCCTCCTACTTCCAGCTATCAGGGACTTTCCGAGATACCGGTCACCACACAGATGGAGTGAGATGTGTCATCATGCAGTAAACGCACATCAACAAAAGATGCAAGCAATGACATGCAAGGTAAGATCAATGGCCAGAAATCGAATGAGATTTGCACAAAACGCATAGGCCTAAGCTGGCTCAAAACACATAAAAGGTCCTACATATAAAAACACATCTATCCATCCCAAACACACACACACATACGCGCATCAAGAAGTCAATAGACCCCCACACCACTGACTGTGACCTGTCAATAAAGGCTCTTTAAACTCCATAAGTCCTCTATGCCGTATTCAACCAGACCAACCTCACTGTCAATAAAAGCACACAAACACACACAGTAATATACGCAAACCCACCATCAATATATGCCTAAAACATTTTAAAAACACACTGAGAAACACGCACATAAAAAGCACAAACCACTGTCAAGACAATAAAAACCCCAGTTATGCTTCCAGCGATAGAACAACCTAACATCATGTGCTGCATATAATGCTTGCTAGACATAAGATCATTACAAATCACACTGTGCAACATGGATTTAATAAACTTGGGTACGACATTTATGTAGACTGTACGATGATGACGACATCTATTCAATCGTAGTCTACAACGCGAATTAGTATAGAAGAATAAAACATCATCAGCATGCGCTAGCGCCACATTTGGCAATTGTGATTTTTATGTGCGCTGAAAAAAAAAAAAAAAAGAGTAAGTCAGAAATGAGATTGTGGACGCGGTCATGGCTTGATAGGCATGTCAATTTTGCAAATGGAGCTTGAGGTTGAGGATTGCAGGTTGTTTTACAGCGGCCATCTTTGGCCATCTCTCACTGTATGACGTAGGATCACCGTTTAGGAGCCACGACCACAGAGATCACCACGATGGGTCATCTTTTGTCTGGGACAGCCCAAAATCATACAATGTGTACGACATTTCAATATCACTAAGACATTTCTTGTTGATCTTTTAAATGATGCATGTTGCACTGGTCCAACTTATAATTAGCATTTGTTTCCTCTAAAATATATTTTTTTCGAACTAAAAACCTGATTCAGTGTCATCATGTGATGTAATCTCAGCAGTAGTAATGTTCATATGCGTTATTAGGGCAACTAGGTCAGCAACACGCAGCAGTGTGAACGAGGCTTTAGCCAAGAAATGTACTCAACGCAAGTATGCAAATTCTTGCTTTTCCATGGTTTTTGTAGTGCTAGACCAACATGTTTGAGCGTTGCACTCTTTTGTAGCATCTTTCCCATGACACAAATGCTCAGCTCAATTATTCCACGGCCTTGCTTCTCATATTATAAAATGCAAAAAAAACACGTTCTGTGTGAATTCCTCTTAAGTGTTACATATCTATAAACTAAAAATGTAAAATTGCTTAGCAAGATTATTTTGAAACGGTTGCCCGCCATGACAGTAGTTGACCGCGTTTTTGCATTCCACTGCGCTGGTTTCCCATTGATTTTCAATGTAAACATGCGCTAGATGGATGTGTTTGACCGTTGCACTCGCAGTGTTGCCCTGCCATTCCTCAAAAACACATTCTGTTTGAATCACATATTAAGAGTTACCAATCTACAAAAGCTGCTCAAGTAAAACAAATAAAAAAAAATGTAATTGCTTGGCAAGATTATATTTAAACTGTTGCCGGTCATGACAGTAGTTGACCTGAAAGACAAAAGACAGTTTATGCAAATTCTCACTATAGCACTCCTTGTGGTAACATATTTGTGTTGCATTATAGATTAGAAATATGACAAAGTGTGATGCTTGCAAAGTACATGCTTGCAACGAGTGTATTTTAGGCCTTAGACTTCATAGAGACACATAAACACAAACACACACAAACTAAGCCCTCTAAACTTTTGCACACACCAACACCTCAGTCTCTACCTCCTCAAGGCTGTAATTCTCAAAGAAACCGGGCTGGTCACTGGTCAGTACACACACGTATACACACACAACCCCTCTTACACACACCAAGTCCATAATGACTTTCACAGGGGCTGTGTTTGCCTCTTCCTGCAAGGTTGTACACACAAACAGACACACACACACATGCGGTTCAGGGCCTCTGGAGGACGAGAAAGAGAGGGGTTCTGGGACACATTGACACCTGGTGCTCCAGATGACAGACGCAAAGGCCAGATGGACCATATGAGGCTGTCACACACATACAGAGACACACATATGCACATGCATGTACGCAAACATGCATGAAAACAAATTCATATGCACAAATAAAAACTGCCATGCTACAAAAAAACAAACAAATACATAGTCACACAACATGTACGAAAAGCCCCATATGCACTCATATAAATAATTGTATTAACCTCCCTAAATGAATAATTTAGAAAAAGTTTGTAGCATAAAGTAAAAATGCAGTCACATTTACCATTGTTTTCACAGTGAAATCCAGTCATTTAAATGGAAATCCACGCGATCTGGAATTTTGTGTGAAAAATGAGACATTACCCCACAAAGATTTTGCAGGCCGCTTTAACAGAAAGCTGCTCGGTTTGAAAGTCACTTCTGTGTGAGATGTTTCATATATCATCACAACACTATTGACAGACCTTTTTTGTCTGCAAAATTTGTTAATGTGACTGCATTAACATTATCTGTTATGCTGGTTGAAAGTGTCTTCACATCCTGATAGCAATCACTAAGTTAAGTGGTCTAGATGTATTTATATGTATATATATCGTCTGCGGAAGGCGTAGGACCATAAAATGTTCGTCCAATCATTGCATTCAGTCCGATGTCCTACCTTGCCTGTCAACGTATGTATTTCCATACCTCCGCGCACGCTGCTCGCGCAGACATCACACGTCATCAGTGCGTTTCATGCTATGCAGAGTTATTAGACAGACGTCAGTCACCGAGCACCGAAACAGCAGCCGTCTTTTACAGATCCTCCTGAACCAAAACAACGAGCTAATACTGCGTTTACGCCGTGACTGTAATTTGGAAGAGATGGAAACCTGTGACGTTATACTCAGGGTCTGTGACTCGAATTTATGCGTTTCAATGGCAACACTGAATCTGCAGCAGTCAGGTGGTACAGGTCAGATCTCTTTAAGTTGTTTATGTGCATTATTATTTTAATGTTATGTGCTTTGAGACATGAGGTAGTTGAACTGTCTCTCGTGACGCTTTTGTTTGCTCCCTGCTGTAAGCATCCATGTGTTTTGAAGGAGGCTGGGCTTTGGAGACTCTGAAGGGAGGGTGTGATCTCATGCTTTCAAAGCTAGCTCGCTATCGCTAGCCTCACTGAAAATTGCCTACCCTACCTTTAATGCAACAAAATCAGACCCTATTTAATGTTTAACATAAAGCTGTATGGAGCAGGATTTTGGGCCATTGAGATTTCTCTGTGGGCGGAGCTATTCAGCAATTCATTTGGAATAGCATACCACCACACTCTTGCTACAGTATGTGGACACTTCCTAAAATACCTGGATGACATATGCCAGATCTATTACATTGTGTCCCGAAATGCATTGCACTTTCATTTCAACTGTGATGCATGTAAATAATTTAACAAAAATAAAATGAATCCCGCATATTGCTATAGCTTGCAAATCTTATTTTGATGTTTAGTCATGTGACCTTCATATGACCATCATCAAGGTTGCATGGCTGAAACGTATTAAAATAAGTTTTGCAAGCTACAGCAGCATACAGATTTCTCTATTTTAATTAGATTATTTACTTATTCTTATACGCACCTGATTATAGGATTTACAAAGAGTTGCATTGGCATTTCATTCATCTTTTTTTACGCAAATTTTAATAAAAAAGGCAAAATTATTATTTTTTTTTTTATTTGATTTAATTTCCAGTCATATGCGAAGGTCATGTGACAACAGTTTAGCATACTACTGTTTTACTGTAAAATAATGTCTACTGTTTCACTTACTATTTTTAAAGAATAGTACACACTTTACAGTGTAGGTAGTATCGTTTTCCATTTCCAAACACAGCCAAATCTAAATTTAGAATAGCAAACTAATATTACAATTTCTGGAAAATATGTAATAAATTTTAAGAGTGGCATGCTAGTTTGTTTTTCCAAATTCAGCTTTATAAATGGCATGGCAGTAATAGTATTATTTCAAGTATTCGTTCGTTCAAGACTTCCAGGGAAGTTTGTATTTTAGAGTTATTTTCGTTATTACGATTTCAGGTGCTTTAAATTAAACTGTTACATATTCTATTGTAATTGTACAATACCACGGTATTTTATTCATGCCAGTTTGTTTAATTGTAATTTTAGCAAATTTACAATTAATACAGACACCGCATCCACTGCCAACTTGGAAATTCGGGCCTTAATGACAATCCCACCAGTTTCCCACTTGTAATTACAACTTGGTGGCATTCATTTGCGCTCAACTTATAAATACGATCTTTCCGGCATGACTTGACTGCGCCATATGCTGTTGTCGCCCACACTGAAATCTTATAGGTCCAAAGTCCCACGGACCGAAAACTAGAAACTTGTGTGCTCAACATTTTATATTCATTGCATTCATTCAAATTCATTAAATTTGATAGCAGAAACTCTGAATCATCTCATCATAGCGGGCAGTGAAGGGGAACCTTACCTGTGGAACATTATGATGCTGCCTTAACATTTTCCTTGCGAGGAGAAAGAAAAAAAAAAAGCAACCAACTAGACCAATCTTACCATGACACCAATCTCGCAGAGTTAGACCCTAACTAGCTTACATCAGCACAGACTCAGAGATAATTTTCCCACACCTGAACCTGCCTGTAAACAAGGCAGAAACATCTCAAGTTACGCTGCCTGAGAGATGGGAAACTGCATTCAGCTTGCCATTTGTCAGGATGAGTAATGTTCATTTGCGACTATTTATAAACACAAGCAGCATTAATTTCTATGTAGACTGTTTGTAAAAACTAGGGCTGTCAATCGATTAAACATTTTAATCTAATGAATTACATGATGTGCAGATTAATTAACTGAAGTAGATCACAATATATCAATACTTCCTGAGAAATTAAAAGCCATTATATTATTGTGGCAAACCAAACAGATTTGGGAGCCGTTCACGGAAGATATTTTTAAAAAGACGTTCTATACGCACATGCGTGAGATGACGTCTTTGGTCTTAGCTCCAGATTTTTTTAGTGAGATGCTCAAATCTTTTTTTCATGTTTTTGAAATAAGTCTCTTAGTCTCACTCTTAGGCTGCATGTATTTGATGAAAAATACAGCAACACAGTAAATAGTGTGAAATATTACGATTTAAAATAACTATTTATATTGTAATATGTTTTAAAATGTAATTTATTCCTGTGATGACAAAGCTGAATTTTCAGCATCATCACTCCAGTCTTCAGTGTCACATGATCCTTCAGAAATCATTCTAATATGCCAGTTTGCTGCTCAAGAAACATTTCTGATTATTATCTAAGTTGCTGACCAAAAACTTTTGAATGGTAGTGTAAATAGCTAGTGTAAAAATAAAATAAAAATACTTTGCTACAGAATTTCTGTATGGGTCAGAGGTCATTATTTATTGCATTAATTAGTTGCAATTTAATCAATTCTAGTCAAATCCACGATTGCACTGAATTTACGCAAGACTGATTTCAAGACTGATTTCACTATGAAATCTGTTCTGCTAGTATTTCATGAAGGAAGAGTTTTTATTCACAGGAAGAGTACAGAGAACAGGAAACGATAAGGAGATGAGGGGAGGGAATCAAGAAATGACACAAACCACACTCAAACTTGCAACACCTGCATGAGCATCACAGCTCAACGTGTCAGAAGTGCTGTCAAGTGATTTAGCACATGCCCCCCAATGCATTATGCTGTGGTGCCCGTGCAGGTGATGCTAGTTTACAGCCATAATTTGTATGAATTTACTGTACATTGCTCACCATCTTACCTCCAGCCCGCCAGCAGGTTTCTTTTTGAGCTCTTCGCACTTGCGGAACTTGCAGATCTGATGGCCGGTTTTCCGGTTGCGGCAGCTGCTGCACTGTTCGCAGTTAATCCTGCGCCGGCAGGGTGGACACAGGCCGCAGCGCTTCCGCTTTTTCTTCCCGTTGGCGCTGATGGCCGAAGAAATCTCGCTCTGCGTCTGCTGGTGTTCCGACGCGCCGGTCACGTGAGAAAGCGCCCCGTCTGCGAGGAACACTCCCGCTGGCGTCATTATGAAGAGCCCCGGGTGATACGGAAAGCTGCCGCCCACTCCACCATTGCCGAACAACGGGAAGTCCATCACACTGCCCAGCGAATCAGAAGCCGAGACCGCCTCCATGTCCCCTCCCACACTGACATTGGAAGGGTCGCTGACCGGAAGGAGCATTCCCGCCCGTCGCAGGAGCTCGGCGGCCTGGGCGAGATGCAGGCCGCTCGGAGAGTCCAGAAGACCGGACATTAACGCGCCCCGGTCCAGTTTGGCGTACCCGACTTGTGACCTGTGCTGGCTGGCCGTAGGGTGAGCTTTGACACCCGTCGCGACCATGGAGCTCTGAGCGAGTCTGTTAGCGTTTGCGACACTGGCGACGGCAGCGGCCGAGCAGGTCGCGATGTACTGCGAGAGGGCCCGTGAGCGCTTCAGGCTTTTGCTGAGAGGAGCGCTGATGATGCCACTGCGGTTTCTCCGTTCCACCACCGGGGACGTGTCTTCATCCCCGCAGCAGCTGTCCTGCGCCTCCTCATCCTCTACGGCTCGACTTCCCTCCATGGACCCTCCGCTGGCAGACATGGGCCACAGCGTGAGGGGGAGGGAGAGGGAGATGAGGGAGCTTAGGATGAAGGGGGGGATAGAGTTGCAACGTTCCTCTGAAGACCGAAGCCAAAACCAGATTGACGCGCGCACAGCTGGAGAATCAGCAGTCCACACTAGTCGAGCCTCATGAACATCTCACACATCCATTCGCTAAGGCCTGAGAATCCTAGAAAGGAAAGATAGAAGATACGCAAAGAGGTTAAAGCAAGCATGGTTTACATGCATGGTTCATGAAGAGAGGCAGAGTGTTTCACTACTGGATAAAAGTTTGAAAATAATTACGATTTTTTCATGTTTTTTTTTCTGAAGGAGACACTTATGCTCGGAAAGGTTCCACGTTCCAAAAATACAGTAAAAACAGTAATATTGTGAAATACTATTTCAGTCTAAAATAACTGTTTTATATTTTAATACATTTAAAATTGTTATTTATTCCTGTGATGCAACGATGAATTTTTAGCATCACTACTCCAGTCCTACTCCGGTGTCACATGATGATCCTTCAGAAATCATTCTGCTTTGGTGCTCAATTATTAATAACGTTTCTTATTATCAATGTTGGAAATGATTTCATATTTTTGTGGAAACCATGATAGAAGAACAGCATTCATTTGAAATAGAAATCTTTTGTTACGTTTTATAAATGACATAACTGTCACTTTTGATCAATTTAAATGTGTCCTTGAATAAAAGTATTCTTTTTTTGTTACCTCAAACTTTTGAACGGTAGTGTATCACAATTTCCACAAAATTATTAAGCAGCACAACTGTTTTCAACATTGATAATAATAAGAAATGTTTCTTGAGCAGCAAATCATCATATTAGAATGATTTCTCAAGGATCATGTGACACTGAAGACTGGAGTAATGATGCTGAAGATTCAGCTTTGCATCACAAGAAATAAAAAAAATGATAATATTAGTTCACAATATTTACTGTATTTTTGCAACCTTGGTGAGCATAGGAGACTTTTTAAGTATTCCAAACTTTTGAACGGTGTCCAAACCTAAAGAGTGTGGAGAACACGTCACGTCGGTTTCACCCCTCTGGTTCCTCACAGCACATCATCACACACCATTTTAATATATCTAATACTTTCGAAATAATCATATCCCATTTTTATTAGCTTATTGTTTTGGCTTGCTGAAATAGGCACAAGTTCACTGTGACAAACAATCTGCTGCTCGCTTTGGCCTCATCTGACCCGTTTTGATTCCTCAGCCAACATTTATACATAATATCTGTCCTAGATATCCGTTTTAGTGACAATTACGCTTTGTTCGCTGTGCTTCCAAGGAACTAAAACTCACTGTGAAGTTAAAAAAAAGGAAGAGATTTTGTGTGGATATTGAATTGGACGGTTTGAGTCTGTTAAATTGTTAAATTTCATAACCTTTACTTGCAAAAGCCCGTTCCTGGTGACAGCAATTCTCCTTCAGTGAGAGACGTCTATCAGGGTCCACAGGCGGTCTGTTCTATCACGAAACCGGAATCGTGAGCTCAAGCGCAAAGCCCCTGGGGTGAGCCGACAGTGAAATCAGGATGTCTAGGTGCAAGCTCAGCCGCACTGACGCACGTATACGCACGCTCGTCAACGACTTAACATTTCAATTAACTGCCATGCTCAGTAAAGCATGCTATCATGATAATTAGAGAAAAAAAATTACTTAAGGTTGTGAGTGACTGTCTTTGAAGATGATGTAATTGGCCATTCATTCAAACAAGCACGCATGAATGAAAGAATATAAAATAATAAATATGCACATCAGAGAGACCAGGGCTAGTTAGTTGTCAAACAGGGAAGTTGTCTTTACTATAAGATTTAGAATTCTGGTTTCAAATATCTTGTTCAAAACAAGAGTATTTTTAACAAACAAACAAAAAAATCAGGTTGGGGCAAGTTGTCACATTTTTTAAATTACTTGGATGTTTCAAGAATTGCTTTTGTGTTTCAGAGCTGTTTGAATTTTGCTATTTAACTCATTGTCACTGTGACAATGCTGTCACAAAAGGTCAACGTGTGTTAAATGAACTGTATTTCTTGGTGAAATAACAGCGGAAGCATCATTAGCCTTTTATGTAATCAACGCTATAAAGTTTGTGTCTAAATAGGAATTCACTCTCAAAAATAAACATTTGTGACAACTAGCCCTGGTTATTTCTACATATTTACCGTACACACATGCAGTAAGCTATATCTAAAAATTGCACTAATTAGTGAAACCTAATGTATTCAGGTTGATTCAGTCACACTGAACAGTATGATTAAAAGCATGTGAAACACACTTTTACTGTACCTGCCAAAACATTTTTACAATACGGTGTTTTCCATATCAAAACAGATGACAATATCAATTACATGTCATCACAGAGTCATGATGGGAATAAAAACTTACTGGAGACAGGTACCCCTCAACTGCAGGTAAACCAGGACAAAAGCTGCATCTAGTGAGGGTTTCCGTAAATGATTGACCTGGCTTACAGATAAATAAGTTCCTAGCAACAGTTTGAATGCCCACTCAGCAATGTAATACTAGATTACCTCATGTCAAACATATATGAGGCTTGGAAATTGCTGTGTCCAGTATTGCGGCGAGCCAGAGGGACAATAGCTCGACGTAGAGAGATCTGGACATCACCAGGGAACAATAGCCAAACCTGCACAAATAGCCCAACTGTGCCTAAACAAGATGACCTGCTTTTCAAGATCTACATGTTCTGTCAACCAATCACCTCAATTAAACCCTTACTGGATCAATCCCAGCAAAAGACCATAGATTAATTGCAGATATATTCACAAAAGATCATTTAAATGATCAAAATGCAAATACTGCACGCGCCACGCACAAAAAGTTTGCATACAACTCATAATGGATTAATAATCAACAGCACATATAACGTGCATTCATACTTACCGTCGTCTCTCCAAGAGAAATTCTGAATAATTCAGAAATTCCCACTCGGTATATCCCACATATTTTTATCCAGACAACCAATAAAAACAGAAAATGTCACAATAGTAGCTATGTTTACGCTGACAACATTGCAAGCAAACAACAAACAAATAGCCGTAAATTCAACTATTCCCTGCGCCTTTTCGGTTACGCGTGGCAAAGTTGCACCAATGCATTTACTGCATATGGGCAAATTATCAAGCAGATGTAACGCCGATCATTTAGAAAGTAAAACAAAATCCCTTTTGTCTCATCTCGACCGATGTGTCTATGGTGACAGCGCGCGGTATGCGCCAACACGTCGCGTTGGTTAAGCACATTCCCTTGTTATTTCAGTGCCAACTTATTCGTCTTGGCTGAATGTCATTGTAACTTTGAACAGTCCTCAACAAAGTCTCATTCCACTCCCTTCGATACATATAGGGTATCTGCATATTTGCAAACACAGGCGTCTTTTCATTCGCACCGCTCGTGAGCCGAGGGGAGCGTTCCGACTGTCCGAGCGGTCCGGTGCTCTCACGCGCTGCGGAGATTTATATAAAAGAGAGAGAGAGAATAAAAGCTAAAAGAGCCAAACGAAAGCAAATGCTCACCCAGACTGAATTATTCTCGTTGTTTCCTTCAATAGCCCCCAAACACCGGCAGATACACGCAGAACGCACTTTGTCCGAGAGCGAGCGCGTGCGCTCCTCCAGCCTCTCGCGTCTCTCTATCCCACCTCCACATCCTCGCGCCCGGAGAAGAACATGCAAACACATTTCATAGATTTTTGGAGCTTCACACAAAAACCGAAGTGGACTTTCCGTCGGGGACAAAATAAATAACCTTTAAGAGGTGTGGATGAGCGCGAGGGGCTGTCTGCGGTGATGCATATGAGAGTGGAATAATGAATGAAGAATAGTTTTGAGAGGGCTGGACACTCAGCCCATTGTTGACTCCATTCTTAATGGCTGTTGGCTGCGCTCGTGATTGATGTATTATATCAGAACTTTTGCACATTCAGGCTTTCCAGGAACTTGGTGCTGATTGATATTTTAATATGCAAAACACGACTCCGAAATATGGTAATGAGAATGAAATGCAAATTGTACATAATAATTGTACGTGTATGAAAACTGAAACATAATAGCATAATAATATTAAAACAATAATTATTTGTATATTGCTATTGCTTATAATATATAATCAATTAAATCAAAATATAATTAATGAATAATTACTTTGCAATATTATTAATAATTCATGCATTCATTATCAAATCAACATGTCGTTAGGCATAGCCTACATTAAATATATTGTTAATCGTATACTTTTATTAATTAGATTAATGTATTTTGTTTGCTGTATATCGTTATTGTTTATATATGATTAGTTATTTTATAATTAATGAATATTAATGCAATCTGTTAATGTATTTAACAGGAATACCCAAAAAGTAGGCTACTCTTATAAAATGTATTAATTTATTAATGAGATTGACAATATATTTTACTTGCTGTATATTAGTGTTTATATTATTGAATTCTATTTTTAGATTAATTATTTCAAGAAATATCAATGGAATTTATTAATGTATAGCCTATTCAATAGGAGTACCCACAAAATAATTTCAGTTTATCTATCAGTCAGCATATAAAGAGTCCGAATTGGAAGGTACTAAAGGGTCGTTACCATAATCGTCGTGTTTCTCTGTGTTTGCTGACTTTCTGTGGTCGAAGAGCCATTTTGCTGTGGGTCCATTTGTCCGTCCGTCCGCTCCTCTTCGTCGCTTTGAGTCCACTCCAGCTCTTGTGAGCGTCCCGTGTGTCTGGCAGGCGGCCAGCTGAAGTGTGGGGAAGTGACACCGCCAGGGCGGCAGAAATTTTCCTCCGTTTCGGGCTCCTTCCCAATCGCAGACGGGCGCGCGTGCATTGGCTGGAAAGTGGAACAGCTCGTCAGGGACGATCAATGCGGATCGATCAGTGCGGCGCTGCTGGCTGCGGGTTTGAGGGGGGGTTGCGTGTTACAGTCCTCCACAATTGCATTAACGGGAAAGTTTAGGCTTGAGTAAAGTGACACTACTTTACTGCTGCACTTCCCATCATTGTTTTTCCAATTTAGGCCAACACTATCTTTATTCACAAAATGACAAGCCCTATTTTAGTCGTCAGACTAAGTTTTCCCTTACGAAAAGTTTTGCGTAGTATAATTACCATATTCATTTACACGTCACTTAAATACCATAGTCTTAAATACCATTAATCTATAGTATTACCATCATGGTTCAGTCCAAAAACATGGCAATATTACTTTGCACTTACTGGTTACATAACTTATAAAAATGTAGCCTACTAAAAAGGAGCATGGTTCTAATATGGATTTTTTTGGGGTTGTGGTCAAATCCATTGTGTTAAACGTATGCCATATTATTTACATGGGTACTTTATGGAATACCATGGTAATTTCCCACAACATTTGTATCTTAATATATATGGTGTTATGTGATTACTACACTAAAATGCCATACTATTTAGTTATGGGACCTACAAAACATTACCATGGTATTACTGTTTTTTTTTTTTTTTTTTTTTTTGGCATGCACCATTGTAATGCCACTGTCTCTTTTGGAAGTAATGTGGTATATATTAATGTACCAAAATATTACCAACTCATACCACAACTGTGCCATGGTGCAGCCACTGTACTTTTTTTGTAAGAGATGGCACTCCATAGTGTTTCAATGAATACCATGGTATTACATCACAGTTTTCTAAAAACATGGTTGAACTTCAGTGATTTGATATATAGCATGGTACTATGTGATTACCATATTCATATACCACAGTATATATAAGCCACTTCAAAGATTTATAATTATATAATATATATGAATATGGTTCTAATACACCGTATATATACCATGTGGTATATATAAACAAAAAATAATTTTAATAATATACATTTAAAAATATAATATATTTTTTTCCTTTAGCTTACAGCCCTACAGCATTCCATACCAATCAGTGTGGAAGTGCACTATACAGAGAACTATTCCAGGATGCTTGACTTGAGCCAGGTTTGTTTGCGAGGTCATTGATCAGACCTTTGGATTCAGAGTTGCATCATCCGCTGAGTTCACCGTGGAGGACGTTCCTGTAGTATTCAGCTAGTGTTTCCCTGCTGTGTGAAAGAACACAGATCATCTCCAAATGAGGCCACAGGATAGATCATGAAAATGGGTGAATAAATAAACAAATACACACTTGCCTTTCCTTGTGGCCACATAATTCCCAGATAACTTTGAGAGCTGAGCCCTCCTCCTCTCTGAGCTGGGGGGGATTGTGTGATGGTGGGAGTGGGGGGGATTAACGTCACATGGTTCTCTCTGGCAGCCAGACACATGACCCGCTCCACAGGAGGGGATAAAACCCACTTGAAAGACGACGGCATAGAGACCGAGGGAGAGGAGGAGAAAAAAAGAGAAAGAGATAGAGCAAACGTCCGGTTTTCTCAGACGCTGAGGAATGCCGTCAGCCCGCTTCTCCAACACAGAAATGCAGTAGACTCGTTCCCCCTTGAGACCCTCTGCGTATTTCTTCTGCTCTCTCTATTTCTCACTCCTGAGAGTTACCTGTGGTTTTGGGCACCATGTTGTTAGAGCTTCCTGTTTTTCAATGACTGAGATCTCCACGGCCCCCCCATCCCACCATCCACATACTACTTCAGAAAGATGTATTAGACAAGGAATAACATGCAGACTATTAATGGTCTTGGTATTGGTCTCTATTTCACCTGCAGTTTCTTTTTTAGAGACTTGATTTGAACAAATCCTATGAATTAAACTTAACCTGTCCAATGCCAGTTGTACTTCGGACATCAATGATACCTAAAATTGTTCGGCCAGTTGAGGAGAGGTACGCTGCTGTTTGTATTAGCAATTAGACATAAAATTATCTTAAAGACTTACATTGTAATCGACATCTGGACCCAGCAAAATCTTATCTAACCTATCTTTAGTCTCACTGACTAACATCCTTATTGATGGTAACTAAAGGTTGCTAAACAGACAAGATGGGATTAGTTCAATTATTTTTGTAATACGGCCCCAGAGCCATGTCAGTGACCAAAATGTGAGACTTTAAAGGTTGTTTGACAAGTGACCACCTAGCAACTGCCTACAACACGCTATTAACCACTGTATATAAAGTTTTGCAGCAACAACAAAAAAAAAGAAGTTATTTTTAGAGTGTGTGATAGTTTAACTGTGTTTACACCAAATGCTGACCGCTGCAACAGCTTTGCTGCTTTTTCATAGTTTTTCTGTGTGAACGGCCCGTTACAAACTAAAGGCGTGGTGGTCACCAAACAATCTAAATAGGTCCACTGTGCATTTCCAATAGTGTATTGAAGCACTGTTTACCAATCTAATCAGCTTTAATAAATATATTTCTGTCATGACAACTCTCTGGGTGTTTGGGCTGGTAATGGATATGACAATGTTGATAATGTTTGGTCTTGGCGCACGACACACTGCTGTGAGCAAGCAAGACATGCTGCTGCTGTACAATGAATTACCCGTAGCAGATCCATACAGGTGGAGATGGGGAAGGTGGAGGGTTTCTGCTGCAGAAAATACTGACCAAGTATTTGAAGGTTGAGCAGCGAGCTCATTGGCTACTGATACAGCAGGAACCAATCAGCTGTTCCCTATAGAGAACGATGTGATTGCAAGCAGATTGAGTTAATGACTGCGCCATCTAGAGTTTCATGACAGGACTTTGTATATTGATAAACGCAGCCAATATGCATGGTAAAAGTTAAACAAACATGAATCCAACGTGAAATCTGAAGCAGGACATTTTTTGCCGATCGCTTGAATTCCTATTGAGATGACTGCAATTGAGGTGATGTCACATTTACCATTGCTCTGCCAAATAGCCAAATCTGTCCAATGGAATTTGCGTGATTGGGAGTTTCGTGTGAGAGTGAAAAATTCCAGCGCAGATGTCAACAAGTTGGTCACTCGGATTTGCCATGTTGCCCAACAGAAAGCTGCTTGATTTGAAAGTGACTTTTCACATTATTGACAATGATTTTTTTAATGGCAACAAAATGTTAGTGAAAAAAAAATTGGCTAATGTGACCGCACCTTAAAACTACATAAACAAACATAAAACCACTAAATAATTTATATGCATACTTTCATAACGGAAATGTATTTATTATTTGATCATCCGCTCCAGAATTTTCAAATACCACTGAAGAACATGAGATGCATCCCAATTTGTGTACTTATGCACTATTCTATGACGTTTTGTGGTATAAATAGTGCGAGTAGTGTGTTCACGCTGAAAAATTCAAATATAAAAAGTGCACTTTAAATACCCGGATGATGCACTCAATTAACCGAAGAAAAAGTGTGGAATGTTGGACACTTCATGCACTCAACTGTCTTTACTTGTGTAGAAGAGGAGAGGGGCTATCAGATCCTGATGTTAGATGACAAAATAGCCTTATAAAATTCATACACTACATGGTTGAGTGCATAGTGCGTCATTTGGGACACAACTATGGTCTAAAGAAGCTAAACAGATTGGGGTGTCCAGCATTTAAAAAAAAAAAAAAAAAAAAAAATCACCTGAATCAAGTCTTTTCTTTCAAAAAAAAAAAAAGGCCTTTCGTTTTATCTTAAAACGTCACATATCCTTCAGAGCCACAGGGGTGATCACAAATTATCTTCTAAATAAAACCAGGAGCAGTGAATTGATAAAGTGGCTCCATCTGCTGGATGCAAGCAGAACTGCAGCAGGGGATCTTCTATTTCCTGTGTTTTGCAGCGGTACAGGAAGTAGAGCACATTCTCTCCCACATCCTGTTTCAAAACTGTGGGTAGAGATAACCCTGCTTAGTGAATATACGCAGAATAGAGCGTGAAACAACGACACAAGGACGACCATTGCAAATCACGTTTATTCAAAATGCACATTTTTCATTGTACAGCAAAATATACTTATATGCAGTCTTGAAAATGGAACCGGTTTAGTTTTACACCTAATATGGTAAAAACGACATGTTCAAGTCATAATCATTTGATTAAACTGTGCGTTTGAGTTTTGGCCCGCCACTCATCCACATTCATCTGCGCTGTAGTGCAAAGTTGTTTTAGAGTAGATTTAAATAATATGGGTCGTGTTAAGAGTTGGAGAGGAAGAACAAGACCAAGCGTAAAACCACACCGCGTTTACAGTATGTTTGCTGATGCATGTCTGCAGTGCTACAGGAAGTCCTTGTGTGAACGAGATGCATTAACACTGAGAATTGAAGTCCTCATCCAGTTACTCTCACCTCCAGTGGATGGAAAACACTGATGGAAACACACTCACACACACACACACACACAGAATATCTAGGGGTTTTTCTTCTTAATGATCAGGGGTCCGACATTATCACCAGTTTCCTCGTTGTGTTTGGTGTGTGCGCCGTCGCAGTAGGGAAACTGAAACAAACAAATACATACAAATCACAACCACGCATGATGATCTTTCCGAGAGCATGATAACGTATCTGCACGCAGCATGTGGTTTTGATGTTTATTCCAGCACTTTGCATTAATACATCCACAGGAAGCTCTCCTAGATTACTATGGCGCTTCAGGACGCGGCAAACAGTGACATGAGTGTGTGCATAAATGACAGAATTCACAATTTCGGGTGAATTATACCTTTAACCCTTGAAAGCCTGATAATAGTCAGAAATAACTTTTTTAATGAAATAGTTTATTGAACCTTTATCTAAAATGTGTACAGTACATCTAAAAAAAAATTTGTTTTATGTAGGCCTACATTTACATTTAATATACATTAGATGCTTTTGTCCAAAACGACTTACAAATGAGGAATCATATTAATATGAGAATTATGTTTTGGATCATATTTGATACAGCAGGATTTTATGGCTCAAATAGTTTAATTTACGATTTCAACGTTTTTGAAAGTTATTTTATCATTTTTTGTGAAAACGGCGACTTAATGCACGTGCACATTACATGTTCAGTCTATAGGCACCTAGTGTCACTTTGTAAAGAAACATCGCCAACTACTGGCATGGCAGCGTAATACAGCATTTATAGTCGGTTTCGCTGATCCATGTTAACGGAATAGTTTTGACAATTTTGGCATCTATATGCAAAAAACTCAAAGGGAAAAACGTTTCTGTTTTTAGTACATCACTGTCATGTAAACGTGCCCTTAGCAAGGTGTAATTTAAAAGCTAAGTTTTATGATCAAAGTTCTATAGTTTTTAGTCATGTGGATAAACAGTACAATGATGATTAAGGGGCTGTTTATACGACACTGTTTTCGACTAAAAATGGAAAACTTTTTATGCGTTTTGGCTGTTCATTTACTCGACAACGGCGCTTTGGGGGCCTGAAAACGCAAACTTTTGAAAACAGGTTTCAAAGTGCAAGTTTTTTAAAACAATATCGTTATCTTCTCCATGTGAACTACAAAAACACGAATTTGTGTTTTCGTCACGCGAATGCATTCAGTCTATAGGTGTGTTGTGTTCTTTACAAAGTGACATCGCCATCTACTGGCCTGGCAGCAGAATACAACATTTTCAGTCATTTTTGCGGATCCGTGTGAACGGGGATCATTTTGTAAGTGAAAAACGTGAAGGAAAAAAACGTTTCTGTTTTTAGTACATCGTTGTCGTGTAAATGTAAAAAAGAGATAAACAAATAAACGTTCCTCAAAAGCATGTTGTCTCAAGTGTTACTTATATTTTAACATTTTCTATAAAATGATGTATGGATAATAGGGCTGGGAACAATATTGATGCATCGCAATTCGATTCCAATTTTTCCAAATGCATCGCAAATCGATTCTGAGCTTACTTTTTCACAGCAGATGGCGCTGTAGGCTACGAATGACGCTCAAATGCTCACGAAGAAGAGCGCTCATGCGTTCAGCTGATTCTGAGAATGTACTTGCACCTCAGAATGCTTTTATGACGCGAGTTTAATGTAAACAGCCCACTGCAAACACCCTTGTAATTCGCTTCAACCTTTTCGAACTATATGAATGATTATTTTATAGAAGGTTCAAGTGGTGTGTGTAAGGCATTGGAAGGCAGCAGATTACGGCACGCAGTGCCATCTGCTGTTAAAAACTAAGCTCAGAACCGATTCGAGAGAGAATCGCGATGCATTCGGAAAAAAATTGGAATCGATCCAGAATCATTTCACGATGCATCGATATATTGTCCCAGCCCTAATGGAAAATTAAATAAACCTAAGTTGCTTCAGTCCAGTATGTGTTCATATTGAAATCTTACTTACGATAAAAGTTATTCTTATGTTTATTTGATAAAAAAAATCTCTAAATATTTCACAGCAGAAACACGGCCTGAAGGGGGATGTTTTTAGAATTATACTAAAAGATCTTTTACTTGCTTGAAAAGTGTAAACTACCAATCAGACGACAGAAGGCATGTTACTAGTAGATTGTGTACAAGAGGTTTTCAGCAAAGTTTTAATCACGTTGATAATTTAGAGGCCTTAGAATTTCATGTATATGATACAATAGGCTTTAAAGGGTTAAAAATAGTTCATACAGATAATCTCCAAACAGACCAGCGGGTTCATTCAGCAGGCATTTAAATCCTATTAGCATGATTCATCGCGGTGGTTTCACTCACCTTCTTGGACCTCCAGCAGCGGCAGTAGACGGCCTTGTTGCCGATGTCCTCCATGTCGAAGCTGTGCACTACTTTCGGGCTGTCTTTGTTGACTGAGGGGTTGACCCTGCTCTGGGGACTGCTCTGTGAACTGAAGTAGCGCGTCAGCAGGTATGTGCTCAGAGCCGCAGCCACTGCAATGGGAACGATGGTGGTCAGCTGATCTGCAAATGTACACACGAGGAGGCGCTTGTTTTTGAGAGGGCCTGGAGGTTGCCTGCTCTACACACTCAGCATCACTTTCATTATTAAAAGCATATCACATATTTTTATTGTCTAGGTAAGCTTTTGTTTAAACTTTGGGTCTGACGAGGGAGACAAAATATCTTCTTTTACATGCAAAAAAGTGTGGTGGGAACATGCAGAAATCTGATTGATTGTGGACCCTCAGCCAAGTCTAGCCATCTTAAAACTGAATTTTGGATATTATGATCTATAGGTAGGGCACTATGACATCTGTTTTATATATATATATATATCTTTTTTTTTTTTTTTTTTTTTTTTCTGGATTCTGGATTAAATATCAGTAATGAAAAAGCATGTCTAAAAGCATGTCCAACTATGAATAGTTTGTGGCCATATTTCAAAGCTTTCTGGTTTTAATTCATTTTTAAACCTACGATTTTCTATCTTTAATTTCACTTATTTATACATTTTTAGAAATAACTTCATAAACAATTTCACAATTTCATTTTGCCTAATTCAATAGCTCCATATTTTCTGCAATGCATGAATTAAGAAAATCGGTTTAATTTCACCATTACACACCAGGTAGTTATTAATTAACAATTATACAAACAAAACAAAATTGCCCTTTGGAACAATGACTTTTAGAGAAAACAACTTTACAATTTTATATCAGTAAACCAAAAAGCTCAGTGCCCAAACAACAAATACACAGTCTAAGGACTTAAATCAATGGTTTGCAGATAAATATTATATCTGTAGCACACAACAAAACACATGCTGTACAGAATACAGGTATTTGCAGGGATTATATAGACATATCTTTATGTGTCATGTGACCTAAAGTCGTCATGACACCTGGCTGGCCTAAACCCATGAAACTTAATCAGCACTAAAATGTAGTCACGACACGAGTCATGACATACAGTATGTCGACACTGAGACAGACTGTGCAAACCAGATTGGACGTTAGTAGTGTTTAGCTGCGTCCGAAATCGCGTACTATGTGATTGGGTACTACATTTGTCTCTCATCTTGGTCAGGTGAGAAGGATTCACCTCTGACTGTTCAACTGACTTCCGCGAATCGGTTCTTACGAACAATTCATTTCGCAATTCTTTGACTTCATCACGTGATCACTGACATCTCGAGATGCTATATTACATACTCTAAAAACTGTCATAAAAAAAAAAAGAGTTGTAAACATATTACTGCAAGTACGTGAAAGCTAAAACGTGAAAGAATCGTACAGACCGATCTGTTTCAAATGAGTCATTTAAAAGATCCTATAAATAACTATTCGTTCATCGCGAGATATGAAAACAATCGAGTTTGTCAAACTCATGTTTTGCCGCATAACAAATGCTGCACAGTGACATGTCATCAAGATGCAGTTTTATTGCCTACTAAATCATTGCATTGATTTAAATATCCAAAATGCATTGTATAATGTCTGCACTTATGACATAATAATAACGCGTGCATGCAGTATAAGCGTCTTTGCATGTTAGAATCCCAATTTAATAACTTAATCTAAAATCATTTAAAATCTAAAATGAATATAATATTCGGATTCACAGCATTAAATTGAACATGCCGACAAATATGTGTTGATTGCTTAGCATTGCTAGACTGCAATCGATCAAGGTTGCCATCGGCTTTATGTTAAAACAAAAATCGCTCTTACCTTTAGAAACCTTGAAACCCGGTATTAACCCCGGTTTAATCAGAGCCGAAAGCCCCGACACTTGAGATGCCATGACGGTAGACTTGTTATAACTTCAAGTTTAAGGGCACCACAAGGTCTGAGAGACGCTGAACCAGAGGGACGCCGTGACTGCGGAAACTCTGCGTGATTGCGTCACTGAACATCTCAACCAATGGCTGGAGAGCGTGATCTCGCACTTGCTGTAAACATGGTGCCCGAATCCCTTGTTAGTGCTCCACTAGCAGTTTGATAGTGTTTAAAGTCTTGATATTTCAATATTTCGTAGTATAAAATGTTGCTCAAACAACAAAACCTCAACTGAGCGTTCACTTAACTGCAATAAGGAATTGAGGCATCTTTAAACTGTCAGTCGACAAGATTTCATATTGAAAAAGAATGAAGATCCAAAATATAAAAATCAGTAAATAATTCAAATGAATTTAATTATTTTGTAATAGCCCATAACACAATTGTTAAACATTTCATGACACCTGCTTGCAAAAAACATACCTTAGTTAGCAAAATATCTATTTTTATGAAATAGAGTAAATTGCACAGTGCATACAATAAATTCACCCCGTTTCACAGACAAGGCTTACGCTAGTCCAAACTAAAACGTATGTTAAGCTGTTTTAACTGAAAGCAACTTGCACTGACCTATCTTAAAATACATCACTGCCATTTTGTCTCAAGATGCACAACAGTAATGTTTTTTTTTCTAAGGCACGTTTATAAAAGCTACTTAAATATCCTAATTGAAGGCCTGCCCTGTTTCTCAGTCATATTATTTTCAAGTGCTTCGTTCCTCCACACAAAACTGGGAAAAGCTCCTATAAAAAGTTTATGAATAATTATACATATAAATAAAAACTTTAAGCAATCATTGTGCAATTGATTACATTTATTTTGTCAAAATGACCACTGATTGGGCAGCAAGCAGGTGAGAAGTGAATTTTATTTTTCAGAGATTTTACTGTACTATTAAAACCCAAACAAAGGACAAAGTTTAGTGTTTTTGCAACAAGACCTGTACCACCCGTTGAATAAATACGTCAGAAAAAACCCATGCAGACACAAAGCATTTCAGACTTTAGTAATCATTTTATTACACAGTTTTAATCAACACACAAAGCTCAACGAGCCTGTCAGGAAATTAAATATACAGAAGTTTGTCTGTGAGGAGTTTTGTGTCCTCCCACCCAGGGACCCAATCGAGTCTGGCTGAACCATGTTAGCATCTAATTCAACAAGAGCAGGAAAAAAAAAAAAAAAAAAAAAAAGCAAACTAAGAGTTACAAGGGTGGGTTGGGGGAAAGAGAAAAAAAACTAAAGAAAAACAATAAGACGCATGTTATAGAGACTGCTTTAAATAACTGGTCCAAAACCCTTCGTGATGGTGAATGTTTGTGAAGTTGGTCGTGGCTAAGGAAAGGGGTAGAGAGTCTTTGCAATGGCAAATGGAAACAAAATATATATATTCATAGTATTCAAGTCCATTAGAATACTCCAGAGGAGAAGACAGGAGGTCCATTTTCCTTTAACTGCTATGATTTTAAAAGAATTCCTTTGATAGATTTTATACAAAAAGACAGCCAGCATACCCCTCCCTTCTCTGCAGTAAAGAAAACAAACAAAAAAAAAAAAAACTTCCTGATCCAATGTACAGTTGGAAGCCCAGGAAATGGAAATGAAAAAGTAAACTGTAAAAAACATATCCCTCTATGTCCAGACTATCACAAATTGCAGGGAGAAATCAAAAAATGATAATAATATAGCCCTCCCTTCCCAGTGCTTAAAAACAACAAGGAATGCTTTTAGAGCCATAAACATCTTCTACAGCAAAATTGATACGGACTGATCCTAAGCAGCGGGTACGTCGCTATAGCAACGGAGAAGGTAAAGCAGGAGCTGTGGAGTGGAGGTTTGAATTTGGGGAGGAAAAGGGGCTACAGCTGAAGTTTCAGTATGTACACCATGGCTGCCAGAGGGCTAAGAGTGGGGGAGGTGCTCTGGTGAGGGGAGGCGTGGCTTAAAGAAAGCACTCCAATGGAAACCAACAAGATCTGTTTTTTTTTTCTTAAGCTTTTTTTCTTTTTTTAATCTTTTGAACGTTCAAAATCTCCCCTAATCTTAAGATGGAGAGGTGTCATTTTCTCCCATCATGATTCTAACTCCAAAACTACATTGCATACTTTTGTGTCCATTCCCGAGCTATTCTGTTGTACCTGTGAGGGGAGACAAATAAAAATATCAGCATCACATTCCAGCAA
This sequence comes from Rutilus rutilus, assembly GCF_951802725.1. Taxonomy (NCBI): domain Eukaryota; kingdom Metazoa; phylum Chordata; class Actinopteri; order Cypriniformes; family Leuciscidae; genus Rutilus; species Rutilus rutilus. The sequence continues at coordinate 6,875,088 of NC_140219.1, forward strand.
AATATTTGCATGACACATAACAGGTAATACAGACTTTGAAAAGAACCTGTTGTAGAAAGACGGGGCAGTCAACAACTACAATGGACTTACACATCAGTGCAGGAATGTATGTGTGTTTGTGTAGTACAATCAACTTCTCTAAAGATAGATGAAAACGTGATTTGATCCCTTTGACATGTTGAAAAATGTTGACATGCTATTATAAAGAAACTCTTCAGTAATCCCTTGAACTCTCATAAGGTCCTGCCGCAGCCTCAATTGCTTTTTCCACCTACATTTGCCAGTAACAGTAGTTCAAAACAAAAAAAAGATGTAATGGGCACCTGCTGGCATTCAACAACCTTTTCTGTTGAATTTGATAAACAAATTGTCCTGTTCAAAATATTACACCCAGTGCCCAGTTTTAATTATAGCAAACTTAAAACATTTCCACTTTTGCTGTGGCTTTACAGTCAACTACAAGGCTCATCAAAAAAAAAAAAAAAGAAAAAAAAAAAAAAAGAGCAAATTATTCACAAAACAAGACTTCAGAGTATCAGTGTAACCTTCACAGGGAAGAAAGGTGACAATGTAAATAGGAAACTGCGTAGGCAATAGCATGGCTAATAATGCAAATGATTGCAAGACGGCACCTATGGGGAAGAGCGTTAGGGCAAACACAGTGTGTGGTATTGATCTAGTTCACAGGAGGACACTCACTTTTCCCTGTCAGTCTTGTAAATGCGGGCGATCTCAGGTACTAAGGGGTCGTCCGGATTGGGGTCACACAGCAGGGAGCAGATGGACAGGAGAACTGAAGTGCAAGAAAAAAAAAAAAAAGTAAAAATAACACCAAAGGCACTTTAAAAAGTTGTCCTTGTTTAAACTGTCATCTAATATCAGGACACTCATTCCTTATGGAATAAATTAAGCACCAAAAATCTGTTACGAACAGCTCAAATGTTCATGAATGAAAATTTATATCTAACTATATAGTTAGAAAATGTACTCTTTAAAAAAAAAAAAAAAAAAAAAACATGTGAGAAGCATCAAATTTGCCATAGGCTGCATGCATTTACAATTAGACGCTGAAGGAAGAAACACTGAAAATATTCTCCAACATTGCTTTCTCTAGTTTTTATTTCTCTCATGTTAAAGATGCAGATTTTAAACTGAAGAATCAGATTATTCATCAAAATAATTGTCATACCAGCTTCAAAGGCTGTTTCATGGCTGATACAGATAACAATCATTTGATAAATTTCAGTTTAAAAAGATCAGAAAATTCTGTACATAACACACAAAATTCTTTAATTGTACTTGTAACAAATTTCAATATCCAATAGGATTTGGAGTGCTACATTATTTAAAGCAGTTCTCACAGCATCCAAAAAACACAATTTAGCTTTGAATATTTTGTCTATATTAATTTAGGATACGTCAGAATTCTCCAGAACACCACGTGGGTCCATATGGAAGCAACCCAATAAAATACATACAGGCTTGACCATAGGAACAAAGAGGTTGAGGCCAAGAAAAGAACATTTCTGGAATGAATTGTCAAAAAGACCTGGCGGTGTTTTACCTTTGGAGATGGTGAGTGCCGGTGACCACTGTGACCTCAGAATATCCAGACAGATGCTGCCATTGCTGTTGATATTTGGGTGATAGATTCTTGTGGTAAACGCAACCTGAGAAAGGAAGGAGACAAACATAAGCACACAAAACACAGCCGTTTCAGGCTAAACAGTAATTACTACCGCCAACACAAGAACAGTTCTTAACGTAGATTAAAATCCAAACACAAGCACTGGATTCCTTGAAACAAATTCTTTAAATTCATTAACAAGATTCTCTGCATTCAGTAACTCTATATGATTTACAGTCATGATAAGCTGAATTATTTTAATGTATGGTGGGAGGAAAAACATTTCCTCATATCATGCCAAAAAAAAAAGTGCAGGTTGGTAAAATTAGATGATTCAAAGAGACAAATAATTAAGCAGCACCTGAGAATAACCAAAACACCTGAGAAGCTGTGCCAAACTGGTGTGGATGTTACTGACCTTTGGCGGTTTGAAGGGATAATCTGTGGGAAAGTGTATGGTCAAGAAGAACACTCCACCCTGGTAAGGACTGTCATTCTGTGGGGTAAACATTTTAATTAGAATTAATTTTGTTTGTTTGTTTATAGTTTAACGCCATACCAGTAACCCCAGCTATATTCATGGAGAGAAAAAAAGTGAAATATATTTCTAAACAAAAGTTTAAAACGTTAAAATATGAAGACCAACAAAATTTTACAAGAATTTTAAATATATAATATATATGGGCTGGGGGAATTAACACGTTAATCTTTGCGATTAATGTGAGATGTTTAACGCATAAAAAAAATAACGCAATTGACGCAGCACTTTTTTTTGTGCCTCATTTTCGGTTTTTGATCGAAAGAGAAAAAAAAAGGCCAAAAATATGCCGCCCCTCCCTGTTCGGCGATCAGGTTTCAGTCTCACGCAACTTGTTTAGCTCTTTTCCGCTCCGTGTGTGCGTCGCGCTGCACTGTCTGCTCATTGTTCTGCACGATTAGCCTATGTCGACATAGAGACAGAGCGCAACGCGTCATAATCTGAAGACCACGCCCACCAAGGGGGAAACCAATCCAACCGTCTCCATTGACTTTGCATTGCGAGAGGCTGCCTCCTTGTCATTTCTTGCTTCTAACAAAAGACAGAATAATGTCTAAAAGCTGCTATGTGACAAGGTGTACAGCAAACAAGCTAAGAAACCCAGAAATAAGTTTTCATAAGCTGTCGACCCCAAAAAAACGAGCGTTTGAGGACATAAAAGTGGATACAGGCTGGAACGAATGGGTAAATTGTGGGATCCTGACACTCAGTATACACTAAAATACACTACGTGTGCAGTAAGTTAAACATTTGGTCACTGGTGAGTCAAATATCCAAATGTCAGTTTTATATATTATATTTCTGTAAGATAAACTATCCTGTGTTGCCGATCCTGTGTCTCCTCCAGCGGGCGTACGTTAGTTCTCCGAGTAATGAGACACGTGACGCTCTGTCTCAACTGCCTGTATCCACTTTTATGTCCTAAACACTAGTTTTTTGGGGTCGAGAGCTAATAAAAACGTATCTCTGGGTTTTTTAGCTTGTTTGCTGTACACCTTGTCACACAGCAGCTTTAGGCATTATTCTGTCTTTTGTTAGAAGCAAGAAATGACAAGGAGGCAGCCTCTCGCAATGCAAAGTCAATGGAGACGGTTGGATTGGTTTCCCCCCCGGTGTGGGCGTGGCCTAAATGCGCTCTGTCTCTATATGTACCTTTTTGAAATTCAATTGGCACTTTAACATTTGTTGGTGCATAAATTGAAATTATTTATTTTGGCCAATTCTAAACTAATTGTTACTACTAACTAAACCACTGTTTAATTTAATTAGGTGATTCTACGTTTAAATATTGAGGATTACAAGCTTGGGGGAAAATGCGATTAATCACAGCAAATTGTGCGATTAATCTTTGAGATTTATCTTTGATAAAAATTCTAAAACTAAACCTGGTCTAACTTCATTAATCTTCAATTTTTTTAGACAACATCATCATGGCTTCAAGTTCAAATGATTTCTGTAACGTTGTGTGCTACTATAGTGGATACAAGAAAAATACTTACTGGTCCCATTATTGTGGCCTGCCAATGAAACACTGAAACAAGACAAACAGAAACGTCAGAGAAAGCCTGTATAACATCATGTTTATCTTACATTCTTAAAATATTTCAAAACTCAGAGATACAACTTTGACTGGCAAGCTCAGGATCAGTCTTGTCAGAAATTAAAAAAAAAGAGCCCACTGAGGATTACAGTATAAAATATGATGAAGCAAATTTGGGTACAATTATGTTGTCATATTTCAGTCAAGTCTCTGAGGCACTAAGTGGGTCAGATGGTTGTATGATTCATGGTTTAATGAAGTGTCGACTCTTTTGAGGGAAGCTATACATGCTATTTGTCAGTTCAAACAATCCGTTGTCTTGTGGTTGAGCTTCACACTAGATATTTATGAGCAAATCTATCAAGGCACACAGAAAACATGATCAGACAGGAAAAAGAACTGACATTATGTGACTGAAGCCATTCAGTTCCTATAAGTCACCATATTGTCGCTGTAGGACAGAAACCTTCATATTTCGTCTTTTTTTCATAAATCAATACGATTGGTCAGCCTTTATGTCTGTCTGTTGTTCTTGCAAACATTTAACTAATTAAAAGTATTAAAACAGCATGAGACTAAACCTCAAACTGTCGCTAAAACCTCATAACTCCACTCCCCTCTATCAAGAATGAAGAACGGCGCACAGTTTGAACCGTCTCTGCTGGTTTGCAATGCGAAAGAAAATAAAGAACTGGTTATTTAATAAGTACATTGTTTTCTTTACTCAAACACTATATATAACGGCAAATGTTTTATGCATTTGAGGAGCAGAGAAGAGTGTCTTAGTCTAGCATTTGTCATCGAGTCATAGCCAGTATGTCTTAAATAGCCTGCGCTCAATAACATTGAGATTTTGGCCAAATGACAGAAAACTGAGCGCCCACATAGCTACAATAAACTTTATAATCTGTATGTTGCTGAAAACGTAACTAACTGCCTCAGATGCAGCCAATAAAAACGCATATGTCCGGAATTTTCCTAAATCCGCTGGTCAAAAACCTTTTAACTACTTTTAATCTTGATTTCTGTAAAATGTTAAAAATATAACAACCTATGCAAGTGTATGAACATTATATAACGCCACAATATCAACTTTGAAAACATGGAGTTTAGGCTAATTATAAAAAAAAATATATATATATATATATATATATATAATAATTTCCATTTCCTGAAAAATAGCATTTCTGGATACCGGGTTTTCACTTGACAGCAAAGATATAGAGCTGATTCTAAACATTTAACAATAAGAAATAAACAATAAAAAGCATATCTATGATTTTAAAACTCCACTGTTTAAAATGTCAGTAGACAGTAGGTGACTAGTTGTTACACCATTATGTATCAGTACTATTTCTCAAACTTAATTTAACACGCCTACTTACAATACAGGCTTTTTACGATGTCTAACATCTAAAAAAAAAAACATGCTCAAGTTTTGATGCACCTTAGACTAAAAATATGGCTTAAGAACTTATCCATTTGAATGAATTGGCTCATGATAAGTGGTCTCTATATGAAGGATGTTGATGAGGAAGAACCGAAAGAGAAGTTATTCTGGCAAACAACTCATTACGTCAATAATGTTGACAAAATGTTTTGTTTTTAGAATAACATGCACCATGAATCGTCCAAAACAAAACCAGGAATATGGATTAAAAGTGAATGTTGAATTTGCAACACAAAGCAGAAATTACCAGTGATCATATTCAGAATACCTGTAAATTGAATTGGGAAGAATAAACATACATTAGTTTGTCAGATACATCGGTGGGTAAAGCAAGTTACTTACTGTCATCCCCTACTGGGCCCGCTGAACACTGAGCAGGTGGGTCACGGCCCAAATCATGCAGCTCCTGCAACACACCAGAAACAAAAATGGAGGTTAAAAAGTGCTCACCTACCATGACTTGAAACCCAGCAGGTAAAGCTGTGAATCACCTGTCCAGATCACCTTCCTGAAACACCTGCAGTACACGCTGCTAACAATGAAGCACCAAAATGAAACTGAGAAACTGACACCGAAACTAAATACTCCGAATATCTGTGCATTTGACAAAATGACAGTAAAATACACCAAACCAACGCACTGGTTGGGCGACTAAGAAGAGAATAAAGAGGTCAATAATCAAATCAGACACATAACAGTCTGTGTAATGGGAGTTATTGCTGCTGTAATGACATGATAGGTGACCACAGCTTATGTAACATATTTGTTTTCAGGTTAGTATGTTCTACTGAAACCCGAGAGAACTAAAAAGCTTCAAAATTGTCAGAAAAACCCAACAAGGGGTCATAAGTGTGAATATGAATGCTTTGGACCACGTTCATAACGTCAATTTGCTTGCGCCACGAGCTAACCTCAAATATCCAGATATATAATGTGAGAGTTTGGCTTTAAAATCGAACAGTTGGACTCAAGCACCAAATATTAAGATGTTGTTAAGGACAAAAAGATATTCAACTATATAAACCACCAATATAATCCGAAAATTACTTAAAACACATAAATGCAAAAGCAAACTGATGGGCCAGATGCCTCTCCCTGAGCGGTTAGCCAGTTAACAACACAAAACAGCACGATATAAGCAAATGCAACATAATAATACTGTACATTAATATATTGACGATAAAAACACAGTCACTTGAAGATGTTGCGGAGGATATAAACGATCTTTGTTTAAGGTTTTCAAACGGGCCTTTAGCATTTTTGGCTACGAAGGGTTAGCATGCTAACACGTTATCATGAGATAACATTAATCCGCCAAGTGAGCCATTGCAAACCAACTTCCATTTCAAATGACTGTTTATTTCTGTTTGAGATAAAAAGCGATGGGAGACAAACAAAAGTGAAACGGTAGAATCATTTTATATCAGTCTCACACAGTTCGACGGAGGGTCGCCAGCTAACATGCTAACCGTTAGCCCGGGCCGAACCGTCGAACCGGGGTGCTTTACTACACTTGTCATTCCACCAGCGGCACACTTAACACTTTTAACTTCTCAGTAACATCCCTTAATTCGCCTTTCCAGGGTAAAATAGGAAGGATGATGCGGAATAGGGCAATGGCGCCCGTGACTTCCTTCTCTTACCTTGTGGATTCTTTTCAGAGCCATTGTTGTGCTGTTACTGCTGTCAAAAACACAAAAACCAGACTTATACTCGATTAAAACGGCGCTTCTTTAATTTCGACGCGGCCAACCCCTCGGGTGTCGTAATACAGGGCGCCTTGGGGTGATAATTCAGTCGGTGTTCTGTGTGTGTGACGGAGCCGGTTGGTGTAATTTGAAGGCGAAACTGAAAGGTGGTGCTGGTAGCGGTTCGGTCCTTCCTCCTGCAGCAGCGGCAGCGAGTAGCTACCGCATCACGCAGACTGCGCTGCTCTAATCAGATCCTTCCGCCAATGGACGCAGTCGCCGGGGACAGATTGCGCGCCGACGCCAGTTGCTAGATAATGCTGTAGTGAATCACGAAACTGATGCAATAGCGGAGCCAAAATGGCGGCTAGTGCTCAGCGACTTTAATGCTACTGAGCCCAAATGAACGCCTGTGGTTGAAAGCTTCCATTTCGAGCCGACAAACGAGCTTGATGATCCCCTCAGAAATAGAATGGAAAGAACTATGAGAATATAAATATGATCTGACGAGATGTTTATTGTAAGTCATATTTACATTCAAATGAGGAGAGCAGTTTATACTATTTCAACATAAATGGCAATAACATACATACCCCCGACTAGAGGAAGTTTCACCATTGCGGAGGGATATTTGAGAAATTAATGTTTTATCGTGGCAAAATACGAGATTATCGTCTGTAGATAATGGAATGTGTGTGAAACTAGGGACCACTGCTGTGCAAGTTTTATTATTTAGCAATTATTAATAAAAACATTTTTTTATCAAACATGCCACATTAAGTTATGTTAGTAAGTATGCACTTTACCTGTATATTTTTTTAGGTTTAATTTATACATGTATATCTGATTGGAATTGATTTGATGCATTAGAAACCTTTATTTATTGTCTTACCTGCCTTTGTTCTCATTTCTAATATTTGATTGTCTAAACAATTAATAGCACATATTTTTAGGTGCTTTTGTCTGATCCTCATAATCCTGATTACACAAATCCAAAAAGATCAAACTATCGGCCTATATTCCTAAAATACTTTGTTTCATCGTGATATCTTTATCCTGCAGCACAGATTTATGCCCTCTACCCCATTCAGACAAACACATTCATTGAAAAAAAAGAAAGAAAGAAAAAAACAGGACTAAGGTGGAATCATTCAGTTACAATAGAATAGAACAGAATGGTATTGTTGATGTGCAACATACAATGCAATACAAAATAATACTGATTATTAATACAAGACAACAAAATACGGCTAAATTTGTGCTGTGGGCCTGTGGCAGAACCATAAAGTGATGGTATTAGATGATGGAATGATACTATGATAATCTCGGTACTGAATGACTTTCAGACATTATTTACATGCTATTATATGGTAGCTTACTTATAATAACACCATGGTGTCCAAAATCCATGGTATTAACATGCTGCAATACCAAAAAACAATTGTAATACCCAGGTGAAAAAGACGTACTGGTAAATGTATTCAAATGCATTATAGTATATTTGTATTGTAAAAACATACTCAAGTACATTTTTAATACATCTAATAGTAGGCTACGTCTTTTTCACGTGGGTAGTAACGAAACAGCATTCTAATGGTATTTATACAACATTCTTGATGGATGGATGGATGGATAGATTCTAGATAATTTAAACAGCATAGGCCTAATAATAATAATGATAATAATAACATTGAAGCTGTTTGTTCTTTCAACATTCATAATACACCTTTGGACGCTGGTTCTTCTTATGACATTCATAATACATATTTTCTTGTATTTTGTACATTCAGATAGACTTTCTACGCATTAAAAAGACTGACGTCAATAAAGCAGCAACAATGCCTTGGCGCGCGCGCTCTCTCTCTCTCATCTCGTGCGCAGGGAAACCCCAAATCAACCTCCGCGTGATGGCGGTATGAGGCAGTCCCTGCAAGCCAGAGCGTGGGAGTTCCTGTCTTCGCCATGTCGGGGTGGTGCTGCAACTCGCTGAGGATACCCTGAACCGAGCAGAAGTCTCCCAGCCCCCCTCCTGCTGCTGCTGCTGCTCCATCCATCCATCCATCTATCTGTCTACCCATCCGCCCCCACACGGCACCAGGCAGAGTCCAGCATCCCCAGCATCACTGTTTCCCTCGGATCAGCTGCGACACATCTTTCCCTCTGACCGACGGTGGACTGAGGAGAGACGCACCAAGTGATGCGGCTTCTGCAGCCCGCGCATCCCGCAGCACCGAAGACCGCACGCTCACCCGTTAGGAGTAGGCGCACTTTCCCCGTTATCTACAACAACCCATGAGAATGTCCAGCACAGACATCATGGGTTTAAACCCTACCGACCGCGTAATCAAATGTAAGTGCATTGTTGTTGTGTTCTTTATTAATCATACTCAGCACATTTAAGCATGCAGCATTATGCGATTGTGAATGGTTTGCGATGATTCTGTTTCATTGATGATGCACTGTAAGGTTTTAAAAACGTGATAATTCATGCAGAAATGATTGATCAGTGATCAAAGGATGATCAGATGGTGCGTTTGCCTTAAAAAAAACAACCTTTCTTTCCTTTATGAGATTGGCAAACCCATTAAGGCTCCCTATATGCTCAGTGATGCTGATGCAGGCGAGATATGGCAATCCATTTGAACATTTATTCCTTAAAACTAATATCTATTATTGTGTTATTATTAATTGCAAGTAATTCATGGACTAGTATCTTTTTCAGTTCTGCCTCATTAACTTCATTATATACTGATTCTTATTCTAGTAGTGACTAGCATTAATGCTCATTCATCAGAAACTATTCCTTATTTTTTGCAATCAGTCACTATCTTAAAAAAGTAAAAAAAATAAAATAAAATAAAAAACACTGTTGTTAACTACTAAAATAAAAATTATTACTTACAACTTGTAGATACTAGTGACTCAAAATTATGTACTAGGGTACAACGGGGCTAAAGGCGCACGGGGGTAAAAGGCGCATTTGATTATATTCTCCTCTAAACCACTAGATGGCGCAGAACTTTCCTAAACATCCTCTTTTCAAGATGCACGTGGAAATTTGGCTGCAATCGGGGGCAGCAGCACAAAGTTGACTCTGTGCTAAATTGATCTAATATTTATTGTTTAATGAAAATCAATAAAATTATTGCTTATATTTTGACAAAGGTCTTGTTAGTGATTTTCAGTTTTGTTCAAGGTAAATAAACCAACAGTTTTTAAATAATGGAAGAATATGTAAAAGTATGGTATTTGGAGTAAAAAAAATGCCCCTGCTGTTTGGGTGAAAGGCACAATAACTAACATGATAATAAATAGCTGGCTGACTTTTCCATTTGTTGACATGACATGGTTAAATAGATTATAAATAATATATATTAAATTGGCTGTCCACCTTAGAGATAATCACCATATTTATAATGAAACCATCATGTTTTAAAAAAATACGATATTAATCATATCATATAGGCTAATAAAACATCATATTTATTGTTACTTTACACTACTTTACTTTATTGCTACTTTATTGTTGCTATATTAAATTTTAATGGGATCTTATTCAATGCTTTCAGAACTTTTTGTTTTTTTAAATAACTTTGTTTCTGTATTTTTAAAATGAACGTATTTTAATATATTTATTGAGCAAAAATTCATTATTTTATTTATCAAAATAAATAGAAAATAAACAAACTTTGCTAAAGTGATTTTTTTTTTTTTTAACAAACTATTAACTTAGAGACATTATTAAAAACATGTTATTTTTTAACCTGGACAAAATGTAGGCTATAAAAATGATACATTTATAAGATTTTTAAACAAACAAACCACTTTTATGATATAATTCTGTTGTTCCATTTCTTCAATCATACATTATGGGCGTAGTGAAAACCAACATTTTCTTACAGTGTGCCAGTTTATCCCCATTGTACCCTATCTAATAAGTGCAGTAATGTGAAGTAGGCTAGACACTAGTAACTAATGGAATAAGTACTTGTATCTATATTACCTTTACACTGAATTTACGCACATAGCAATTCATAAATAATAGAAACATAAATCTAGACAAACGTTTTAAAGAATAAATGTGAAACCGGCTTGCCACATATGTGGAGCGTATCGACGGCTGCGCGCGCCTGCTGGCGGATAGATGAACTGTTATACAGTGCCAGGTTACCCCAGAGAGAGAGAGAGAGAGAGGGGGGAGGAGAGCAAGAGAGAGATTAGCATCTCGATCCAATGAAATATTTTTGGCAGTTTGAGGATGACAGCGAAAGGACGACTTAAAGGTAGCGTGGCTTTTGCATTGCATTCCTGCATTATTGTATGCATCTCCTTGTGCTCGCCTTTACGCATCTTTTACTCCAATGTCAGTGCGCGCGCTTGTCGGATAGCAGCACTCGGATAACGAGATGATTGTTAACGTATCGATTGTGCGTGTAATTATGTAAAATTTGCAATGCCTCGAGCCCTTGCACGAGTGCACTCTTGTCATGCGGGGAAAATGCGCTGAGATGCTCGCAATGTCAGCTCGTGCACTGACATGGACATCCTTGCATAGATGGCCTATGAGGGTATGTTAGTCTATCATTCCGAAGCAGTTTATCGATTCGTTGGTACAGCGTTACACACTGTAAACAAGGCTGCACACAGAGGATGCACTGCATCTAGTGCCTGCAGAAATCCCAAAGGCATAAAAGCTAAACGTTATTGCAGGAAGCAAGTTGCATTTCAGTGCATTGCAGTACTATATATTTCATGTGATGATGAGCAAATACGTTAATGCAAACCCATCATAATGCCAATACCAATCAGTGTTTACAGCCATTTTTACATTTCTAGTTTTTGCACACAAAAGAAAAAAGAAAAAAGAAACCCACTAAAAAGGACATATAGAGAGGATGTGGGCATTACAGCATCACTGGATGCTGGGATATGTGGATGTGGATGTATAGTGTGGGCGGTTAGTAGAGAGAGGGGTTAATTAGACGTCAGCGATGGCTGTGCATACTCAAAAGCTGCCCGAAGGCATCTGTTTCCTGTGTGTATGTGATCAACACTGGAATTTGTTTGGATTATGGAAGACAATAAGAGTGGACAGGGGACTCAGGGAGGCATGCTTTGGACCACCGTACTGTGTAGAGCGAGGGAGGTTTGGGCAGAGAGAGAGAGAGAGAGATGTGGTGTGTATTGTAAAGGGCTTTTCCTTAACCCTGGAGTGTGGCCGCCTGTAATTATTTAGCAACATATGCCATTCTGCATTAAATAATCATAGTGTGGCATATGTGTCACACTTATGTAATATTAACCGTTAGGTATGTTGGGTTATAAGCTTTCGGGAAGGTCTGTGTGAGAGCGTGTCCAGATATAGCTGGTGTACGAGGAAGGCAAAGCAGCTGGTGTGAAGGTGAGAAAGGTATTAGGATGCAGCTGAAGTGTGAAAATGCTTGATTGTTCAGGAAAGCCTAAGGGAAAAAGTATCCTGTGGTGTATCAATGATACAGTGTATAAGATGGTAATACCATGGTACTTTCATATACTGTATATGTGCATATATTGCATGGTAGTTACATATACTCCAATGTAGGCCAAACAGTACTATTGTATAACCATGGTACATGTGCAAAAATCAAGAAACATGCTACCATGTTTAAAAAAGCATGACGTTACAATGGTACGGTTTTGTTACACTTAAAATGTACCCAAAAAGTACCATGGCACTTCCATGATAATTTGGACATGCACAATTGCATTACCACGGTATTCTTTGAAGTACCATGTAGATACCATAGTACATGAATTTCAGTGCTATGGCATATTTTAAAGTACTGTAGTAATATTATTATTGTTATCTGAAACCATCACTGCACCATAGTACTTGCTTGTAAGGTTTGGAAGATTTATTGAGAACTATTTATTTACACAGGGTTGTAAGAATACTTTTGTATTACCATGGTACATAAAAAAAATGTTTATTGTACTATGGTGCATGCTCAAAAACATAGTAATACCATTGCATTTCACTTAAAAAGCATGATAATGCCATAGTATTTTTTAGTGAAGATGTTGCGTTTGGGATAATTATTTACATGTTACTCCAATAAAAATGTTATGTATGTGTCCTAGTCTAGAACCCATGGTAATACTATAGTAACAGTGTCCAATATTTGGAGGCTGGGATGATTGATATAATTATTTAGATGTTGCTTCAATATAATAATACTATGGTGGTACCATGTCCAAAAAAACTAAATATTAATATAGTGCAGTGTCCTGCATACACTTGCACTGCACTTAAAAAAACATAATACCATGGTATTTTTAGTGAAGAAGATGGTGTGCTTGGGATAAGCCTAATAGGTTACAAGTTACTCCAAGAAACCTCAAAGAATACCATGTCAAACTAAGTAAATACATTTTAGTCTACAAACTGTGGTAATATTGTGGTACCAATGTTCAGTATTTTGTAGTATGGAATGCTTGCCATAAGTATTTAGATGTTGATGCAAGATATCATGGTAATACCATAGTCCAGTAACACCATAGTACATTTTGCTAAATTTTCTAGGTAGTAACAGAGTAAAAGTGGTGCATGGAAGATGGCATGCTAGAGACACACAGAGTAAGCGAGTAGAGTGCTTGAGATGAATTTGCTCATTTCCACAAGTTATTATGTGCTGCATTCTCTGCGAGACAAAATGCGCCTCAATGCCATCTGTCTCCTGAAGGAATGTAGTAATGCGACAATAATGACTATTCTAATTGCATCATAGTGTATTTTTTATGATTGGTACTAATAGGTGTCCTTGGCCCCTGGGAGGTTTTAAAACAGAAATATATTATTTGCACGCAGTCAGAAATACACGTTCAAGGCATTATCGAAACGACTTCAAAGATCAACATTTTCTCCAGATTGTGTGTCTGTGTTAATTCATGCATGCCTCCTGCTGAGCGCCGACACGCAACACGAGGGAGATGTTAAAGCCCGACACAGAAACTAAGAGAGAGTGTTGACATGAGCCTGGTGATAAATGAAACGGGAGCAGGTGAAAGAAAAGAGAGGGGGAATGTGTGAAAAGTGCGGAGGATGAGAAGTAGGAGAGACGGGGAATTAGGCACTTGACAGCAGATAGATGGATGGATGTGCATGCGCTTGTGTCCCAGCAATCTCTTTCTCTCATACACACAGGCAAACGTTTGGAATAGAATTCTAGAGCACTGCATACTGCACAGCATTCACTGAAAATTGTCAACTATTTAAAGTCAGCATGAAATCAAAACTGACAAGTCTTTTTTTTTTCAATGGAATTTTATAGTATTTATTATAAATGATTTATCCATGCACAGCATTATTTAAGTTTTTTTTCAATTCATGTGCCCTCGTCATTTTTAATCAAAATAATTTTCCCTCCCTCTCTTCTCTGACGATGTGTTGAGGCATGAGGGCGGGGCAACCTGTCACTCACATGACATCATAGCAATAACAAACCATAACCATCCAAACAATTCCACACCTTACATTTTGTCTTGCTTGAGAAGCCGTTTCACTTGGATATACGTCACAATAGGGAAGAAAAGACAATCACAACTTCCGTTTCATACCGACTATAAGGAAAGTCAGCGGCCATATTTGCAGCGCCTCCGGGCAGCTGTTTCAGGCTAGCAAGAGCAACTCCTATTTATTTGAATTTCTGTTTATTGAATTTCTTTATGGAAAGCCAGAGCTTCCAACACCGATTTGCTCTTTTATTTAGAAGGCAGGACTAGAGCCGTCATTTTGTGCATTGCAGTTCCTTGTCACATGACCTCATTACATGCATGTTTAATCCTCATAGGATGTTCCTGTAGTCTGGAAGATAACGATGTGATTGCGTTAATGTGTTCATTTTAGTGATTTTGGTTGGGGTAAAAATAGATGCATTGGCCAATTTCAAAATTCTTTTGATTTCACTGTTGACAAATATGTTTTAAAGTAAAAAATGCACATAAGTTCTTAATGGATGCTTTATCAGTGTATTCTGATTCTGCCACAGAGAATGATGGGAAATGTTTTCACGCACAAGCCTGTTGCTTCAAGCGCCTAAATGAGCATGTTTTATCGCACTTCTTTATTTAGAACGCACAAATAAAAAGTGTACATAAACATTCACAATTACTTATCATAACCAATACTTAGTAGTTTAATAATTCGTTTCCACCATGATTTTTAAAATGTACACGCCCCAGCTTAGAAAGTCAGAGCTTAAAGAATTACCAATTTAAAGTGGTGTTTACGAATACAATCATTCATGACTTGAAGGCAGAATATTACAGTGAGTTATTTTGCATTTTTAATCAAATTTTCTGTAAACTCATCTTCATTCTTGGCAGTCTATTCAAGTATTGAGGCCAGAAAAGGATGTAAAAACATTGCAGCTGATATTACTTGGTTCATTTGTCACAATGGAGATGTAAGGCCAAGTTGAGGACAGTGCATTGTGGGATGCACATTTTGGCAAATGTAGTAGTTGAAAATGCGCATGCTTTATGCAGCATATATCCTGCATACTGCAGAAATAGTAAGAGTAGTATTGTAGCATGCTATTTCCGAAAGTAGCCAGTGTCACACACTTGGGTTCTGCTTTCATGCATGTGAGAATGCTTTTTATACATGACTAAAGTGCTGCCCATCTAACCAGATACTGAGCTAATCAACTTCATCGCCCACCTGAATGATGCAATGGAGAGAGAGCAGGAAAGAGAGAGAGAGGCAATCTCGCATCAAATGCGGTGATACAGGACTGCAGGAGAATGATGAAAACTGTTTCCTCCCACACAGATGCACAAACACACACAGACACACACATATGTTATGGGTCACTGGAGATGTTAACTTGAGCACGCACACACACCGATACATACAGATGTATGTGTAATAAAGAAGGCTCACATGCTTGACAACCTTCACACACCGCTATCTGTGTCTCTCTCTCACACACATGCGTAGGATGGAAAACAAAACGTGGTCATCTATGCCCTGGATAGGATCTCCGACTCAGTATATCCTTACAAAAAAAAAAAGTTTATTCAAGTGTGTTATAGTATACTTCTTTTAAACTAAAAATAAGAAAGTATACTTTCAGTTTACTTTTATGTACTGCTCAGAAATATACTTTATGTACTCCTCAGTGTCGGAGTTATGTTCATTTCATTGTGATTCCCCTGTGTTTTCCTGAGCTGTCTGATTAGTCATTTAGTTCACCTCTCATTAGTTATCTTGTTATTTACCTGTGTTAATACCTGTGTTATCCTGCATTCCTGGTCCGTTCTCGTTTGTGTTATGTTGTGTGTAGTTTTGATATCTCCCTTTTCTCTTGAGCTTTGTCATTAAAAGACTGTTATCTTTTTGCTCCTTCGTCTTCGTGCTGTTTACACAAGCAAACCGTGACATTTAGAAATATACTTAAAATTACACTTAAGTATACTTGAGTTATACTGACAGAAAAGTCGAAGTATTGCCTATTTGGCCTATACTTGTACTCAATCTTTTGATCGAGATATACTTAAAAGTATTATTAAGTATTCTAAGTATACTTTTCATATAAACTTACACTGTTTGAAAATACTGATTTGTAAAGAAAACAGATGTTTCTAATTCTGAGTATCTGAATTTTTGTGTAGGCTAGTCCACTGGTAGTGTACATCAAATGTACTTGAATGACACATCTTCTGAAAGAGTACAGAATCTCCAGATCAAAACACAGGTGAAGAAGAAGCAGAAACAAGTGATAAAAGATTGTTTACGCAAAAGTAAAATAATGCGATCATGAAAATTTAAACAGCCTATAATTAAAACTGCCTAGCGTTAGCGAATATAATGTCGAGGAAACGACTGTGAAGCTTTGGGGATGTTGATGGACTCGATCTACTCCATTTGTGTTTTGATTATCGTTCCGGGCATAATCTTTTACAAAAATCTGATATTTTCCAGATTTTTTTGTTTAAAATGTTGCTCTTTTAATGAAACTTACCCACGTCCAAGTGTTGATAAAAAAGGATGCATGAAGCTAGAATCAAATGTTTTTAAAATGGAAAGAGTTACAGTTAACGGTATATTTCATAACATTAATACCTAAATAGGAACATAATAGTATACTTAAAGTGCAAAAAAAAATTATAACAAACAAGTATTTGACTAGTAAACTATCATAAGTTTACCTTTAAGTTCACTAGAAGTAAAGTTGCAGTACAAACAAAAAACTTAGTTGTAAACTAGTCAAAGTTTACTACTGTTACACTTAAAGTATACTCAAAAGTATACTTTTATACACTTAAAAGTGGGCCAATTTCTTCCCAAGTAGTATTGAATCAGTACACTTAAAAGTATACTTATAGTACATTGATGTTAGTATACTTTCTACATAAAGTACACTTAAAAATATACTTGAACTTTACTTAAGTATACTTAATAAAGTAAACTTTTTGTAAAGGCCTGTCATTCATCATTACTTTTCATATGTCATAACTTCCTAACAGCAAAATTCTGGCATTGTTTAAGAATTTACAAACCTGTATGCAAGCCTAGGGATGCACAAGAATCGAAACAAAAAAACAAATTCGCAATATAGCAGTGCGATTATCAAATTGCAATGGCTGCGATTTAATTGAATAAATATATACGCGCTGTGCTTTTCAGAGTGAAGCGTGCCACTGTGTTCTTTGACACGCGAACAGCTCATGATGGTGTTTTCAGTGTCTCAGAGCAGCTTGATTTACAGTAAAAGAAAAATAAGTATTTTAATTTTACAATTGTAATATGATTTTTTTTTAAATATAAATACCTTTTTATTTTGCAGTGAAATATTATAATAATAATTAGTTTATTTAGTTTATTTTTATAGTCATATTGATATATAATCACAACATTTTGGGGCCAAATTGTGCAGCCCAACAAAAAAGAACAGCCAACCTGGTTCTTTACTATTAGTATTATTATTATTATTATTATTATTAAATCAATTTATTCATAATTTTTTATCAGAAAAATCTCATTATTTCCTTCCTCATTCTGTTATTTTTGCCCATAAAGCAGCTTGAACATATTTTTTCAGCTAACAAAACATAACAACATACAGGTTTGTCATAACATTAATGTGAGTAAATAATGATTGTCTGGCTGTTGTCAACAAAAGAGAAACTTTAAAGTCCCCATGCCATTTTCCACCAAAATATAAAATTATTTTCATATATATCTAAACACTGAATCTTTGGCCAAATTGTGCAGCCCTATAACAAGCACAGCAAACCTGGTGCTTTTTTTTTTTACACATTTTAAATAGAAATACTTTATCCGAAAATGCGCAAATTGCAAACCCCTAACGTATGCTGTTATTTTTTCCATTTATATGTCTCGTTTTGGGTTCGAGAGACAACATACAGGTTTGTCACAACACGAGGGTGAGTAAATAACGACAGATTGTTCATTTTTGGGAGAACTGTTACTTTAAACTGACACTAGACCTGGAAGAGGATTCAGCAGGGTTACTGGCAGGAAACTGTAGGATATTCGAAATTATTAGTGCACAACACAGGAAGTGGACTGGGTTAAAAATAACATGCCGCCACATACAGATACCAATCCGTAGATCTGGTTCAAAACAGACTAAAGGTGAAACTGGGAGGAAGAGTGAAAAAGGAAGAGAGAAAGAATATGAGTGACTAAATTTAGCCTCTTTAACATAAATACTTTGGGTGTAAGTTTGGAGCACAGAGGACACACTGGATAGTGCAGAGACCTAATGAGGCCATGCGAAAGCAGGAACGCTTCTGTGATCCAGAAATCCAGAAGAATGGATCTCGTATACTGTTCATCCTGTATTTACTGCTGTATGACCTCATCACATCTGGCCTGTCAATCAACCCAGCTCACTCATTTGTCATCTCGAAGTCCCGCTTCCCGCTTTTGTGCACGTGCAGATTGCGCCTTCGTGTGTGAAGCATGCATTAATTGTGCAACATCAAATGGCGCTTGTAAAAATCCCTCCGTCGAAGGCATGTGATGCTATGTTACCTTCTCCCAATCTGGGTCAATCGCTAACCGGCGAGTCTCCCTCCCTTTCTCTTATCCATCTCTTCAGTCAGTTTTCTCTGTTCCCGTTCCTTTTCTTTCTCTTTGTCTCATCTTTTTGCAGAATTATGGGATTGTCGTAGGACGTGGCGGCTGTATTTTTAAGACTCGCCATGTAGTAACACAAAACACTTCTGTCTGACACGCAGCAAAATGTGTCTTCCATCGTTTTTAGGTCTCGGGGGCTGAAACAGAGCAGTCCCACGGTTGTGTGATCACAGGATGATGTATTTCAGATTGTCAGCAGTTTAATTACAGGATGTTGCAGTTAGTGCAGTGGAAGTGCTTCTAGAACGGCACCGTGGGTGTCTGATGGTCTTTGGTTGCTATATGCCTCTTCAGATCTCACCAGTTTGTTGTTCGACACCACAAATCTCTTAAGTTCTCTGCCCTACTTCAGCCACCCCACCCCGATCACCCCCCAAAGCCAGAAGTGAGCCTCCCGCCGACAATATCTGCAGCAGCAATGTTGTATTGTACAGTGGGATCTCTAAGTATCCAGTATGACCTCATTAGGATGGGGAACTCTGCTTCTGCAGAACTTATTGTCACTAGTACAAAGTTCAAGATGTGAAGGCTGAATATTTCCTCATGTTTTAAAAAGATAGTTCACCTAAAAACAATAGGCGTCATCATTTACTTACCCTGTCATTGAAAACATCATGTTTGCATTTCCTTAGAACACAAAAGTTTGAAAGTCATACAGGTTTGGATTGGAATGACATGAAGGTAAATTCTGACATAATTTTCATTAGCAAAGTGAACGTAACCAGGTTTTTCCCTCAGATCAGTCAAACTTATTTGGCGAGCATTGAGCAAGAATGCACACAATAACTACGCTAATGCTAGAACTGAAAAAAAGGGTTCAGAGTTTTGTATTTTGATGCAGTTTTCATTCATTCAATACATTATTGTATTACAGTGCATAATAAATATCACAAATTACACCGCACCATTACTTGATATGGAAAGCTACACGTTAATTGCTTTTGTGTTTCCTTTTCTCACCGACTCTTTCTCTCTTCCATAATGGAGGTGATCTTTGAAATTGAAAGTTATATATATTTTTTGCAGTGGACAAGTGTTTATCCTCACTATATAATTTGCAAGTGACAACTATAACCTGACGTTTACAATGACGGATTTGTTGATTAAAATGCTTTGCTGGGACTGTTGTATCATGTCACGCCATTTACTTGCAGTGGACCCATGGTGTCACACACTATGTAAGCATTATGTAATGGAAAATGGAGAGGTTTTCATTTGTAAATAAATACACTAGTTAAGGGCTGGTACAATTTTTTAAAATGTTTTTTTTAAAGAAGTCTCTTATGCTCCCAAGGCTGAATTAAAAAAATACAAGTATAATGTCAAATATTATGACATTTTAAAAGTACTCTTTTCTGTTTTAATATATTTGAATTTAAATATTTAATATGAATTCCCCGAAGCCATTACTCAAGACTTCAGTGTCACATGATCCTTCAGAAATATTCTGATATGTTGATTTGCTCCTCAATAAGCATTTCTTATTATTATCAATCAACTGGTCAGAGGTCACTCTTCCAACAGAACTAGACTCGCGTACGGCTTTTACCAGAAGCCAGTGATTATAGTTTATAAAGTTATAAATATGGGCCCAATTCGCCTACTTATACTACGACCTAAAAGTATGTATTTTTTTTGTGAGGAAAAAGTACATACTTTTGAGTGTGTAGCAAAAGAGTATGCACGTTCTGGGACATACTTCGATGACGTCATGCAACGTGAACGAGAACGTGGTTGCCTAGTAACGCACACCGCGACTGTTAACAAAACATTTTACATTTCATTCTTTCTTATATGTCCAATATAATTTTATTTACTATTCCCATCTTTTTTTCCTCATCGTTTTTTCCACAATACATTTACAATGTGTTCTACCAAATTGAGAAGTGAAGCAGGGCGTCGTCGTAGATCAACCAAACGCAGGTCGTTTGTGAAGGCGGCTGGTTCTGACGTTCATGTGCAATGTGTGTAACGAAAGCTACTTATTTTCTGAGTTAAAATATTTAAAGTTTATAGTATAACTATTGTTTAACGTATTTTATACTTCATTTTATACTTATGTATAATACTTAAAAATACCCCGATGAAAATGAACCATGCTTTTACTATAGTAAAAGTGTAGTAACCATGTTTCTTTGGTTGGACTGATAAAGTTAACATTTGTACAGCCACACTATTACTACAATTAAGTCAGTGTGGTTAAATATAACTTTAATTAGGGTTAAACATTTGAATTCTTACACTTAAAAACTGAGGGCGCATCTCCGCTGCTGCATCCGGCTGCCATGTTTACATCACCACCATCACCACAAAGCTCCTCCCTCCCGCACGCAATGGGTTGTGGGCAATATTAGCCGTTAGAGTGTGCATTGATAGTAAATAGTAGACCATCCGGGTATCTTTGGAATACTCATTTCAACATACTACTATTTGGGACGTACTAATTCTAGTTTCGCATACTATTTAGGACGGATAGTATGCGAATTGGGACTCAGCCATGGATATTTTTCCTACAGAAACGCATCGCACCCTTCAAAAAAGAATAATGTTCAGCTAATGTGAGTCTTTATAAAAAAGGCTAGTCTTTGAAGTCAGTTTTGTTTTGAGATTGAGCGCTCATGGTGCTACTCCGCGTGTGGAAGTGAAACCCTGAGCTAGTGTGTCGATGGTTTCTCCTACACAGCAGGGCTTCACACTCGAAGGCAAACCTTTGTGAGTGTCTTCCCGTTTGTGGGGGTCAGGACGGGGCGAGGGCAGGAGTGAATGGTCAGGAAGGAGAGAGAGAGAGAGAGAGAGAGAGAGAGAGAGAGAGAGAGAGAGAGAGAGAGAGAGAGAGAGAGAGAGAGAGAGAGAGAGAAAGAGTGAGAGACTCTAGCACAGCTGTGACCTGAATGAGTCCCTCCCCTCGTACCTCTGGGGTCCGGGAACAAGCGCGAGCCTGTCAGCGGCCTACTTTCCCAAAGTATGATTCTAGGCCATTATCTGTGTTACCACTGGTGGGGCTCCAGCGGGCTCAACGGATCCGCAGAACAATCCTCTTCATTGCCTGTGAACGTGTGAGGGTGGCCCAGCGTTTGAAAGTGTTACTCTGAGAGGAGCGTATCTTACAGTAAGGAGTCAAGGTGAGGTTGACTACTGGAAGCAGGATAGAGAAAGAAAAAGGGAGAGATATTATCAACCAAACACCTGCACATTATTGTTCTACTATGTTCATCACATTAATATTTCATTATTAGTTTCATATGGTTCTTTATTAGCATCGGTGGCTCCATGCATGGGATCCTTCTTTATATAAAGTTTATATAAAGTTCTTTATAGTGGTTCTTTATAGTGGTATAGAGGTTCTTTAGATTTTTAAAATGCATTTCACACACACACACACACACACAAAAGGTTATTTTAAGGACCGTTCACTGAAAGGGTCTCTGGGAAACCAAAAAAAATGATTCTATTGCTTTGCTGTGAAAACCTCCTTTTGGAAATTTAATTTTTAATAGTGTAAGAAAATTTGTGGTTAGTGTTTTGAACAGAAAAGGAGTGAAATCATTTTAAAGGAATATCCTGGTTCATCATAGGAGAGGAGCTCGCACACATAATCATAGAAAATTATTTTACAAAAAACCTTATTTAAAGGCTAAAAAGAAAGACAAAACATTTTCACTTTACACCGTCACCAGATTTACATCGGTTCATCATTATTAAGGTCTATTCACACTAAGAAGGATAACTATAATGATAACTACACTCTTAAGAATCTAAACAGTACCAAATTAGGGTTCTTCAGCTTGTAACAATAGCAGAACCCTTTTTGGTGCTAAACAGAACCCTTTTATAAGGTTCCATAAAGAACCATGCTTTGAAAGTGCTATATAGGACCTTAATGGTGGTAAAATAACCTTTTCAACAATATTTATTTTCATTAATATTTGTATATTAGTATCTTCTAGATCTTCTTAGTATTTATGACAGCATCTGAAATACACAGTTGAGGTTAGAGTTACATTGTGTCTCTTCCATTTGATTTTGTAAAAACAATTATGTTCATGAAGGCCAAAATTAGCAAAAATGGTCAGTATGAGCCCTTTACCATGTTAAAAGGAAAAAGTGATATAAAAGCATGAGATAGCTTTAATGTTTTTTTTGTAGCTGGTATGTTTAGGCATAATTTCATAATAAATAAAAAAATCAAACAATATGAATCATAAATTTCATATCTCTGTTACTTACTTTGTGGAGAAGAGAAGATCCTTTAACTGAAAAGAGCTGCTCACATGTTCAGTTAAACTAAAAAGAGAAAAGGACATGATTGTTAGGATTGTTACAATTTATAATTTATAGACATTTTAAGAAAGAAATAATTTACCTGTTGAGAGTATGTTGACAGTTTGTGTAGTAACAGTAGTTGAAAATCAGTAATGAGGTGGCTTTGACAGTTAAAGATTTGAAAAACAAAAAGGCGGGAATAAAGAACCCTAAACTCTAACACAAAGAACCATATAAAGGGTTCTTAAAGACGATACAGTTCTAAATAGAACTGTTACTACGTGTAAAGAACTTTTATAGAACCTTTTTTTAGAGTGTATATTTGCGTCCACATTAATGGACAATAACATTGTTTATTATAAGCATATGCTGCAGTTTTGTCATCTATCACTTTAAATGCTCAAGCTCTTTAACGCAGAGTGGATTCTGATTGGCTGTCAATGTTTTTATCCTTAATCAGCTGGAATTTTTTTTGAATTATATAGTCCTTATCTTTATAGTTGTGGCCTTCCTGATACTTTATTGTATGAGAAAAAAAGACATTTTTCAAAGCATCTTTCAAAGTTATTTGGAACGACGTGTGTGGGAGTAATTGAATGATGACAGAATTTACATTTTTGAGTATTAACTGTGCTTTGAAGATTAGGTATTTCAACAAACTTGGTGAGTTTTCAGACCATTCCTAAGCTCTCTGACCACTCAGATCATTCCTTCATTGGCTCTGTGAGAGCTACTCTCATCTCTGTTGATCCAATATACTGTCACATTCTTCAGAGTCAACCACTGACTTGTTATTTCAGCACAATTTTAGCTGAAACAACAAGTTTAACTGCCATACAGTGGCCCCAAAATGTATTTCGGACACTGAAGTCAAACGTAAAATGTATGAATTTCATTGCATTATGGATGATTATTATGAGTAAGATTATTAAAATTATTTGAAAGTAGTCTCTTCTGCTCTTGTGAAATATTATAACAATTTAATATATTTTAATATTTGTAACGTAATTTATTACTGGGATGGCAAAGTGGAATAACTCAATCATTTTCAGCATCATTCAGCAGTGTCACATGATCCTTCAGAAATCATTCTAATTTGCTGATTTGCTGCTCAAGAAACATTTCTTATTATAATGTTGAAAACAGTGCTGCTTAATATTTTTCTGGAAATCATGATACATTTGTTTTCAGGATTCTTTGATGATCAAAAAGATTAGCATTTATTTGAAATAGAAATCTTTTGTAACATTATAAATGTCTTTACTGTAACTTTTGATCAATTTAATGCATCGTAATTTTCATTAAAAAATCTTACTGAACTAAACTTTTGAACGATAATGTATAACAAAATATCAAACCATAATCATATTAACCACAGTTCCACTAATGTTTGACAACCACAATACTAATACAAATACTTTTGTATCTTAATTTAGAACAGTATATATTTGGTTATTATCGAAACAGTACTATCCGAACATGAAATCAGGGAGCAAGATTAACAGCAGTAACTCCCCAAAAAAAAAAAAAAAAAAAAAAAAAAAAAATACATTTTGGTTTCCAGCTTAAAATGTTGATGATGCTTACAGGATTAAAAAATGGTACTACAGCAAACACAATCAAACAGTAACATTTTTCCCATAAAACTGACAGAACCCGTGGCACTGTTCATAAAACGCAGACTGTTGATTCATACACATGACAATTTCATGAAAAAACTATATTTTTGTTCTTTGTCTCCATTTCTTCTCACACAATTGCAAGCTAATTAAATTATTTTTTTTACACTGCATTGGTACTTCATCGTGGGCAAATGGGCTTTTAATAAAACCTGGCTGCCTATACAGTAGAAAGGCTGTTGTCTTCCCTTTTGCCAAATTGGTAGGAAAACTTCAACACCCATAATGCACTGGGCATGTTGCCGTCCAAGGCCACTCCCACCAGTCTGCTATGGATATGCTTACCAGAGTCAAATACCACCTTACTTTAGTAGGAAATACTTCTTTGTAAACTTTTAGTCATAATGGTGTCGGCTTGTATTGTTCCCAGGTGCAAGAATTCAAAGAGTAAACGTTTAGCGGGATTGAGTTACTTTAGTTTTTAAATGAAGGATCCAGCAGTGCGTGCGTTGAAGGCTAAATGCTGCAAAGTATCATAAATATACGGAGCCCGGGAAGTCACCTGTAGGGAAAAAAAAAACAATCCGTGGCGACGGTTTGGCAATCCGTCCGCTCAGTTTATAAACCGTACTCACGAATTCTCAAACTGTTCCCTCGGTTTAACAAATCGTGCCCACGGATTAATAAACCGTACCCACGAGTTTCTAATCCGTGCTCTCAGATTTGTAAACCGTGCCTTCAGTTTTTGTAATCTGTACCCACAAATTCATAAACCGTGCTCACGCTTTCGCAATCCGTTCCCACGGGTTTGTAAACTGTAGGCTACTCACGGATTTGTGACTCGCCCTCATTTTAGAAGAACACGTTGTTAACGAATCCTATTGTATATTGTTTTATTGAATATTAATGGAATACATCAAATTGACATACGTCTGCATGCTTACAGTGATTCTCAATTGTAGCGGGTATGGGTGGAATATACGATTTAATATGAATGACGTGCATCAAAATCTTTTGTTTATTTGTGATAATCTTGTTCATTTGTGACGAATTGCTTTGTTCATTTTTTTGTAAGTTTTGGACAAAAGCGTCTTTTAAATATATAGCCTAAAATGTAATAATAATAATAATAATAATTATTATTATTATTATTATTTAAGTCATAAATTAACTATAAACGAGTTAACTTAGTAATACAGTAATATGTTTGTCATCAAATAATTTATCAATGTTTTATTATTATAGGCTAGGCTATAGGCCTAACCTAGCCTTTTACAGTTTTGGATAGGCCTACATTTTTTGCATAATTTTTGCTTAAAAATAAAGCATTCATAAATTATTTTATGATAAACATATTACTGTCTAGTGAACTCATTTATAGTTATTAACTCAAATAATAATAATAATAATAATTATTATTATAATTATTCATATTATTACATTTTAGGCTACATATTTTGTCCAGAACTTACAAAAAAATGAACAAAGCAATTCGTCAAATATCAGTCATAATACAGGTTAGAAAATAATAATAAAGTGCTAAGATTATATCACAAATAAACAAAAGATTTTGATGCACGTCATTCATATTAAATCGTATATTCCACCCATACCCCTACAATTGAGAATCACTGTAAGCATGCAGACGTATGTCAATTTGATGTATTCCACTTAATATTCAATAAAACACCATACAATAAGATTCGTTAACAACGTGTTCTTCTAAAATGAGGGCGAGTCACACATCCGTGAGTAGCCTACAGTTTACAAACCCGTGGGAACGGATTGCGAAAGCGTGGGCACGGTTTATGAATTTGTGGGTACAGATTACAAAAACTGAAGGCACGGTTTACAAATCTGAGAGCACGGATTAGAAACTCGTGGGTACGGTTTATTAATCCGTGGGCACGATTTGTTAAACCGAGGGAACAGTTTGAGAATTCGTGAGTACGGTTTATAAACTGACGAAATCGGACGGATTGCCAAACCGTCGCCACGGATTGTTTTTTTTTCTCCCACAGGTGACTTCCCGGGCTCCGTATTAATACGAAGAGAACGCCACAGAAGTATAATCTGTAGTCTTCACAAAAGCACTGGAGTTGTCAAAAGTCTTTTGGTGACAAATAAACGTGAATATATCGGTCCAGGTAACACGAGAACGAGAAAACATTGTTCATTTACATATACTATCGACATTGTAACAATACAAAGCAGGTTGAAAATCGGCGAAGTTACACTTTAAGCATTATACAGTAATAGCTCAAATGAAACCACATGGTGCTTTCTTTGTCCTTTTATATCTTTTTATATAATTTTATATTTGATGGTCAGTGTATGCTTTCGTTATATGGAGAATAGCAGTGTAAACACTGTCTCCTTTTCTGTTTAGTGTAAGAAAGTAAGTCATACAGGTTTGACGACATGAGAGAGTGAGTAAATGACAGAATATGGGGAGCCATGATAACCAAACTCAGCAGAAGTCAGAGAAATATCTGCCAGAAATGATGTGAGCAGTCAGAAATGTTTTTTGTTTGTTTGCAAATGCTTTTGCGAGTGCATTTGTGTGTGTGCATTTGAGTGAGAGCCAGAGATCAGAGTGTGTGTGTGTGTGTGTGTGTGTTTGGTCTGGTGTTTTTTCTTGAGTCTCTAGTAGATTCAAAAGGAGTCTCAGCATCTGTCTCAGCAGCTGGAGGCTGTCACACACACACGCACTCACACACACACACACACACACACACACACACACACACACACACACACACACACACACACACACACACACACACACACACACACACACACACACACACGGGTCAGTTATCCTGACCTCACACTGCCATTGCTTGTCCTTCCCTGACCTACTCCATCACACACACACATATGCGGAGAGCTTACAGGCTGTGAAAGGGCAAGAACTAAATTTGACAGAGAAAATAAAATAAAGGCACAGCGACTATTCATGAAATGCTGATATTAACTTTCCATACCAGAGGTCAAAGGTCAACACCACTGTTGACACAGAGCAGATGGTGACTCTGTATTGACATTGCTGATCACAATATGTGAAAATGTGTATGTGGGTACTGGGTAGTAATACCATGTCTTGCGAATCATATTTTAAGCTGCATTTTGTCTATTTGTTTTTATTTTTTTAATTTTTAATTTTTTTATTTTTATTTTTGCTTGGTACTTTTATAAGCTTTTTAGCTTTTCATTGAGGATCAATGTATCGTCTCAATGCAGGACCATTTAAAATGAATTACTGAAGAAAAGTGATCAAAATAAATGTACTCTAAATTAAAAAAAAAAATACTCTAAAGTTATCTCAAAATATGCATTTTTCGATTTGTACATTATAATACTGTGATGCCTACATTCAGCATTTAAAATGGTTGATTTTGAATTGTCTTTTAATTTTAGACAAAACATTGTATAGTTTTAATATGAGCTATTTATCATTTATTGACCATAATTAAAATAATGATCAGCTTTTTAAAAATTATTTAGTGACTACATGGAATATTTGTACTTAAAAATATATTATATATATTCTCAGCATAACAATTAAAATGAACTACTGAAGTCAAAAAAGTGATTAAAAATAGTGAACATTTTTATCAAAATGAATATGCATTTTTCATTCTGTAATAATAATTTTGTGATGCTGAAATTCACAAAATTCAGTTTATTTAAAATGTTTGTCTTGATTTTAGACAAAATAGTATAGAATTTAAATAATTTATCATTAAACCATTTATCAGCTTATTGTATCAGCTGGGTTGTATATACACACACACACTACATATATATACATATATATATACATATATATATCACACACACACACGAGTGAGAGAGAGATAAAGCTCCATGACACATTATACGTCAACTATACTTGTGTTCATTGTTTAGGCCTGAGCTGCGTCTCTGCAACAGTCGTGTTTATATTTAGCTCACATTGTTTCGCGCAGGTTCATCCCGTTCTCTGATCAATGATTCATGGAGTTTCATTTCAATCTTGTGCTTCATAATCCAACATGTTTATTTACATTAAAACGCTTGTGAAAAGATGCACCACCACATGTGTGTTTGTTGACACGAGAGGGCGTGTAAAGCCCGTCACTGTATGACTGTGTCCATGACAACAGTAATTATTCTCATGTTCAGAAAGAGGACAGTGTACAGTATGTGCTTATTCAGAAGGAATGTATGCAAATATCTGGACTGTGTGTGTTTGTGTTGCTGTGAGTGTTTTAGGCACCCAGAGGAAAATGTTACTGCTCAGAGTTTGCACGTTCTCAGTTATGACCGTTTTAAGTATCAGCTTTACCTCAGATGCTTCTCCCATAATTCCTTAGGAGAAATCAAAATAGACACAAATGAGACGGTTGTTGACATGGAGTAAGATTACAGAGCTAAAATGATTGTGGGTAGATCATTTGATCCTGGAAGAATTTGATGAGAAATATATGAGAGTTGATATTGAATCTCATTGTATTGCAGACTTTGGTATCTTGGCATATCTGAGCATGGTTTGAGATGTTGTTAAGATCTCTAGAGGAGACACATGTGAGAATACTGGGGTCTCTGGCTCTGTTTACACCTGGTATTAAGATGCGTTTTGGTTGATTGGATCACAAGTGGACGAGGGAGACACATACCGTCTCTTTTGTCCACTTTCAACCACTTCTGTCCTGATTTCTTTGAGTGGAGCGTCTATGGGCGGGGATATGTATGGGCGTTTTCAGATCTTTCCATGTAATGGACAAAATAAGCGTGCTCAATTTACATATAAATGCGGCCGGAGACGACAGAAAAACGCTCTGAAAGCCGCGAGTCCGTGCCGAACGCTGTGAGTGTGTGATAGAAATCAGGAATGGTACGAGAACATTGTGCTTGGTACGTTTTTCATCTTCAAACCAAACTGGGTCTTCAGTCGACAAAGTTTAAATCCCGTCTGTCTAGAGCTCTTCCCATAATGTTCACGTGTTAGGTCAGTAGGCGGAGAGTAGGCATCTTGGCTGTTTGAACGCATTCGACCACATGAGCGTTTACACTACGAAATCAATCCGGTCGACTACATCTGGAAGCGAACGAAAATAGACAAGCTCAAAACGTTTTCACCTGTATTTAGAGTCGTCCACTTGTGATCCGATCGACCAAAACGCATCTTAATACCAGGTGTAAACAGGGCCTCTTTCTCAGAAGAATGATCTGAGCAGCCTTAAATCTTTAGGTTACACTTTATTTTAAGGTGTCTTTGTTACAGTGTAATTAGACATTTAAGTACTGAGTACTATTAAGCAACTACATGTACTTTCTATAGGGTTAGGGTAGGGTAAACTCTGCAGTTTATCTGATTCCCTCTTGTAGAAGCAGTTGAGAGGTTAAAGAGGTTATATAGAAATACTTTTCTATGAGTATTTTCGAGTCTTTTTGAAAAATATTTGGAAAATGCATGCACAAAATAATTGCATTCACATGTCTGGTTTATTTATGAGCATTTTGTACGAGTCGTGCATATATTTCTTTTCTCTTCTCATGAGCGCGTGTGTGCATTTATCACGTGCAAGTGAATGCTTGTGGAGTCGGCAGTGTGTGTGTGTGAGAGAGCAGTGCACTTGCCTGAGGAGACAGTGTTATGTAAGATATCTCTGCTGCATACTGCACTTCAATAATACACCCATACTGCTAAATAAAGACACGCACACACTCATACTGTACACACGTACAATAACAAATCATATACGGAGGAGATCAGATTCTCAGGACGCTCTTTCTGAAGCTTGTCCAAACACACTGTGCATGTCATCATGTTCTGATCAGCAGGAAAGGAAAATCACAGATGACATCTCTTTGATAGATCAAATGTTTTTCCTAGACTGGATTGGGATTAAATGAAAAATAAATGGAGAATCTCCTACTTCTCAGATGTTTCTCCTTAGTAAAACACCCTAGTAATCTCACACACGTTTTAGAAGAGATCTCAACAGTGTCTCAAACTATGTTCTTTATATTTGATCAGAATCATACTCAGATGCCAACTCAGAGAAAGATCTTATTGCTCATATACTCTTAGAAAAAAAGGTTCAGTGGGGTTCAAATATAGAACCCTAGGGTTCTTGAATCAATTTTAAAGAACACTTTATGCTAAAACGTTCTATATAAGGGGAAAATACAAATAATATAGAGTAACTAGAATGTACATTTCCTGAAGAAAATGTGAAGTGGTGCTTGCAGTGGCAAAACTCGCAACTCGTTGCTAGAGTGTGGTACATGATTGCATATGAGCCAACAAACATGTCTGTACGATATTGTGGGGCTGAAATATAGCTTCTATATGTTGCAATATGGTTTATATGTGGCTCTAAACGGTTGCTAGGGTGTTCTGGGTGGTTGCTAGGGTGTTTGTAGACGGTCACTAGGGTATTCTGGGTGGTTGCTAGGGCGTTGCTAGGGTGTTCTGGGTGGTTGCTATGGTGTTGCTAGGCGGTTACTAGGGTATTCTGGGTGGTTGCTAGGGCATTGCTAGGCAGTTGCTAGGTTCTGGGTGGTTGCTATGGTGTTGCTAGGTGGTTGCTAGGGTATTCTGGGTGGTTGCTAGGGCGTTGCTAGGTGGTTGCTAGTATAGCGTAATTATCCCATACTTTACTCACCCTCAAGCTCAAATTACTTTCTTCTTTCAGCAGAAAACAATCAGAGTTATATTAAAAAAAATATCCTGGCTCTTCCCAGCTTTGAATAGTGTTTGAAGCTCCAAAAAGCGCATCCATCGATCATAAAAGTAATCCATATGAATCCAGTGGGTTAATAAATGCCTTCATTTTTTTAAGAAAAATATCTACGTTTAAAACTTTATAAACTATAATCACTGGCTTCCGGCAATGGCCGTACGCACATTCACAAAAGAGTTACGTGGTTTTCGCGAGAGGCGTCAATTCTCACCTAAGATTACGCTACGCCTACTCCAGTCATACGTCGGGTCAGATGTCACCCGACCGCCGGGAACACAACTCTCTCGTAAACACACGTATGGCTGTTGCCGGAAGCAGGTGATTCTATAAAGTTTTAAATATGAATATTATTCTTTCAAAAACCCATCGCTTCGCTTCAGAATACATTTGTTTACACCCTGGAGTCGAACGGATTTATTTTATGATGGATGGGAATGCGTTTTTTGGAGCTTCAAAAACTCAGGCACTATTCAATGCCATTACAAATCTGCATCCCAGATTCAGTTAGACATTGTTGATGTCTCTTCTGAAACTCTAGAGGAGACACATGTGGGAAAAACAACTGAGAGGCAGCAGACATAAGCAAAAGACTTTTGCTCTCGATTTATCTCATCGAGAAACAACTAAGATATTAAAGAGCTCTCATTTGTGATGTTCTCCAATCAAAAGCCAGAGATTTTATTCTGAACTTAAATATTCCTCATCCAAATCCATGTTGCGTTCATATTTCAGCAGAGTTTGAAAATGTGGATCTCGGTCTGCCTGTTTGGTGCACACTAGGGTTCGGATGACAGCGTTCACACTTAATCAAATAAACCGCACTAACAGAGCAATCGCACCAGGGTTCGTTTTAATTGAACCAAACTTGCCAAGTGTGAACACCCTGAAGATCAAATTATCTGAACTTTACACATGGAAGTGACTCCTCTGTTTCTGAAATACGTTACCTGACTGAATTCATCTTCTTCACAGTTATTGGTTTGGATGCTGCAGCACGTCTGCGCGGCTCAAACTCTTGAATACAGGCTGAAAAATACGTTTTTTGAAAACACAATTTTTGGATGTAGAAATGGGTTAGCATGTGGGTTGCTATGACTCAGTGTGTGTGATGCGCTTCACTGGTGGCATGCCAACCTCTGGCTGCTGTTGCCCGGTAACACTTTGCCACAGTTTTGCTCTCATTTCACCTCTTTACAGACTTTTTGTCTTTTTTGTCAGCCTTAGATAGTTCACCCAGAAAGGAAGATTCTGTCTCGCCCTCATGTCGTTCTAAACCCATAAGACTTTCGTTCATCTTCGGAACACGAATTAAGAATGAGAATGAACCACAATGGTTCTTGCAGAAGCTCAAACGTGCTGCGTCACACGAGAATGAACCTCATTGGTTCTCGCACGTCAAGCGAACATTGAGCATAACTGATTTGCGAGTTGATGACCGTTACAGCATATGTGAATAAAAGCCTAAATGACATCTGTTCATCATATAACGCGATCGAGTCTCTTCAGAAAATGTGGACTAAACCGCTCAATTCATATGGATTAGTTTTACGATCTCTATGAACTTTTTGAAGCATTAAAGTGGTAGTTGTGAAGCTGTCAATGGAGGGACAGAAAGCTCTCAGATTTCATAAAAAATATCTTCCCTTTGTTTTCTGAAGATGAACGAAAGTCTTACGGGTTTGGAACGACTTCAGGGTGAGTAATTAATGACAGAATTTTCATTTTATAGGGGGAACTATCCCTTTAAATCTTCCTTTGCTCTCGATTTCATATGATTTCTGTCTATGAGAAACAATTGGGATATTAAAGAGATTTACTTTACTGTGAGTATTTTCAAATCTATTTGAAAAATATTTGGAAATGCATGCACAAAATGATTGCATTCACATGTCTGGATATGTTGATGAGCGTTTCTCTTTAAATAACCTCACAAATAAACGTGAAATTGGTATTTGTAATGTTAAAGTCGGCATGAAACAGAAGTTGCGATAGTCTTTCGTTTCCTATTATGACATATATCCGAGTCTACAGTGTATTGATTGGATGGCCCCGCCCTCACGCCAGCAAACACGTCATCAGACAAGAGAAGAGATGCTGCAAGAGGGAGGGGAAGTTATTCTGATTAAAAGTGATTACAAAGCGACATAAAAAATAAATAAAATAAAAAGTATAATAAATACTGCAATTTTCTATAAAAATGGTCCATTTTGACCAATCATAGCGACTGTAAAATCCTAATTAAATTGGTTGAAACAACTGTAAGTTAGCTGTTTAGAAATTCTAGTCAATGTGTTAGTGTTTTAATGTGTAATTAGTACATTGAGATTTACTGGCAGGCATGTCCAGGAATGCTGGCCCACCCTCAAGTTGATCCTTCCTTCAGTCTATGGGATTTTTCACTTGTTTTGTCAATACTATATCAATACTATAGTATTATTTAGCATTATAGTAGATTATTTTGGATATTCCTGAGTTTCCATCATCTAAATTGTGAAGTCAGTCCAGGCTCTCATCCTCATCTTCCTCACAAAGTCGTCTGGAAGCCCTCTAAAAGTGTGTTATTGAGCGGAAGCCCTCTAAAAGTGTGTTATTGAGTGTGTCCTGTGCGTCCTGGCCTGAATGCTAGCTGAATTCAGGAATAAAGTTTGTTCAGCAATCAGCATTCTGGATGTGTCTCTATACAATGGATGTTTTTTGTAATCTTGTTCCCTCTTGGTTTTCTACACCATTTACTAGGTTCTTCTCTTTCTCTCTCGGCAGCGGTGCCGTTTCCGCTGAGCCACAGGTTGAACATGCGAGAGGTGTTCGACAGTGAGGGGAAACCGCGTGTGGACCTGCTGAAGGCTCACCTCACTAAAGAGGGTCGCGTGGAGGAGCCCGTCGCCCTGCGCATCATCAACGAGGGGGGCGCCATCCTGCGCCAGGAGAAGACCATGCTGGACATAGAGGCGCCCGTCACAGGTTGCTCATCTCTACCTAGAAAAGAGGGCATGATCTGTTGATAAAAACATATATTGTTATTCTATTATACATATATGATCACTGAAGGTTATTTTTATCTCTAAATAAACTAATATCAAATACATAAACTATAGGTCAAAAGTTTGGAATAATTCAGATTTTGTCTCTAATGCTTACCACGGCTTCATTTATTTGATCAAAAATGTGTTTTGAAATGTAATTTATTCCACTTTTGATCAGTTTAATGCGTCCTTGGTCAATAAAAGTATTAATTTCTTTCTTTCTTTTTTTATTCTTACTCACCCCAAACTTTTTAATGTTAGTGGATCACGGTTTCCACAAAATTATTAAGCAGCACAACTGTTTTAAACACTGATAATAGTATTAAATGTTTCTTGAGCAGCAAATCAGCATATTAGAATAATTTCTGAAGGATCATGTGACACTGAAGACTGGAGTAATGATGCTGAAAATACAGCTTTGTCATCACATGAATAAATTACATATTAAAATATATTACAATAGAAAAATATTTTTTATATTTTTAAATATGACTGTATTTTTGATCAAATAAATAAAGCCTTGGAGAGCATAAGAGACTTCATAAGAGACCCCAAACTTTTAAACGGTAGTGTGACAACAAATTCAACATGGCTGAATATTACCTTTATGTTCTATTGCAGTGGACAGATGTGTAACTAAAAAAAAACAAACAAAAAAAACATTTTTATTCATGTTTTAGAGTAAAAATAGAAAATTTTGTCCTTTGAGATTGAATAATTCACGTGTCAGAGGATTAAAAGATACATTCACAAGTATAAGCATACTGTAATATGAATATGTACAAAATACATCTCTAGAGACTAACAACAGGGAGTTTGATATGCACATGCACATATTTATGTAATTCTCTGTGGTGAGACAGAATTACACTACATATGAATTTTATAACTGAAAAAAAAAGATACATCTCTCACCTAAGCAGAAAAACTTTGAAAATACAGGCTGAGATGACATTAGAGAATAAATGATATTGTTAGGAGAGGTGAGATAATGAACCGCACCTATAGTGACTTTAATTTCCCATGAGTCAAAGCGAGGTTTAGCAGGTCTGACACGGGACAAAGACATTGCTCCTCAGCCATGAAGAAACCGTCATTTAGCAGGCCGAGAGGCGAAACACGGGACCTTTCCCCGCTCGCGTTGGCCTCACACCTGAGACCGAACCTCTCCCTCTCTCCCAGCATGCATTTCTGAACCCTCATCAGCTGGTGGCCTAGTGAATTTCACACACAGGGGTCATTAAAAATTAATGGCTCGCTGGATAACTGATTTAATTCCCTGGAACCCATTACAGAGAGAAAGAGATGGTTAGCTTTGTGTGCTTTCAGGCATTCCAGACCTCGTGGCCTTTAACCCTTTGACCTCCCATTGGGAACACACACTCACATGAGAATAGCTCCAATTAGATGTCTTCATTAGATGTAACACAACACTCACCATATCTTCTGCTATCTTTCTCCATCTTTGTCTTTTTCTCAGATACACACACACACACACACACTCTCAGTCAGGATGGTGATCTTTCTATGAGCATGTACACAGCTTTTTTTTGTTGTTGGATGGCTGCAACTATTTCATTTTGTTACCATAGTCAGACACAAAACAACCATATTTCGCACATCACACATGTATTAAATGCAGGAACCATTCAGATTTGCTAATGTTGCTAATAGGGCTTGACATTATTTCAGCAGTGGCGTGTAACACAGTCACTCCTACTAGACACTTTGATGGTTTAAAATTTAAATACAGTATAATATATACATTTTTCAGTTGTAGCCTTTTAAAAAGGCATCTAAAATAATAAACTAAGTGTAATGTAGTGTTGTCAAAAATATAGATTTTTCAATACATATCGAGACAACACTTTCGATACTCATTTTCCACAGAATAGATACCAGCTGCTCTTTCTCTCTCTCTCTCTCACCTCTCCGACACCGAGTTACACACAAACCCTCCTTTCCTCACTCACTCGTTTCATTTGCTCCGGATGAATATTGTTGGTGTTGCAGGGCTTGAATTTCGGCGTGGGATTGCACGTACTGCGCATAATTGTACTCATTCCCGCAGATTTTGTGCTCACACCCAAAGTGCGCGCACATAAAGCCGCCTCTCAGTACTAAATTGAGTTCTTTTTCACTTTTATTTCACTTAAACTACAAACAAAATAATGTCAAAATGCTGATCTTGACGAGTATTCACATAAACAGTCAGTTATGTTTTAAGTGAACGTAAAAGGTTGAGAAAGTAAACGCATGTGTAACAGTATAATGGATCTGTGCGTCAGGTCTTAAAGTGACAGCAACCTAATATACCTGTTATCAAATTATGAGATAATATTAAAAATATCTATATGACAGTTTTTCCCCATGGTATCAATGTCAAAATTGTGGCCAGTGAAAATGCTAACTAAGTGGCTAGTAACTTTAGAAAACCACTAGCCACAATGGCTGGTGAGCAAAAAAGTGAAGGTCAAGTCCTGGATAGGACCTATTAAAATGAGGTAATAAATTCTCCATAGAGTTTACATGATTGTGGCCAAATATGACTACAAATGCTTACTATTATTGCGTGACTTTGAACACATAGCAGGTGACATACAAAGAGAGGACTTTCAGGATGACGCTTGATTTGCCTGACCACATGAAATCAGTTTACAAGCATAATTCTCTTTCCTGTGTTGACTTGTATTTCCCATTGAAAGCTGATAGAAAGGCATAACTATCTGACTGCAAAGAACCCCTTTCTCGTTGTCATATCTGTCTATTTAATTATTCATTAATAGTGATATGCACTTAAACTGACTCCATTTAAACTTTTTGTACATTTAAATGGTTAGCCTTAAGTTTATGCAGTTTTGTTTTTTATTAACTTTGTAAGTAGAAACTTAAGATGCAAGTTGTAATATCTGCCTTTGATTTACACTGATAACTATCTGTATACCAATGATATTATTATTATTTTAAATTATTTTTTTGCATTCTTTTTTAGATATTTGAGTACTTTTAATAAACTTTGTTCAGTAGATTCTTAAGGTTAATGGTTTTATATCTGCCTTTCAATTACACTGGTAACTACAAATGACATTATTATAATTATTTATTTTAAATATGGTTAAAATTATTGAACATTTCAATAAATACATTTTTTATTTTACTTTCTATATTTATATTTACAACTTTTCAAATGATCATTCTGCTAAAACCTTTTCACTATTATAAAGCGCTAGTGTTTCCTTCAGCTAATGCCGATCTTTTTTGTGTTGTTGCAGTGTGTGGTGATATCCACGGACAGTTCTTCGACCTGATGAAGTTATTTGAGGTTGGCGGGTCTCCTGCAACAACGAGGTACCTGTTTCTAGGGGACTATGTGGACCGAGGGTACTTCAGTATTGAGGTATGTCACCCTTCACCCTGTTTAGGGACCCTAGTTTGTAGTACACACCATCTTTGTCCAGATATCTTGATGTGGTCTGTGAAAGCATCTTTATTTCTATCTATATTCTCTCCTTCAGTGTGTCCTTTACCTCTGGTCGCTGAAAATCCTCTACCCAAAGACGCTGTTTCTTCTGCGGGGAAACCATGAATGTAGACATTTGACTGAATATTTCACTTTCAAACAAGAATGTGAGTACTGACATGAGGAAAACTCTTCGTCTCTTCAGTTACGGTGTCTCTACACTTACATTTAAAGTTTAAAACTATGCATTTCCTATAAACACACCAGTTCACCTCTCATCTCCTCTGAAGGAGGTCTTTTTCTGGAGCAGTCTCTTGTCAGACAGAAAGAGAGATGCAGAGAGAGAAAGAGGGAGTATGATTAGCAGAAAATTAATTTGCCTGTTAATGTTGGGCCCAGGGAGCCTGTGAGTGTGATTTCCCTGATGAGAGGAGTGAGGAGGAGTGAGTGCCCTCCTTTACCATCTGCTGACTGACAGAACATACACACACACACACACACACACACACACGTTGGGTTTCCATGTTTTATGGGGACTTTCCATAATCATAATGATTTTTATACTGTACAAACTGTATTTTCTTTCCCCTTATCCTAAACCTACCCATCACAGAAAACTTTTAAACATTTAAAAAAACATAATTTTAAAAAAGCAAGATGGCGGCAGGAGCATCAGGGTGAGTTTTTACTATTCTGTCAAGGGTCTGCAGATGAAAAATAGCCTTTTTGGTTAATTCTGGCACAGTTACATCTATGTTTATTAATGTGCACTGCGCCTGTAAACAAAACAAAAAAATATCTGTATGATTTATAAGCTGTTTTCCTCATGGAGACCAAAAAATATCCCCAAAAGGACAAGGATGTCTGATATTGCCAGGCTTTGTGGGGACATTTTGTCCCCATATCTTAGGGTTTACCAGGACACACACACACACACACACACTTATACACAAATGTTTATTGTGCTATCTAAATGGGGACACACCATACACCTAAAATTAGTTATTATATGAATAATAATAATAATAATTATTATTATTATTATTAAATGAATAAATATCTAATTTGAGAAATAAAAATGCTGTGATTATTATGTTTGTAACTGAAAGTTAGGTCATTATTAAATAATAATATTCCTCTTTACAGCAAGTCTGAAATCTGATATATTAAAAAATAAAAGAAATTATATATGTGAATATTTTTATATAAATATCTTGTTTTTTATTATTATTTTAATAATTATTTTAATTTCTAAAACAATAAATAAAATAAATGTATATATATATTTAAAATAATTTTATGAGAATACATATAAATAAATAAATATAAATTATTATTAATTATTATTAATATAATCAATTATAATACTTTTTATATAATAAATTTGAGTATCATATTTATCATATCATATTTGTCATATTAATCATATAATATTATGATTCATATATATAAAATAAATATAATTAAATAATTAAACATTTTAATACAGAGCATTAACTCTTTTAATGATGAAATATATTATAAAAATGTATACATAACATTGTTTAAAAAAATTATTTTTTAAAAAAAGGTTTCATGGGGTAATTTTTCTAAAAGAATAGAACTAAATTAAACATGCACTTATTGTGACGCACATTTGAAAAGGTAATAATCACATTCAGTATTGATTCTCGACACAGAGCACATTTGTATTCTTATACTACTACACTACAGCATAGCAGAAACTTTACATATTGATTGATCCAATGTCATTAGTGAGAGTATTTGTGAAGAAAGATGGAGGGAGAGATGGAGAGATAATGCAGAGTGATGCAGAGATGTGGCTGAACAGATTGGTAGATTTGGAGCAGTGAGATTGACACAGCACAGACTGACTGTCTGTCTCTCTCTCTCACACACACACACACACACACACACACTCCTTTAGTGTCCTCTGAAAGTGTAAATGAATGCAGGAGCTTAATGTACAAATTAGATTCATACAGAGAAAATAAACACTCACTTCATTTCTGAGCTCTGGAATGACATTACTTCAAACTCTTCCATCTGTATTTCTCCTGCGCTATCTTTGTTTATCTCTCTCTGTCTGTCTCTCGGGTGAAATCAGATGCTCTGCAGGTGTGTGATCTCTGTCTCTCTTTCTTTCAGGTAAAATCAAATACTCGGAGCAGGTGTACGATGCGTGCATGGATGCGTTCGACTGTCTGCCTCTGGCTGCGCTGATGAATCAGCAGTTTTTGTGTGTTCATGGCGGCCTGTCTCCAGAAATCCACACGTTAGATGACATCAAGAGGGTGAGCAGGACTAGTATATATAAATTCAGCATTAAATCGATAAAAAGTAACTTTTAGACTGATAAATACTGTTCTTTTGAACATTTATCAAAGAATCCTAAAAAAAAAAAAATTATATAAATATCAGGGTTTCCACAAAATTATTAAGCAGCAACTGTTTTAAACACTGATAATAGTAATAATGTTTCTTGAGCAGCAAATCATCATTATGTGACACTGGACCACAAAACCAGTCACATAGGTCAATTTGATGAAATTGAGATTTATAAAGCATCTGAAAGCTGATAAATAAGCTTATCATTGATGTATGGTTTGTTAGGATAGGTCAATATTTGGCCGAGATACAACTATTTGAAAATCTGGAATCTGAGTGTGCAAAAAAATCGAAACATTGAGAAAATCGCCTTTAAAGTTTCATTTATGTTCGCGATTGTGCTGCATTCCCTCACAAAAATAAATGTTTTATATATTCACGGTAGGAAATTTACAAAATATCTTCATGGAACATGATCTTTACTTAATATCCTAATGATTTTTGGTATAAAAGAAAAATCAATAATTTTGACCCATACACTGGATATTGTGCGACTTATACATACACCGTGCGACTTGTGACTGGATTTGTGATCCAGGGTCACATATTAGAATGATTTCTGAAGGATCATGTGACACTGAAGACTGGAGTAATGATGCTGAAAATTCAGCATTACTGGATGATTTGAAATGTTTTAAACTTAAAGTTCCCATGAAATTGTGAAAATGTTTTTTTAGTATGAATATGTTATCCTTACAGTTATCTATAAGCTAGTGTGCTGCAAAACAATGACAAAAATTTGCATTTAAAAGATATAAGCATTCAAAACTTAGAGTCTCGTGCACTTACGCCAATATGGGCCAATGATCAGATTTCCTGTCCAATCAAATGATCTCTAGAATCTGAAGCTCCGCCCCCTACATTATAAATAGACGCTGAAGCTGTGGCTGAAATCGGTCATTTCCGAAATTACGTCACCACATTGAATAATGCTGTGCGCTTCAAGGCACTTCAGTGGGCCTTTAAGACTGAGCTCTGACAACAGATGTTTGACGGATCTTCTTTAAATCTCCCCTTATGCTTCTGGTGTATTTTCCTTAGCAGTGTTCAGGCTGTGCACAAATGCAGCGCATGGTTTTTAAAACTATTATTCCCTATCTTTTTCAATTTAAAGTGCTTTATTTGTATGACAAAGAATGGCACATTTTTATCACCAACACAGGGCAAAAATAAAAGCAAAATAACTATGCAATAAAAAAGTAGTATTAAAAGTGTAATGTAAAATATTAAATATTGTTAAATATTAATAATGTTGTTCATTAATTAACATTATTAGCATTTTTACAAATATAAAATTGTAGTGATGTTGACACTAGACCTCTCTCTCTCTCTCTCTCTCTCTCTCTCTCTCTCTCTCTCTCTCTCTCTCTCTCTCTCTCTCTCTCTCTCTCTCTTTCTCTCTCAGTTGGACAGGTTCAAGGAGCCGCCAGCATTCGGCCCCATGTGTGATCTGCTGTGGGCCGACCCGCTGGAGGACTTCGGCAATGAAAAAAGCCAAGATTACTTCAGCCACAACTCTGTCCGTGGATGCTCCTACTTTTACAGGTAAACCATTCAGCCTTCTTCATGGAGATCGCTTTGAGAAGTGATAGAAGAGGTGCAGAAATCAAGATCTCTTTAGTATCTCAATGAGTTCTCCTAGACAGCAAATGGAGTCTCTCCTGCTTCTCATAACCAGTAACCTCACATGTGGCTTCCCTAGACAGCTCAACAATCTCTCAGACTGTGCTGTGCTCAGATTTAACAAGATACCTAAAGTACACAATCAAAAGTCAGAGATCTCAATATGAATTCATCCGAGACCGAATTTTTTAAAGGTTTAAAGGGGGCGTGACCAAAAGAGTTTAAGAACCACTGCTGTATGTCAACAATTGTGTCATTTGTGT
This sequence comes from Rutilus rutilus, assembly GCF_951802725.1. Taxonomy (NCBI): domain Eukaryota; kingdom Metazoa; phylum Chordata; class Actinopteri; order Cypriniformes; family Leuciscidae; genus Rutilus; species Rutilus rutilus. The sequence continues at coordinate 6,917,452 of NC_140219.1, forward strand.
CTCTTTATATTTCCCCTAAGAAATTTTAGGAGAAACATCTGAGACAGAGTTGACACTTTAAGTCTCCTGAGTCATGAAAGAGTAACCACTTAGCAAAACAATGTTCCTCAAGGACCGGTTAAGTACAGTGAAATAAAGGTGTAGATAAAAGTCCAGCGCCTGGAGTGCTGAGTGAGTTTAATTGGAATTGTAAAGAAGTCCAACAGTGACCAGCTTCAGCACAACACAGAATCCCCACAATCCCACGGGAATCTGCGCTCTGCCGTTACCATGACAACTGGCTACTACTGCCAGATCCGCTGAGACATGAAGATTCAGAGATATAGTGAGAACCTGAGAGAAAGACAGAAATTATGGAAAAGGAAAAGGAGAGAGGATAGAAAACAGGGCTGAACGATTAATCGAAATAAAATCACAATATGACTTTCGTTGTTTGATTATCAAATTGCAAAGACTGCGATTTAATTAAATGAATATATACGCTGCACATTTGTAAAGTGAAGCATTTTTAAACCTGTAGCCAACAAAGGAGAATCTTCAGACAAAGGGAGAAGCATTTCAGTTTTACACCAAAATAAACATTTGATGGTTTAATGTTTGAAAAGGAAGAAATTAAGACATAAATATTAGTGTTGTAATTTTACTGTTGCACTGAAAAATTATTATTACTTTTTTTTTATCTTACAGTGAATGAAAGTATTACAATAGTAATATATTTCTTATTTTCTTTATTCTTAATGATGATAATAACAATATAATTATTATATATTGTATAGTCAGAGATATACAATCACATTACAATATGATATTTTAGCCAAATTGTGTAGCCCAACAAAGCAGCACAGCAAACCTGGAACGAACAAACAAAACAAAACAAAATATCACATTTTAAACCGGCATCACAAATTTTGTCTTAAAAAAAATCCCCAATTAGATTCAGCCCTAAGAGAAAATCTATGTGGAGAGAGAGGAAAAAATGGATATCTAATGCTAAGCTAATGCAGCTAACATTGCGCAGCCTGTGAATGAGAGCCTTGGGTGTGAATGTTATTACCCACAATCCTCGCTGTTTTCACTTCTCATGAAACCCCTGTCTATGTGAAACCCTTTGAAATCAATGAAACACAATGGATGGCTGTTGTGTCAGTGTGCTGCGCTTTAGGCCAGTATAGACTAGAAAAAAAATAGACAAGACTGCCAAGTTAAATAATACATAACATACAAGATTAGTCTTCAACATGGCATCATACCACACAACATCTGAGACTTCATTTCTTTGCTAGGACCACATTTAGACCCTTCAAATATTTTGAGCAGGAAATGATGGTGGTTTTCACTGAATGCTGCACATTTACATCACTGCTACCCCCTGGTGGCTCGTAGTGGCAATACAATAATACACATGCTAGCAAACGGTTAAAACACACTCCATGGTTTCTGAAACCTCTCTTGAGCATCTCAGAAATATCAGGATGGTTGTATAATCAAATGAGACCATAGTGAACTGAGGAAGAGGTTTCAAAAGTGATGTTAGATCTAAATCACAAGTGCTAGCTGGACACACACTAAAATCCTTTTGGAAATAAAAAACAGTCTAGAGCTGATCTTAGCTGGTTTTAGCTGGTCTCCCAGCCTGGCTAAGCAGGTATTTAGCTAACAAAATAACTTCTAAGAATGTTTAGAATGTCCAATTTTTTAAATGGTTAAAAAAATTATTGGTCATGACAAAAAAAAAAACATTTCAGAAAAAATGTTCCATGAACAAACAATGTATAGAAAATGTTTTTGTGCTACCTTTAAACGTTTTACAGACTATATAATTTGGAATGAACATTCTATTAATATTACTGGAAGAACATTAAATGTTGATTTGATTTGTCATTTGATTTCATCAAATTTTGTTCATAACCGAGATAACCTTGCCAAAACGTTCCCTGTTAGCTGGGGTTTAGATAGTTAGCTTACAGGAAGCCCTCTAAAAAACTAGCAAAAACAGACCAGCTAACCAGTTATTTAGCCAAATGAGTTGTTTTATCAGTATTTATCAATGACTGTAAATATTGTTTGCCATGCCTCATTTTGTCTGTTTAATCATTTTGTACAGCTATCCTGCAGTGTGTGAGTTTTTACAGACCAACAACTTACTGTCGGTCATTAGGGCACATGAGGCGCAGGACGCAGGGTAAGAAAACAACACGCAACGTCACCTTTGACTTCCTGTCTTTTTCTACATGACCGTTTTTTTCTCTTCAGCTCTCTTCCTCGCCTCCTACAGATATAAAACCCCTAAAACACACACACACAGTATATTGACAGTCTGGATTGAGTTTGTGTTGATGGACGATCAGTGTGCAGATACAGCTGACCGACAGACGCAGAGAGACATTGATTCTCCATAATCCACATACATTACAGTACAGTAGTGTTCATTGATCTGAAATGCCACCAATGCACACACATTCACCTAAGCCCAGGCCCTTTTATCAGTCATTGTCTCAGTCATCTAAACAGCAGTCAGTAATGCACTACAATGCTCCACAGCAATCTACAATACTCAGTACAACAGTCGACAACAGCACACAGCATGCTCACTGAGTAAATTAGTTCATTTTACACAGTCTAATCAAAATAATAATAATTTTGTGTTGTATTGCACGCTTTACCACAGTAAAGGCGAAGTTCTTTAAAAGAAATAATGAATAAAGGCTTCAAAACAATTATGACTGTTTTTGATCTGAGACTATGCTTTGAAAGAAGTTTTTAACCAGGCTTCAAATACTTGCTGTAGAATAGGGTTTTATCAGAAATATGTACTTATTAATGATGTTTATGAAAACACCCCACTGTAATTCTAATCATGTTTCTGATGGTCATTCTATAATTATCTTTGACCTCTTCTCTCTTTTCTTGCACTTTTAGTTACCGTATGTACAGGAAGAGTCAGACCACAGGTTTCCCCTCTCTCATCACCATCTTTTCTGCTCCAAACTACCTGGACGTTTACAACAACAAAGGTCTGAATTCAGTTATATATATATATATATACACTGAACAATAATATAAACGCAACACTTTTGTTTTTGCCCCCATTTTTCATGAGCTGAACTCAAAGCTCTAAGACTTTTTCTATGTACACAAAAGGTATTTCTCTCAAATATTGTTCACAAATCTGTCTAAATATGTGTTAGTGAGCACTTCTCCTTTGCCGAGATAATCCATCCACCTCACAGGTGTGGCATATCAAGATGCTGATTAGACAGCATGATTATTGCACAGGTGTGCCTTAGGCTGGCCATAATAAAAGGCCACTCTAAAATGTGCAGTTTTATCACACAGCACAATGCCACAGATGTCGCAAGTTTTGAGGGAGCGTGCAATTGCCATGCTGACTGCAGGAATGTCCACCAGAGCTGTTGCCCATGAATTGAGTGGTCATTTCTCCACCGTAAGCCGTCTCCAAAGGCGTTTCAGAGAATTTGGTAGTACATCCAACCGGCCTCACAACTGCAGACCACGTGTAACCACACCAGCCCAGGACCTCCCCATCCAGCATCTTCACCTCCAAGATCATCTGAGACCAGCCACCCGGACAGCTGCTGCAACAATCGGTTTGCATAACCAAAGAATTTCTGCACAAACTGTCAAAAACATCTCAGGGAAGCTCATTTGCATGCTCGTCGTCCTCAACGGGGTCTCGACCTGACTGCAGTTCGTCGTCGTAACCGACTTGAGTGGACAAATGCTTACATTCGATGGCGTCTGGCACTTTGGAGAGGTGTTCTCTTCACAGATGAATCCCAGTTTTCACTGTACAGGGCAGACTGCAGACAGCGCGTATGGCATCGTGTGGGCGAGCAGTTTGCTGATGTCAACGTTGTGGATCGAGTGGCCCATGGTGGCGGTGGGGTTATAGTACGGGCAGGCGTATGTTATGGACAACGAACACAGGTTAATTTTAGAGTTCAGGTAGCACATTTTAGAGTGGCCTTTTATTGTGGCCAGCATAAGGCACACCTGTGCAATATTCATGCTGTCTAATCAGCATCTTGATATGCCACACCTGTGAGGTGGATGGATTATCTCGGCAAAGGAGAAGTGCTCACTAACACAGATTTAGACAGATTTGTAAACAATATTTGAGAGAAATAGGCCTTTTGTGTACATGGAAAAAGTCTTAGATCTTTGAGTTCAGCTCATGAAAAATGGGGGTAAAAACAAAAGTGTTGCGTTTATAATTTTGTTCAGTGTATATGCAAACTACAAGCAATCACATCAGTTTCGCATGGCTCAATGAGATTGCTTGCTCAACATTTAAATAGTCTGGTTCATTGTTTGCAAACATTATCAATTATAAATGTAGATACATTTTTATATAAATTAGAATAAACATGTAATGTGTGAATGTAACTGCCTTAATGCCTCTCCGCAGCGGCCGTGCTCAAATACGAGAACAACGTAATGAACATACGGCAGTTCAACTGCTCGCCACATCCGTACTGGCTGCCCAACTTCATGGACGTCTTCACCTGGTCGCTTCCGTTTGTTGGAGAGAAAGGTGGGAAAGAGGAAACACAGTGTTGGTAAACAGCAGGAGACATCATGATTCTGCCAGGAGACACAGTCTTTGTGGTTACACAGATTCCTTACTTTTTATTCATTCTGGGTGTGTGAGGGAAAGTGGATCCTCTGCTGTGTTGTCTCAACTTGTTAAAGCAAAGAAGATGGAATAGGTCTGATACGAACTGTATTTCATCTTTTCTGTCTCAACAAGTAAAACTATCAGGTCAAACTTTTTTTGATTTTACCTCATAATAAAGTCAATTGATAGAGATGGAGATTAAAAGATCGAGTTTAGCTGGTGTATAAATGTTACAGTGACACTTTATGTTTTTGTTGTTGTTAATGTAATTGTTCATAGTTTATGCTAAAATGTCACGAGATCTTGCCTTTTTGACCTTTAACGCCTCCACAGTGACAGAGATGTTGGTGAATGTCCTCAGCATCTGCTCTGATGACGAGCTTATGGATGGAGATGAGATCTTTGATGGTGAGGCCCAGGGTTTTCAGAAACACACATGTCTAGACTTTTAAAATTATTTCACCTAATTTTAAGTGTCAGATATGACCAAATGGCAACTAAAATGAACCTATTGTCCAGTTTTTGGCATTCTCTGTCAATCGTGGATACTTCAGTATATTGTTGCGCACTGTAGCTTTAATTTTTTTTTAGACATCTAAAGATTGTTTCATTTTAAATTCTTGTACAGAATATTCAGCTTCAGTGTGCTGTTTATGAATTATAAGCCTGTTTCCTGGTTTCTCTCAGCTAATGCTGCAGCTGCCCGTAAAGAGGTCATCAGAAACAAGATCCGTGCCATCGGCAAAATGGCCAAAATGTTCTCAGTTCTGCGGTGAGTCTAGAAGGGGTTGGGAACACATGTTTGTGGTTTGGATGTTTACAACATCATTTATTTTTAATAATACAGCAATATGTTTGTGTTTGCATGGCCTGAGACACACTGTTGTTATGATTAACTCAAATAAAGTGCAACAGTTGGATTCCGGAAGAAAAAAATTTCTGCATACGGAAATTGATTTTTAACGATAACTTATAAACCTTTGAAGACAGCCCTACTATGAACTATGGGATTATTTGCTGCTGTTGAAGCCATCAGCCCACATTATTTCAACTTATTTTTTAAAACAATCGTATTTAACAGTGGAATTCGTGGTGAAAAACTACATTAGCCATGATGCTATAAAATTCCATCAAGTCAAAACAAGCAAAATGTGCCAAAAAATCTCATTGGCTCCGCCCACTCCCATGAAGTATGTAATCAATATAATCAAGTCTGTCTTCCTATGCTCTCAAAATACATATTTTATGTACATTATGCATATTTTGCAATAAACTTAAATATATGTATATATTTAATCAACATACTATAGGGGCATTTGTTAATATTTTAAATTAACCTTTATTATTATATATTTCTGATTTCATTTTAACTTGACTTTTTAGTAATTTTGCTGTGCTTTTGTCATTTTTATGTCAGTTTTTTTTATATTTCCATTAAGCTTGAATTTCTATTTATTTTAGTTTTAGTAATATTTTAGTATTTATGTACTATAAAACTATTTGTTAATATTTTGAATTAGCTTTTATTTTTTAGATATTCTGTTTTCATTTGAACTAGTTTAAGTTTTAGTAATTTTGTAATGCGCTTTAGTCAATTTTATTCGTTTTTTTATATTTCTATTTAGCTTGAATTTCTATTTAGTTTAGTTTGAGTAATATTTTAGTATTTATGTACTATAAAACTATTTGTTAATATTTTGAATTAGCTTTTATTTTTTAGATATTCTGTTTTCATTTGAACTAGTTTAAGTTTCAGTAATTTTGTAATGCGCTTTAGTCAATTTTATTCATTTTTTTATATTTCTATTTAGCTTGAATTTCTATTTAGTTTAGTTTGAGTAATATTTTAGCATTATTTATATACTATAATATATGTTAATATTTTTAATTAGCTTTTATTTTTACATTTTAATATTTCTATTTAGCTTGAATTTATATGTATTTCACTTGCACATCAACTTGTACGCTGGTTTGTATTTCGACAGAGAGGAGAGTGAGAATGTGTTGACCCTGAAAGGTCTGACCCCTACTGGCATGCTGCCGAGCGGCGTACTGTCTGGAGGAAAACAGACCTTGCAAAGCGGTGAGTTACAAAACCAAACCGCGCTCTTATACCTTCCAATCACAACCTCTTTTCTCTTTCAAGGTCACTAGGACAATGTCATACAAACTCACGCACATGTTTGCTAACCCCTCTCTTTTAGTGAAACACTTTCGTTCATTCTCTTCACTAATTATACCATCTGAAATGTGCACACACGAACATACTGGGAAACTAACCGGCTAATGCTAACTGCTAACTGCCCGTGGCAGCTACTTGGCAGCTAATGCTGGGGGATTGTGCTGCGTGCATGACTATCACAATAAACTCCCCCATCCATCCTCCCTCTCTCCCTCTCTCCTTCTCTCCGTCTGTCTTTCTGTGCCTCCTCAGCTACCATCGAGGCCATTGAAGCAGTCGAGACGGTTGAGGATGGAGAAGGTAAACTGGCCGGCCTCTATCTCTCTCTGTGCTGCTCAGAGGTTTCATAGTGACCGCTGTAACACGCTAGCTAGCTAGACAGCGCAGCCTAGCTAACTGAGCGTGTGGGTGCTATGACTGGTCAGGGATTGTGTATTACACACAGACACACACATTTATCTAAATATCTAAATGGGGACATACACTATGTTCAAAAGTCTGTAGTCAGTTTTGAGAGCAATTAAGACTTGTTAAGGAAGGATGAATTAAATTGATCATTTATAATGTTACAAAAGTTACAATTTCTATTAATCAAAGAATCCTGGGAAAATAAATGTATTACAGTTTCAACAAAAATATTAAGCAGCACAACTGTTTTCAACACTGGTAATAATAATAATTGATTCTTGAGCAACAAAAATGAAAATTCAGAAAATTCAGCTGTCATCACAGGAATAAATTACATTATAAAATATATTAAATTAGAAAACAGTCATATTAAATATTTATAACATAAAAAAAATCATATGGTAGTGTACCATAGGCTTGCTAATTATAAAGACTACAGACTGACCTTACTCTACCCTGAAAAGGTCTAATGTAATCAGTCAAGAATGTGTAGCATCAGGTTTGATCATCACTTTAATCAATTCCTTCCCATAATGATATATACTGTATAATGTGATAAGCATATCCTTGCTGAAAGAAACAGTTTAAACCAGCCCAAGCTGGTTTTCTGGTCTTGAATGGTCTCTCATCCTAGTCAAGCCAGTCTGGTTTGCTAGTTTTATAGGGGGTTTGGGCACTTGTTGTGAGGCTGGGAGAACAGCTAGACCAGTTTAAACCAGCCAATACCAGCACACCAGCCATAACACTTACATCCAGCCAATAGACAAATATATATATATATATATATATCCTATTATATGAATATATGGCATCCTCTGTTGATAATTGATAATCCAGTCTGAATAGTGTTTTATAGAAATATACTGACACACAAATACACATACACATACACATACACATACACACACACACACACACACATGTCTTCCTGCTTATGCAAATGCTAGACTCTGCTCTGCTGTTCTCCACCCTTTCCCCCCTAATGGCACACATTCTTATTCAGCAAGGTTACAGAATGACTCAGCAGACGGCAAGAATCTGGGCCATGGGCAGGTTGGGGCACGCGCCCCTTGCCTCTCACAAATGACCCAGTATTCTTACAGCACCACACCCCAAACACTGATCACCCCAGCGCCGCTCCTCGCGCTCTCACTCTGGGTTTGGTCTGTCGTGACCATGTGATCTGCAGGGATCATGTGACCTCTCAATGACAGGGTTTGTTTTTAAACTCATTCAGAGTCTAAACCGTTTTCACGGATATCTGGTAAACAATGACTTAAAGGTCAATGAGGGTTCTGGAAGTTTAAATGCTGTTTAAAATCTCCAGCAAAATAGGTTTTTAATCAATAACATATTAACCTTGTGAGACTGACCTAGCATTGATACGCACTGGCTTGACTTGATAATCCACAAAATATGCAGAAGAATATTAAGAAAATATGCACGAAACATTATCACAAGACAAAGAACAGAAGAAAACTGAGAGTATAAATGCACAGGATGACGACAGGTGAGACAAAAATCAATGTTGCTGCGTCCCAATTCGCCTTATACTATGCCCTAAAACTATGTGCTGTTTTTGTGAAGCGAGTGTGTAGCAGCGGTTCAAATTCTCCACATTCAATTTAATTTAATTTCCCATCGTTTCAGAGAGACATGTAGGAGCACGTTGATCTGCCAGTCATGGTTCTTTCATGTGTTTTCAATTTGCATAATGATGCATGTAAAGGTTATTGACCAAACGTATATCTTTACGCAAGTTCACAATGCTGTTGCAGATGAAATATAATGTGGATAACATTGAATAAATATATTTTAGTCAGGTTGGATACTGATAATTAATCCCTCAAACCCCTTTATCTAAACCTCGCTTCTTAACCGTTGGTCTCGCACATCCGCCATATTTGTAGTTTTTTTTTAAACACTCTTTATTTGTGTTTGTAGTTCTAATCAAATCCTATTAGCCGTTAGAGTGTGCACGGATCTGTACTTTGGATTCTAACCGGAAAAAGTAGACCATCCGGGTATCTTTGGAATACACATTTCAACATTCAACGATTTGGGACACACTTATTCTAATTTTGAATACTATTGAATGAATAACTATGGCAACCAAGGAAACAGGAACTTAACACACAGGAACTGAACACAGGCAATACAAAACAACAGAATATCAAAATAAAAGTTCATGAACACGGACCTGAAAATGCAAACTTTTGAAAACAGGATTCAAAGTGCAAGTTTTTGAAAACGATAATGTTATCGTCTCCATGTAAACGACAAAAACGTGAATTTGTGAAAACGGTATTGCGTGTTCAGTCTACAGGCGCGTAGTGTTTCTTTACAAAGTGACATTGCCAACTACTGGCCTGGCAGCAGAATACAGCGTTTTTAGTCGCTTTTAAAGATCCGCGTGAACGAGGATCATTTTGACAATGTTGTCGTCTGTACGCGAAAAACGCAAAGGAAAAGCTTTTCCGCTTTTAGTACATTGTAAACGTGCACTTAGTTTTAATCAATAATGGAAACACTGGTACACAATCTGTTTTCCAGATATTTTAAATAGCTCAAAGAATAAATTCAAATGTGGGTGATTCAGAGTTGGGTGATTTGCTTCCAGGTTTATATAGCTCCTTATCAAATAATATTTTGGAATGCCTATGGAGAAAATCAGTGGCAAAAATACTTCCAGAGCTCTTTTCCCAGCAGGCAGGGTGAGATGGGAAGAGTTTCTATTCATTTGAAAGCCAAAATCTTCTGTGTGGTCTGAGAGCAAACCCAAGAGAGGATTTCACATCATCTCTGACTGTGGTATGATGAAGCACTATGTTTCCATCAGAACTGATCAAAGTACATTCAAACCAATAAAATTGACATTACAAAAAAAAAATGTATGCTTGTGAAGTGGGTTTGTTTTCTAATGGAAACATTGACTGTGCTATTGGTCTTTGTGGGGTTTTCCAGCTGAACTGGGAGGGAAAGTGATAAGATGTAACTTTCATTGTCATCGCCACAGCTGTTCCCTTGTACACCATATATTGTGCGTGTATGTGTTTGGTTGTGAAATACGTGCAGTTGTGAATTTGTGCCAATACTGTGACTAATACATAGCAGGATCAGTGGAGTGTTAAAGAGATGTCTGTATATGAGTGAAATTTAAAGTCATTCCAGGTCACATTTCACTCCAAAAAGAAAAAAATATTGAACAAATCAAGAACATTAAGATTTTTTGCATTATTATATTAATTTTATGTAATTTATTGTTCCTGAAAATGTCCGAACCATTATTCATCTGGACGTGTGTGCGTGTGTGTGTACTTGTACAATTATCTTTGTGAGGACCAGTTTGAGTTTTAGGCCATTGGAGTGAGAACAAAGAGAGTTAAGTGAGGACATTTCAACCGGTCCTAGAGAGGAGCTAGAGATTGCATTGTCAATGAATGTCCTCACAAAGATATATGTACAAGAATGTTTCTCTGTGTTTAAAATAAATATTGTATTTAATGTTTTGGTTTTCACATTACAGTAATAATAATAATTTTGGAATGAAAAATATCTATATATTTTCAGAAAGCTTCAATTCATTTTGAAGGGAAATATGACCCGGACATGTGTGTATCTCTTGATATAATATAGCCTATAGACTATATCACTATGTCAAGAGTACACTTTGTGATTGTAGGCTATCAAATTTAGATTACTACACCCATCTAGCAGTATGTGGTCATTTGTGGTATGTGTGATAGTCCGTTTTCGATTTCGCCCTATGCGCAATTGGTGACTGCTCTTCTCTTTTCTTCCTCATAGCCATCCGTGGCTTTTCTCCTCAGCACAAGATCAACAGTTTCGAGGAGGCGAAGGGTCTGGACCGCATAAACGAGCGCATGCCCCCTCGCCGAGACGTGGTCAACAGCGTGGGACTGTCGATGGGCAAGATGAACATGGCCGAATCCAACGGCACGGACGACAACAGCAATATCCAGTGATTCATCTACTCCTCCGGTCCCTCGCTCGCCCCTGCTCCTTCTCCCATAATGCAATTCTCCCCTCTCCCCTCGTTTTCACTGCTACAGTCTATGTAGCAGATGGACTATGTGATATATTTAAACAGAACTCCCTGCTTGACGTTCAACGGCCTCAACAACAAACACGAGACGAACGGAACGGCCGCGCGAAGGAGATCATGCATGAGAGTTGCATGATGGGATATGTAGTTTTATGGATATGGGGCTATGTAATGGAAATGTGAACACAGAGAGGAGGGCATTTCCTGTTCTTTTGTCCGAAGAGATGTTTATTTATGCGTGTTTGCACTTCTGCGTGCGTGTCTGTGTGTGTGGGAGACATGTGATATATAATTATATGATGATAAGTAGGTTTTCACAAACGCTTACCGTTTTTTTTTCTTTTCTTTTTTTTTTCTCTGGCCTGCCTTGGAACGTTAAACACCAAGCCAACGCTCTATTTATTCGAAAGCGGAGGAGTGTACGTTTGCGTTCGAACGTGCGCGAGGAGCTTATAACCATTTCCTTTTTACACTTCTCTCGCAGTTCTATGTTTTACTACTCTAGTAATCTCTATATCTACTACAGAATAACTAATATTACAGAAAATAACTTCACACAGGTTATCACGATTAATCCGCAAATAAGAGAGGTTTGGAGTCGCCCCTAACGCTGTTCAGCTGTGTGCTCGTTGCTGCGTTGTGTAAATCCGCCGTTGTCACGTCGTGCTGTGGTTGCTATGGCAGTTTTCCCCGTGTCCCTCGGACTGAGTCTGGCGCTTCCCGCCTCTTCTCGTGCTCTGAGCAGAGCGGCGGGATTGGGAAGCAAGCATTCTGTCAACTGCATCACAGACTATAGGCTGGCTGTGTGTATATGTGTGTGTGAGAAACAGGGAGGTGATTTGACCTGAGGGATTGTGTCGGGCCATTCTGGGTGGTTTCAAACAGGTCCTTGTCCTGTATAGGTGCACTAGGCTGAACGGATTTCCAGCTACGCATAATTCATGGGAGTTTATTTTGTATATAAATGGCGTATATTTTTAAGGAACGTTTTGTTATTGCTTATTTTCATGTTATTTTATTTTGTATTCAAGCTATTTATTTATTTATTGTTTGTTCGTTTTTTTTTTTTTTTTTCGTTTACATTGCTGTACAGTTAATTAAGCTCCACTGAGGTGTTAAATCTTTTGCGTTACTTTATGGATGTACAGAAGTTATCCAGTAGTGTGAAGGAACATATAATTCTGTGAAAAGACATCCAGGCTGCCAAAGCATGACTGCATGGTTATTTCAAATGTAAATCGAATATAGACACACCTTAACGTGTCTCACATTTTTAAGGAGAAGTATATTCTGATCATTATTCTAATCTTAACAATATTCTGGTTATTTATGATTATGATTATTATTAATTATTATTATTAAGAGTTCTGCTGGTTTATTCCACTTTGCCTCATCCTTGATTTGGTTGCTCATTGTGCTTTATGTTATGGATAATGAAAATGTTCATGAGTTATTTGTGATTCTATATCTTGTATTTTTCTCTGGAGCTTCATTCTGAGCATCATGATTTCCTGACCTACAGTACGGACAGTGTGAGCATGCCCTATGGGACAAATCTCTTTTTTTACTCTTGAATAAAATATGCATGAACCTTTGGGATTTTTCTGATTTATTCAACTCGCATTGCCAGTGTGTCACGGGCCTTAGGCTACTTTAGGGCTACAAGCTTCGACTTGACTTTTTATTATGCCCGTGGGGAAATTTTTGTTGCTTGAGTTTCAACATGCGTGAACCAACAATGTACATTAAGATAAAAACACGAATACACACATTATTAAAAAAATCATCACTGAGACCCGCTCAGTAAACTCTACAAAAAAAAAAAAAAAAAAACCACACACTACCTTTCATTTAAGAATTGTACTGCCTGTGGAAGGAGGGATACTACTGGCATCCTAAATCTGACCTGGGGCCCGTTCTTCGTATACGTTGCTTAAAACATCCGAGATCAAATGAGACATCCAAGATGATAACATCGTGCTAATCATGATCCGGCTAATTGGGTTCTTCGAACACACCTGTTGTTTATGATTAGTATCGCTGGATTGAGTTATCTGAGATAATTGCGCGTTCATGCGCTGGTTTAAAAGGAGATATGTAGGCCTATCGATAGTAGAAACATTGATCAGCAACGGATCTACCATACGGGCAATCTGGGCAGGGGCCCTTGCGCAGAGAGGGGCCCTCCGTGATGTTGTTGCCATGTACGTTGCTAAAATAGTAGCCTATACACAAGGCTTGGCCTCGATCTTGATAATTATCCAATCAGAATAAAAAAAGTATATATTACATTATATGATCTCTTAATTCATGCAAATGCTTTTAAACAATTCATGTGCGACAAGACAAAAGTGTAACTCTGACGCACACACACAGAAAGACGCGTGCGCACAAACAGCACGCCAGAATATAGTAATCTTTCGTGCTTGAACTTACAATAACACACAATTATGCCAAAATGTCCGTTTTGTCGAGTATCTTCATAACATAAGAGCTGTCTTATGATGAACGTGAAGAGTTGTGAGAGAATGAGGCGCGTGTGAGATCCGCGTCTCCGTCAGGGTCTTAAAGAGACAGCAGCCAATAAAGCTTTCGGTCAGTAAAGTTAATCAAAGAACAAAAAGAACAGAGAAAATGACTCAGTGCTGTTGACTAAAGGGGTTTTTTTTTTTTTTTTTTTTTTGCTATAATAAGGATTAGTCTATATTTAATTGATAATTTATGCAGTGCAGTTTGATAACTTTATTCAATTTCGGTATATGTCCTAGGTCTACCTGTTAGACAGGCACAGGTAAATATGACATTTATTTTTAACTCTTGTATTATTGAGACAAATAACAATATTTAATTTTTTTAAAATATTATTTTCATTTGAAAACACAATTCATTTAGTTGTTGTTTCTAGTTTGAGTTGAGAAATAGGCTACAAATTTCAGCATTGTCACTAATCTGTGTGTGCATTTTACTTGAGAAATAAGCAAGTTAACTCATGAAACCATTTGTTTACTATATCGCAGTCGCATATCGCAATATTGACCTCAATAATCACAATATGACATTTTCCCCAAATCGTGCAGCCCTACTTTTCAGAAAAAATTATTTTGTATCATTGTCTTGTGAACTAGTCATTCAGCTTTTGATCAATAGTGATTGGCATGTTAAATCCCACACCTGGTGAGCCACCTGTGTGTGTGTGTTCCTTTGGAGGGTGTGGTTGTCAGGCAGGGGAGGAGGGCCCATGAGCTTCAGTGCCTAGGGGCCCCTGGAGGTACTAATCCAGCCTTCAACGCTGCTGTTCAGCGTGGCCAAAGAGCGCGCACAGTTTTTCTCCTCAGCAGAGCAAGAACTAATAGTCGAAGTTTATTCGGAATTTTAATGTTTAATCAAAACGCCAGGAAACACCTCAAAGTCTGCAAAAGCCAGGAGAGAGGGCTGGCAAAAAGTAGCAGACAATTTAAATCAGTTAGAAGTGGCCATGTTAGATGTTGCCTATATTTTTGTATTTTAATAATTGCATAATTACTTTGTTCATTGTAATGTCAGAGTCACCACACTAGAACATGGGAACAAATAAAAGTGAAGTACAAAAATATTCTACATAATGGTAATTTTTAGTTATATTATAGTCTCTTTTATAAAAGGCACTGTTAAATAAATGGTTGTCTGATTATAAAAGCAACCAAGAAAAAGGCTGAGAAAAAAAGAAAAGATCTTAGTAGCCTACACTGCTGCATTAAATTAAGGCTGTATAGTCATTTCAACTGTTAAATCTTGAGTAATGATGAATTGCTTTGACTTGTGAAAGTGAAAACTGATAAACTTATGTTAATGTAAAAATATTTTGCCATGAGTTATTGATCACATCGATCACGCACGGGGTGCGACGTACGAAGAACGGGCCCCTGATGGTAATCTCTCAAATTTATTAAACAGAGGATGCCTATTGTCTGATATGATTTTCATAGCTTTACTAAGGCATCTGGTTTGAGAAATTTGTTTTAGACCTAGAGGGACACCAAGTTTACTTGCAATACTCAAAACTTTTCTTAGCCAACTCTTTTGTTCCACTGTGACATTTCCAAACCAACAGGTGATGCAAAAGGTCAAAACACTTTCAATCAAATAATTATAAAACACTCTTAGGATTAAGACGCTTACACTGAATGACACCATCTTCCTAAGGAAGTATAGTCTTTGATGTCCTTTTTTGTTCACTTCAGTCCATTTATCCCACCTCAGTTTGTGATCAAAGACAACCCTGAGGTATTTCTCATTAACACACTGAATCACACTCACTAAAGACTCCTTCCTAAAACCACACATCTCCTATGTTTTTGAAATATTTAACTTAAGGTTTGACATGTCACCAAGAAATGAATTCATTTAAAACCGACTGTCCTGTCCTCGTCCCCCTGAAGGAGACTAACTAATGCAGTGTAATCTGCAAATGTGATTAAATATCTCCCTGGATGGGCACTTATACAGTTGTTTGTGTACAATATAAACAATAGAGGACACTGCCTTGTGGGGATCCAACATTAGTCATTTGTTTCTCTGACAGTGAACCACCCACACACTTATTGCACTGTTTCTTAAAAAGTCCTGCAGCCACAGAATTGGTCCTCCTTCTAGGTTAAACTCTGTGGCTAGTCTTTCAACCAACACAGAGGGCAAGATATTATTAAAAGCTGAGGAAAAGTCAGCAAATAGGATTTTCACGTGATTTTTTTGAAACCTTCAAAATGCGAGCAAACAATATGCAACAATGTTAAGATTGCGCAATCCACTCCCTTGTTTGACAGATAAGCAAATTGAAAAGGATCCAATAAATGTTGAGTTTTTGACACTAGGCCTAAACATACTTTTTAATAAGCCTTTCAAAGCTTATAAATCAGCATGGGCATCAGCATCTCCGCCATGTTCTGCCTTAAAAAAAAGAAAAAAGAAATTTGCAGCATCATGGGTTTACTTTCAAGTTTTTTAGTCATGTATACAAATGTCAGTGACAGTTTGTACATTGAAATGCTAAGAATGAGGCTCAGGCATTCTACAGCAGTGCAACGTAATACAATACAATTTAAAGAGACAGCTTTGTGTATTAAATAATGAGTGGTATGTGTACAGTATGCCTTAAAGTGCAGATGTTATTTGTAAACAGTACAAAACAAGAAAAAAACACGAACAAATTAAGCAGATATTACGAGTCAAAAATTTGGAAATATTACTATTTTTAATGTCTCTTATGCTCATCAAGAATACATTTATTTGATCAAAAATACAGAAAAAAACAGTAATGTTGTGAAATATTATTACAATTGTAAATAACGGTTTTCTATTTTAATACTTTAAAACATCATTTATTTCTGTGATGCAAAGCTGAATTTTCATCAGCCATTACTCAAGTCATCAGTGTCATGCAGTCTCAATGCATAAGATACTACTTTCAAAAACATAAATAAAAGTAATGTTTCCAAACTTTTGACCGGTACTGTATATATATGTGTGTATTATTACAAAAAAAATATAAGCCTATGTATGTGTGTTTGCTATATTAAATAATAATAGTACGTGTATGTTTTTAAGTGCAAATGTTCTTTGTAAACAGTGGAAAATGATCATATGTATTTGATACCTAATGTTTGTGTGCAAAGTATGCAGTGCAAAAACCTGGAGTAAATAGTAGAAAAATTACTGTACATGAACAGACAGTTCAAGGAAGAAGATTAGAGTTCTGATGGCCTGCAGGTTCTTCAATCTGCTGGTTCTAGATTGAAAGTTCCCGTACCGCCTGCCAGATGGCAGTTTGTTAAACAGAATGTGTGACTGGGGTCAGCTATGATTTTGTAATCATTTTGCAATTTCGCAAATTGATTTTGCAATCCTCAGACCACGTGTGGAAGATGTCCTGTAAAGTTAGGAGTTTGTTGCATAATGAGTTCAGCCATACCAGACAATCAAGCACCCGGTACTTTCTGATATCAAGAAATGTGCCTCAGTACAGTAGTTGTCAAACGTCTATATTGATCAATGAGGTGCTTGAGGAGCTTGTGATGTGTTACAGCAGGTAAACTTCTTAATTGTATCTTCCCTCTCTCCAGTGGAAGATATTGCTGAAAGCAGGAGGTATAGACTATAATATTCACATGCAGGTCCATAAACACAGATGGTTCATATGTCTCTAAAACTGTTGTAGCATCACATACGATATCAACAGATGGTAATTTAGAATGATATTTGATGGACAACATGTTTCTTGTACAAACACAAACAAATGCTAATTAGTACAAATAAAGCCAAACAAAGAATGCAAAATGATGAGCAAATTAAAAGTCCCCTGCCCTTCACGGACTCTCGACCTGACCTGCGCTGTCTCAGATGAGTCAGCTCTGACGAAACAGCCTTGAGTTCCATAAACTATACAAACATAACACAAACACATAATAATTCTCTTTTTATGAAAATGAAAAGCCTCTGTGAAGTGTAATACTTTTTCACTTGCCACATCCAAAAGCAATCATGAACATGAAGCCATGCAGCCACAGTGTCACAATGATGAGTCTCAAGATCAAAGTGCAAGTGCGAATAACAGTTTATTAGAGACAGCAAAAGACAGAGAGGGCAGCACTCAGGAAAGTCAGAAAAGATCCATAAGGCTGACGAAAACTCTAGACAGATGAACCAACACAGAGTGGAACTCAGACAAGGATGCTGGTTGACGAAACTCTAGACTGTGGTATTCCTTGTCGACTGGAAAAGAGTCAGAAAAACAAAGCGAGCTGGCAAAGAGAACAAGACGTGAATAATGAACCGACAACACACAAGTAAGGCAGCTGACTAGCTAACGTTACAACTGTTAATTCTGATTAGACTGATCAGCTGTGGTTTCTAGGCAACGAACACGCACCCACAGAAGCAGACACACACCCACACACCCACATAGGTTACCCACAAACACACCAGACACGGATCCATTAACCGTGACACACAGCAGAACCGTTGCAACATGCAAAACACAGTAGGCTAGTTATTCCTTGTTTCGTTTTCCAACGAATCGACTGAATGAACGATTGTGGAGCCCACTATACGTATAGGCCTACATGTATGTAGGCTATGTACTTATAGAGCACATACTAGGTATGTTCTATATTGTATACTATATAGCCTACTACTCAAATTTTATTCAGAGAGCAACATAGATTTGTAGAGATTTGTGCCATAAGCACATATGGAACCTATAGAAAACTCCAAGGTTGATTGGAGAAGGGCATTATTCATTTACTAAATGTGAAACTGAATGTTGTCAGAAAAAGAAATTAGGTGTGGCAGTGACAGTAAAAGACAGTACCAACCAATAGAGAGAGAGAGAGAGAGAGAGAGAGAGAGAGAGAGAGAGAGAGCAGAAGAAAGAGAACACAAACAACTCCGGTCACCATCAAAGCTAATTCAAGGTAAGCTTGAACAAGTATTATAATGTCTTATAATCAACCTTCTTATAATTTTGAATGTACGACTATAGTATTGAAGGGGGAAGTATCAAAGCAAGCAGCATAATAGGTAAAAGATGGCATAAGCATAGCCTACTTAACGTAACATATCTGATCTGATCCAGTGACATCCATACATTATATGGCTTAAGAGTCTAAATATGTTTGAGGACCATTGTACATGTTTAAATTCCCCAGTATAGTTTTACTTTTAATATTGTATTCAAATGTCTCCATTTATATGCTAACTGACCTCTCTGGTGGTATGACAACAAAACATTTTAAAAAGGGGAATAGAGAACCTCACTGCTTAGCTGTATTCCAAGTACTACATGCTGCTTTGCTGTTTTGGTTTCACTTGCATTTCTTCCTTTTCTTGGAAATATTTATGGATGCATGCAAGCACGCAATAACCTTAGCATAATTGGTACTATAAAAAGTGATGAAGCTGTCGTGTTGCTGTAATGTTTCATGACAAATGATTCTTTGTATGAGTCACATTAATTTCTGTGGTTACATTTGGAAATAGAAAAAAAAAAAAAAAAAAAAATCAGCAGGTGCTGTGAATATCAACCACTTGTGGTTTTGTCTTCCGTGTGTGGCTTACTCTTTCTGTTGGTCGCTCTACGCGAAATGCAAAGAGCTTCACTAACTAGTACCTGTATCCAGATGAAGCTTTAGAGACGTTAGTGGTGGAATAAGGAGTGGCATTCATTATCGTAAAACCTGCGATTCCAGTAAATCCACATGTTTTATCGTGCACAGCTGTAGGCTACAAAACGCATGAGAAAAAAATAGTCCAAAACAGGAACCAATGCAGAACTGAAAATAAGTGATTTCATACTGATATTCATATTATTTCATATTGATATTCATGTAACAACACAATACATATAGAAGACTGGAGTTTTCAACTGGAGTCTAATAGCATACATAATGTCAAACAGTAGGCTACATACACATATCCATGGCCGTATCCGAGGCTCCGGTGCAGGTTGTTGCTGTCGGCCCTCTTAAAAAAAATCCTGTTCCTTTGGCTCGGATGAAATTGCATTCCTGGGCCACCTCGGTCTATATCGCGGGGCCAAAATAATGAACATTTCCACCACATCTAGTGGAAATTATGTATTCATTTTAAAAAGCATTCTGTGGTGAATGTACGTCCGGTTTTGCAGAGTTAGACTTGTTCCTGGGTCAACATATTTGGTTGACCCTGGAACAACATTCCTGTCTGAAAATTAAATCCTAAACCTAACCCTACCCATAAATGATCCCTAAAACCAGAGGCAAATGATTTGTGAATCAGACTGATGTAGAAGCACCTAACCCCTAGCCTGGTAATACCAAACTCTGCTACTTCGCTTTGCTTCGTAGACAGAGTCTGGCATGGCATAATTGAAAAGCGTTTTCTTTCTTGTGGGGAGGCGCTTGTCTGAAGTTTTAAATCATTGGTTCCCGTTAGCCAATCACATAACGTTTGGTTATGGCGTGTGTTATGCGCATGCTCAGCCGCATCTAACTTCCATCTAACTGTAAACACATGTAGTATGATGCGAAAACAAAACCATCGAGCGAAATCCTGGAGTGAACATGGCTGTGAACGACTTTTGCAGATTATGTTAAGTAAATCTACGCATCCACGGTACAATCAGTGTCTACGTCATGGCTCTCAGCCTGCCCATGTTCGTTGATTGGCCGGCTGTTTTCAGGCCGGAGGAAAACGGAAAGCTATTACGCTGTCTCAGACTGAGTACAGAAGCGAAATGAAATTGAGCGGAAGTAAGAAGTCTGAAGTAGTCAGGCTATCTAACCCTGGTTGTAAGCCTGAACTTGACATGGGGCCCCTATCATACACCCGGCGCAATGCAGCGCCAGGTGCGACGCAAGTGTTTTTTTGCTAGGTTCAGTCCGAAGCAGTTATCATTTTCACATCCTGCGCCATGTTGTTTAAATAGCAAATGCGCCCATTTGTGCGCCCATGGTTGAGCTGGGGCATCATTTATAAAACTTTGCGTAGGATTTGCGTCAGAAGTGGCGTACGGATGAAACATAGGACGTGCGTACGCACAGAAATATTCGGATTTATAAAACCGTGCGCACGCACATCCTACGCAGTTTTCCCTTAATAAATCACAATCAATTCTAAATGTATCGCAGCTTTTGCGGTTTCACGTCACGCCCATAGTTGCCCATAAATAGTCCGTGAAACGCCCACAAGTTAATATTCATCGATTGCGAAATCATGGCAAACACAGAGAGGAAAACCAAGAAACTTAACTTTCATTACGTCATTACGCATTGTGATGGCATCATGGCATTTTATTACCATCCATTTGATTGCATCTGACAAGCTACAGATGTGTTATGAGGATGAACTGCATAACATGCCAATATTATTGCAGAACATATTTCACTTTTCTTTTTGCAAATATGTGTTCATTTGCATTTCTGTTGTAATCTTCGTTTGATTTTGTTTGTTTTACGCTGCAGATCGATCAAACGGGTGTTCGTGAAGGCTGTTAATTGTAAAACTTGCTTTATGAAGTCTTCATGTTATTTATGAGAGGCAGTATTGCCATTTCTTTTACACAACGGTCTACAGTTTCACACACTTTCACAAACTTTCAGGTTTCTTCCATCTGTCGACGGTGTCGCCATTTCTCATTTCACCCGTTTTTGTTTCCGTCAGAGTTTGCGTGAAGAACCGCACATTTTCCCGTCAAGTTTGCTTTTTATAAATACCAATTATTGCGTAGAGAGTGGCGTACGCCTTCTTCTTGTGCGTACACAACGTTTATAAATGAGGCCCCTGGTCTGAAACCGAGGTGTGTTCAGGCGCATTGTTGACGCGTTGCTATTTTGAGGCAACTGAAATAGACTGCACCACTGACCAACAAAAACCTGGTCTAGTCAATGGCGCAATTATTTTGTTATTTTTTGTTATTTAAAGAGTGTGTTAGTAATGTGTGCCTATAGGCGGGTCCACAACGCACATACACTTTGTCCTGTAGATAGTCTGCTCGCACACACGAGCAGATCCTTTTCCTCAATAGAGAAGCGTCCAGTTTTTCCAGCTTGCAAATTTCACTATGTAAATAGCGAATCCGCAATGGTGCGAGCACAACTGGCTTTTAAAGAGAATGGGAGATGAGACTCTGATTGGTTTATTGCATGTTACACCCAAAACACACCCATTACTCATTAAAAGAATATGGGCAACCCTTTTATACCATGCACTGTGTGTGCCGACCATTTTCCCATTGTTAAACTAGCAAAAGTGGATTCGGACACGCCCTAAGTGCACTTGCGCCGTGCGCAGATCGTTAAAATAGGGCCCATAAACAGTAAACTTGTCCCTCAAATCAGATTGGAATGTTTGGATTGGAATGTTTGGTTCTGCGAGGTGAATTCACACTGATGAAATGACATTTTAAACGAAGTTTGGAAAAAAATGGCCTACTCCTTTGTCCTGCTAAGGCTAATTTCATTTTATGGAGGAGCACGTTCAGATAACTAACCTAATAAACACTGGAGGAGCACATTCAATTAATCAACTCAATTAATGAGATAAGAGACCCCATGACAGTTTTCCAGCATTCCTCCACCACCCCATCTCCTCACTTCTTAATATTCATATTCCAACTTGGGATGCGGGGAATACTCTGGGTTTGGGCCAAATTCCAAGCTCATAGCCCTCCCCAGGACAGCACTGCAAATACGCATAACCTTTACACTATTTAATTATAAGTGAAGTTCTAAATATTAAAACAAAACAAAATTGCAGCTTGTTAAAAATAACAAACTATAAAAATATATAAATTCATAATTGTCTCATATTTATCTCAAGATATGCGCTGACACTGTTATCTCTTTGGCAGACAAGTGCACTAACTTTAGGGGCAAAATTACTGGGTGTTATGGACATTATGTCACAACAGTGGGAAAGCCATATATATGTCTAAACTGTGAATGTGATGTGTTCAGATGTTTGGTGTGATTGGAGAGGACGGTCTCGTGCCCAGAGCGCGCAGCAGGCTGCCGGTGGTGTGTGATGCTGGACTGGGGCTTCTTACACTGGTGTTTGTGTGGCTGCTGGACGCTGACAGGTTCATGGAGAGAGCAGGAATGATCGCTTTTTGCCTCACAGTGGCAGCGTTTATTCACAGTATGTGTTTGTTTGCAGAGGAGTGGCTCGTCCATTCAAGGCAAAGGTTTGAAACCAATGGAATAAGATTCAGTCTGGTATGAAAGTGTTTTGGTTTGTATTGTTTCAGGAAAATGTGCTCTTTTCCAGGTATCACGGCAGAGTAAATGAGATCTTCCAGGCCTGCTTTAAAGGACGTGTCATTCTGGGAACGTGTGCAGTATTCCTGATGCTAATGTTAGGTGGCGTTTCATTCTCTCACGAACAGTGGAGCATCATGGCCATCATGTGTGCCGTTTACCTGCTGCTCAACAGCCTGGGGGTGCTGGTAAGATTTATCCCATGCCAGGAGAACAATATCAATGTCCAAATCAAAAATATTTCTGAGAATTGTGGTAGATTTTTCCCCTACGCACATGACTTAGTTTACCTCGTCTCCTATCTTCTGATCGATGTTCAATAATATTTATTGGTAATATTTACTGCGCAGCACTAACCAGACAGACTCCAGACAATGCCTCTGAATATGCTATAATCATCTCAGACCAATTTCAGAGAGAATCTGACCAACAAAAAGAATACTGTTTTTATAGGAGCATGGCAAAGGTTGCATGAGTCATTTTTGTCCAATATGATTGGTTCTTCATTATGTATAATTCAGCAAACCCTTCTGTTACTAGGTCAAATCAAATCCTGATTTCTTGATTACTTCACTTTGTTGCTCAAAGTCATGCGTTTATATATTTAGACATCTTGAGCTTCATTTCCTCATGATTCAGACACACTCTGACTTCTGCCAAAGATTTTGGGAACATTTAGGTTTCAAAAGCACATTTTATTCCTGAAAGAAAAATAAATGTTAGTTATGATTAATAAAAAAAATTCCATGCACAGTATCCATTAGTTATCTGGTCTTTATTATGACCGCCGCTAGTGTAGCTAGCGAAAGCGGTCATATAGGGATTGTCAAAGGTTTTTTTTTTTTTTTTGTCAATCTACTGAATTTTCCGTCAACGATAACAGGGACACCGAAACACCGGGGAACATGAAATTTGGTGAGCATGTAGCCCCACTAGACTTTTACGGAAAAATTTCGTTTGGTCCCCGGGGGCCACTCCCCCCCCCCGCGCTGGGCCCCCCCAAACCGAAAAAATGCAGTTTTTCCTAAATAACTACCTGAACCGTGGCACCGAGGATGAAGAAATTTTTATGGTATGTTGGTCTTAAGGGCCCACATCAACCTAGCCCATAATCACTCATTTGTGATTTGCGCCCCTCGCCCCTATCTTCAGTTGAGATGTTCAGAACTGCACCATATTTCATGTGTATGATTAACTTGACATCCTCTGGGGGTATGCTAAGTTTCGTAGAATTTCATCCATGGGGGGGTATAAAATAAATTAATTTATGTGCACATTTAGTGACTGTACACTCATCGGCCTGTAGATGGTGCTGTTGAGCGAAGGGTTGCTGGTTTAGGATGAAACTGTCACACACACACATGCAGGAATACAAACAAACGCAAGCATGCACACACACTGACATCCACACGCACAGACACACACCCATACACACACATACAAATCCACATGCACAGACACACACACACAAACACACATGCGCACACACAAACACACACACAGACAGACATGCACATACTACTACTTTTTTTAGGTATATACATAAACACGCAATACAGCCAAATTGCTCCACGTCATTTATTTTTGTGGAAAGCCAGTGCAGGCCTGAGCGGCGGTCATATTTTGTACCGCCATGCGGTACATCTAGTTAAGGTTATCAAACATTAGCACAATTTTTTTAATTTATACATCATTCATGGAATGTTTTTCTGAAACATAGTTGGACATTCATCTAATGTTCTTTAGATGTTACTCAGCCTAATACTTTTTTCAGACGGTTCAGAGAACATAAAAAAATAGCTAATGTTTTCATAAAACATTCAAGAAAATATTCACTTAAAGTCCCACTGTGGTGAAAAATCAAGCTTTTACTATTATTTAAGACAAACCATGTGCAAAGTCATTAGTCAGCACCATTGCGGAGTATTGTTTTCTTAAAACTACAGTGAACCAAAGACAGTGTCAAAAATGTGGTTTGAAATCACTAGTGTTTCTGACGTCACAAACTACCTTGTAACCAATCAGGTCAACGTGATCGTCAACGAGTGGATCTCTGAGCTGGTGTGAGTGAGTGGAGGCGGGGCCAATTTGTGTATTCATAGAACCGCGTATACTAAATAATTCCCACCAAAGGAATTTGCAAAAAAAGGGGGCGAGGCTTGCTTGAGTTGCATTAGAAGCCTAGAGTGTTGAAACTATAGTCTGTAAAAAAAAGAATGGACGACGCCCCACGCATTCACCGTGAGACACACGCATTTCAAACTGTTCAACCAGCATTACTCAGCACGCACACACGCTGAGGAATAGTCTAGATGGGATGTACCCAAAAAGTGAAAGTGTAACCTACGGTTGACGTCATGAACACTATGTCCATATTTTTTACAGTCAATGGTTGATAAGGGGCGTGATATTTCAAATTTTCCGAAACACGCTGGAAGTGGTTGACCAATCACACCAATCACAGCACACTGATCCAGCCAACCAATCAGAGCTCATTGCTCTTTTCAAGGAGGGGCTCCATAGAGACAGGAACTAAATAATTGAATCAATAATTGTATTGTATTTAAACTCAGGAATTAGCTCACTCGTTTTCATTCACTCCTTCAAGTGAACTGTATTAGTGGACTAACGTAGGGAATAGTGATTAAGGGTTTATTGGGCGATTTCAGATTCAGCCAGGGCGTTCAGAAACAGTGCGCACTGATATAGAGAATAACTCCCTTTGGAGTGACTTAATTTGTGCTTTGTAACTTTGCAGACCTTTTTCATGCTCAAACAGCAACATTACATAAAGAAAGTTGAAAATATATATAAAAAGCATAGTCGGACCCTATATAATGTTTTCTCTAACATTCACAAAAAAAAAAAAGTCATTTAAATGTTTTTATAACTTAATGAGAATGTTAGCAAAACGCTCTTAGAACTTATTTTTGTTAGCTATGATATCCAATATATTTGTTCAACTGATTCAGTTACTTTGATGCCAACGGAATAGTACGAAATGTGGCAAAGCCGATTATTATTATTATTTTTTTTTATTAGTTTATTTGTCATGGACAATGCAGCGCACATTATTACATACATAATTATCATAGGCAAGCCATAACAAAATGTGTAAATGTGTTGCATAAAAGGTTTCTAGCCAATAGGCTAATTTGCAACCCCAGTCCCTGGTCGGGCCTTTTTAAAAACATATACCAAATATATAATTTGTAAAAAACGACATCGTGTAAATTACACAATCATGCGACAAATGCATTATAAACACTAACATTAACATTTTACACAATCCCGACCACATTACACAAAACACCACATCACATCCAGCACAGACAATACACTACAACAAAAATGACTCAATGTCCACATATTTGATTTTCTTTCAGCCAGTGTTTCACCTTTCTATTAAATGTTTTCAGGTCGGTTTCTGTTTTTATTTCCGTTGGTAAATCATTCCAAAAATGGGTCCCTATCACTGAAAAACTTGACTGGCCAAAAGTAGTTTTGCGCCCCTCTGCTATGCAGTTGCCACCCGCTGCTCTCCTAGTGGCCACTCTCCTTGTGTTTATTTTTGTCACAAAAGGACAGAGTACAGCTGGAGCTAGATTATTTGTGCATTTAAAAATCAGCTTAAGAAAAGAGAACTTAATAAAACTGTCAAAATTTAAAAGCTTGTATTTCTGTACAATCAAACAGTGATGCCACATAATTGGTTTCTGATCCAATATTTTCAGTGCTTGTTTGTATAATGAAATAATGGGTTTGACTGTTGTCTGGGAGGCTTGTCCCCATACAGTAACACAATAAGATAAATGAGAGAGTATCATAGCATGAAAAAACAGCAAAGCTGCTTTGACAGGTATATGATGCCTAATCATTTTAAAACAGTTTAGGTTTGTCCGGACAGTCTTACAGAGTTTGTTAATGTGTTTATTGAATTTGAGTTGGGAATCCAAAATAATACCTAAAAAATTTAATTCCTCAACTTCCTCTATGGCTTCTTGATCTATTTTAATAGTACATTTAGCTTTTTCTCTAATTGAGAAGCACATAGATACCGTCATTTTGACGTTAAGCGTCAAATGATTTTCTTTAAGCCACTGGGATATACCCTCCATTTCCTTGGTCAGGGTCTCTGCTACTATAGTTGGTGTCCTAGCTAATGCATAAATTACTGTATCGTCAGCATACATTTGGCAGTTGGCTGACTGACAGCATGTAGGTAAGTCGTTTATATATAAACTAAAGAGCAGAGGCCCCAAAATGGAGCCCTGTGGAATACCCATTGTGGATTGTAATGATGTTGAGAGTTCGGTGTTTATTTTAACACGTTGCTCTCTGTGCTCTAGATATGATGCAAACCAAAAAGTTCAGAGATGTTGAAGTTGGTAAGTTTATTCAAGAGTATGTTGTGGTTCACGGTGTCAAAGGCCTTTTTTAGGTCTATAAACACAGCTCCCACAACATTACCCTTGTTCAACCTACTCTTAATGTTCTCGGTAAGGTAGCAATTAGTCATTTCTGTAGAATACCCTGCTCTGAATCCAAACTGTTTAGAATTGATAAGTTTGTTACCTTCAAGATATTCTACTAGCTGTTCTATGATAACTTTCTCTAAAATTTTGGATAGAGCCGGCAGTATTGAGATTGGCCTATATACTTGCTTGATTCTTTGCGCCAGCCTTGAAAATTGGTGTGATGATGGCTTGTTTCCAACTTTGTGGGAATTTGCCCACTGTGATGGAAAGGTTTACAAGGTGGGTTACAGGTTTAATCAAGGCAGAGCAGTGAGTTGTAATAAAGGCAGTGTCCAACCCAAATACATCCTTTGCCTTAGATTTATTTAATTTATTAATGATTTTATGTACTTTTTCCTGACTAACCTCTTTAATTTGGAAAAGATCTGATTGGTCAGACTTTGTGGTCTGTGATAGGGTTGCTGGTTCAAAAGTCTCAGCAAGCTCCTCCACAGACTGAATAAAGAAATTATTAAATTAATTTGCAATAGCTGAATTGTTAGTGCTAATAACTCTATTCACTTCCAACTCAGCTATTGTTTTTGTTTTTTACAGTTTTCAAGTGGCCATCTTTTTTCTTTGTCCTTTAACACCAGAAGTTGACATTTTGTTTATTTTATTTTTTTATGGTTTGGCTGTTTTTCATGTTTTGTTTCTTAATTTGTTTTAGATTGTATTTTATGTTTTGTATGAGTTATGAATTGTTGTGTTCTGTTTTTGTATATTCTTCTGTACAGCACTTTGGTCTACTTCGGTCGTTTTAAAGTGCTTTATAAATAAAGTTTGATTGATTGATAAGTTTCTTCAAAAATATCAGATAATCACATTCAGATATCAGAGACAAATAGCATACTAGCATTCTACACGCACTGCCATTTCTGTCATATAAAGACATATAAAGCCATCACCAGATTTCACAAGTATACGGGCCTGACTCAATACCCACACTTTGCACTTGACGCTTACATGACATCTTTTTCTGTATTTGGCCAAAGAGTTCAAGTGGGCGTGAAGACTGTCATAAAGTGTTTTTATAACCTTTAGTTAGCCAACGGGATGCACACTTAGCCTATCAAAGTGTTGTATAAATTCATTTTAGTAATTTTTTGTCATTCTTAAGGTTCTGTCTCCATGCACAAGCATCTCACTCAATTTCAATGATAATTTATTGCCATTACAACAACTATGTGTTAGTACTGCAGCTTTACTATGGACGATTAAAAGTAGTGCAAGTCAAATAAAATAATAATAACAAATAATTTGAAGAAATAATAACAGATCTCTCTGTTTGATTTTCAGTTCTCTTATATTTCTGTGTTTGCAGGGCCCTACTCCAGTGGAGATCTCAGAAATCTGTGAAGTGAAGAAGATGAATGTGGCTCATGGTTTGGCCTGGTCTTTCTATATCGGCTACCTCAAATTGATCCTTCCAGGTACATTTATTTGCAGTCCACATGTGAGCCACTGCTTGTTGACGCCTCTAGAGGGCAGTAATGATGCAAATATATTCTATTTGAAAGAACGTTTGTTCACAACTTTGAGAGAACCTTGCCAGAACGTTATCCAAAGTTCCAGTTAGCTGGGAATCTCAAAAAAGGACAAAAACAACAATAACATTTCTCCATATGACTCTTGCTCAATATTCCACGTCTAATGAAGCCATTCGAGTTTTGACTAACTAACAGACCTCATTTTACTTTGAAAATCTTTCAATTTGCCATAGCTCTCAAATATTATTTGCAAGTCCACATATTCAAACATGTGTGTTGTGTTTGATCATAACAAGGCAAGTTTAGTATGTGCATACATCATGATATTAGTGAATATGATTGAATTGGGGAGTTTGTGGTTGTGGAGCATGGCAGCCCCTGATCTCTTAAAGGAGTCATAACCTGCAATTTTCACTTTTCCACGAGAATCAATGTATGTTATGATCGACTAACGATTATACACTGGCCGGGAAGCCGATATTTAAAAGTGAAGCGTTTGTTTACCTCAGGGTAAATAAACCAACGCGCGTGCACGCGCACTCAAATACGAGATTTTGATTTCAGCTCCCTCTTGACGTCATGAGGTAGTAGGATATACCATATATGGACACCGCAGCAGGAAGCCCGCACTTCCCCTCTCCCCCTCATATTCAGTTCAGTCGAGAAAGATGGAGAAACCGAGTGCACACCGGACTTGCTCTGTGGTTGATTGCCATAAAAAACATGTAAATGTGTTTTATCTCCCAAAATCGGACGAAACTATCAGGGACCAGTGGATGAAATTCATTTTTAATGACGCTGTCCCAACAACCCTTTCAACTGGCGTATCGTTATGTGTGTGCGCTAAACATTTTACACCTGAATCATTTACTAAAAATGCTTGTATGCAAACGAATGACTAGATGATTTTGATATATCTGTCAAATTACAAAAACACTGCTAGGAGTAGACAAGAGTGAGATTGTGACATTGACACTTTGATGCATAATGTCCACTACAGTGTCAGGAGTCAGGATGGTATTTTAGCAAATGAGCCACTTCACTGGACATTAGTGAATCATCTAATACACTGTGACTCACTGAAAAGTACATAAATATAGTTTAAAATATGATACATTGTTATTATGAAGTTTGCCCTCAGTTATAACAGACAAGAAAATGATACAGCTATATTTTCATAGAATTGTATATTATATAACTATGACAACATATCTTTGTATTGATTTTTTATAGAATAGATAACGATACATAGATAAATAAAACAAACAGTCAAGTAATAATAAACATAAAGAAAAACTATTGAAGAAAAATATTGAATGTCTAAATAACGTGAAACAAGGCAAAAACAGCACATGATAGTAAACGTCTCATCTCAATAACCACTGTAAGCTGATAAAATAAGTAAACTACATCTCCGTTAATGTAATCGACATTAAATAAAAGGTAAACCTATGTGGGAGAAAATAGCAACAAACGTTTTAGCTCGTTACCGATGTTAATGTATGTCTCAGTCAAAATGATTGTCTTTACCATTCAGAGACATCTTGATGTAGACGTCCAAACAAACAACTCTACATCTTCCCTTTCCAGCTCTGGTTCAGAGTCCGGCTCAAACATGTAGGGTTGAATCCCGTAGGTCGCGGCCGGGTCGGGTTCATTCTTGCGCCATGATGTCAGTTTGTAATGATGCTGAAGTTACCTGCGTGTCAACCCCCCTCCTTCCTTCAACCAATCAACGCGCCCCTCATTTGCATTATTAAAATGAGCGTCCACGACAGCCAAAACATCGCATTGATCTCGCGAGACAATAATGCCTTCAGAAATAAGGGTAAAAGTAGGTCTGTGTTTATTTTTTTTCCACTTTTCTTTTTTAGAAGGGCCTGAAAGACTATAATACAGCAGTAGGTATCCAATGTAATACTAGGTTATGACTCCTTTAATGCTTTCATTTGGAAATGTGCAGTGTGAATATTCTTCATAATTTTTTTTGCTGTGTTTTGCATGGCAGAAAAATGGTCATACAAGCTTGTAATGACTTGAGAATGCCTAAACGACGACCCTGAGCTCCAACCTGTAAAACCACTTACTTGATCATTTGAGAGATTCTGCGCCCTTTTCATTTCCCTTTTATGTTCTTTCACTTGCAGATTTACAAAACAAAATCAGCCAATATTCCTCCACGGGGGCGAGACTGAGCTCTCCACGTCTACATATCCTTCTCCCACTCAACGCCGTGGTCCCAAGTAAACCCGAAGAGGAGGACACTAATGTGGTCTTCCACGAGAACCTTCCAGAACTGGAGTTGGACATAGCAGGTGTGCGGAAACGTAGCTACAAGAACAGCGTCTACAAGATCACCCAGAACAATAAGGTCGGATAATGCTAATTACTGATCATTTTAGTTCTTTGATACTGGAAGTAGTCCTGCACTTTTTCAGAAAAAGCTAAAATATGATGATATGAAGAGCTAGCATAAGATGGTGTTTTACTTTGATTGAGAGAAGAGCTATGTTGCATGCTAATGCATATGCTTCTTGTCTGTAATTCTCTGTTGTTGAGAAAGTAAATACTTTTAAGCATGTGGTATGGCAGTATGCCAGTATTAAAGGTGCAATTAGCAATTTTTGAGAAATGCTGTTGAAAGTGGATCCGACCAAGCAGCACAACACACTTGTAGCCAATCAGCAGTAGGGGGCGTGTCCACTCATGATGGGGGAGGAGAGAGAGTGAGCCAATAAGCAGTAGGGGGTGTGTCCACTCATGATGGGGAGGAGAGAGAGTGAGCCAATCAGCAGTAGGGGGCGTGTCCACTCATGATGGGGGAGGAGAGAGAGTGAGCCAATAAGCAGTAGGGGGCGTGTCCACTCATGATGGGGGAGGAGAGAGAGTGAGCCAATAAGCAGTCGGGGGCGTGTCCACTCATGATGGAGGAGGAGAGAGTGAGCCAATCAGCAGTAGGGGTACTGGAATACTTTCTTGTTTAATAGGTTATTTCAAATTTGTCTAGAGATAAAGTATGTTTACAAGCTGCTTAATTCATAACATTTAATTAAAATAGAAAACGAAATAAAACTTAATTAATTAAAACTAAATCCATACAATGATGATGGGAACCTCTAAAAGGTATGAAACGCCTGGCAGAACCCTTTAGGGTTCTATATAGAACCTTCTTTTCTAATAGTGTAGTATACATGCACACATTAAGATACTTTGAAAATCTACCATAAATAGTATACCATTCAGGTATTACTGTAACACGTTTTCAGTGAACTGCACTTATAGATAATATGATAGATAATATGCAAATTGGCATGTAGGGCAACAGAACCTTTAGCTGTCAAAACAGCATCTCCTTGTGGTTAAAAGCTGTACTGGCACTGAACATAAATGCAAGGTCCTACCTTCTCTCTGTGTTTCTATTCCTAGACTTATAGCTGTGTTCTGGAATATGCCACACCGCTGCGGACGCTGTATCTGATGTCCCAGGAGAGCAGCGCAGGGTTTGGAGAGAGAGAACGAAAACAGCAGGTCTTGCTGTTCTACAGAACCCTCAGCCAAATTCTGGAAAATTCTCTAGAGTGCCGGAACCGTTACCGGCTCATCCTGCTCAACGGTGAGCAATTCCATTCAGATCAATAAAACGAGCAAGGCCTTTAATGCCCCGGTTTCGCAGACAACACTTAAGCCTAGTCTCAGACTAAAATTGATGTTTGAGCTGTTTTAACTGAAAGCAACTTGCACTGATATGTTTTAAAATAGGTCACTGCCATTGTTTTGTCTCAAGATCCACACCAGTAATAATTTTTCTAAGACATGTTTAAATGCCCTAATTGAACCAAAGCCTAATCTAAGCCCTGTCCGTGAAACCAGGCCTAAGAGTCTTGTCTTGGAAATGTTTAAAATACAATCTTTTAGAGTTTTAAAAGCTTATTTGGATGTTATTCTTGCAGCATTCTCCTATAGTTCAGCCCAGTGTCCGTAATACTGATTTGATACATCTGTTTTTCAGATGAGCACACAGGTGACCCTCATCACCTCTCCAGAGAGATCATCCAGCACCTGAAACAGCAGGACGGAGAGATTCACATGGACCCCATCCAGGAGCCAGCAAATGAAGTCTATCCAGTTCCAGAAGAGGGTCAGATTAGGAGTTTTAAGGGTGCGTTGTCTGCCACTTTCCCTGAAGACCAAATGACGAGCGAACCCACCCTCATGTTCAGCCTACCTCAATCATTAAGATCGGAACCAGTGGAAACCACTGATTATTAGCAGTAGTTATTAACAGGAGATGCGTGCTCTGCGTGATTTCTTGGTTGCTTGTGTTCAGTAATTATTTAGACTTTAATGTAATAGTAATAAAGAATTTTTTTAATCAGCTGTTATTTATAAGTTTCTCTCTTTCCTTTCTTGCAATTCTCATGGACACTTTCAGTGAGAAATTTCTGCCAACACAGAACACACCCAATAGTGCTCATGCCACTTTTACAGGTCAAGTATTGCTAATAGATTGCTCTAGAATCACACACCTGAGACCAGTGTTATTTTAGGATCATTGATATAGTTTTTGGTAATATTTTCTGAATTAGATTTTATTTTTCGATTTTCTGTTTTCATTTTAATTTTAGTTAAAGTTTTAGTAAGTTAAGTGAGTTTTAGGGTTTAAAAATAAATATATATATATATATATATATATACAGTATATATATATATATAAATATATATAAAATAACAATATATTGGAAATGTTTTTTTAGTTTTGGTTTTAGTTTTAGTTAATCCTCTGGTGCTGTTCGATAATTATTGGCCGAAAATGTTTATGTTCGTTTTTTTTAGAATTGGAATGTTACAAAACTTGGCAAAGTAAAACATTTTCACACACAATTCATTGGAAATCGATAGCAGTCTGAGTGTAATAAAAATGAATCAGTTTGTCAATCCACCAGTGAAATTACATCAGCTCAGCTGTTGAAACCTTTGTTGAACCCTGATGGACTAGTTTGCTCAGCGGAGTTGCTCAGCTTCATTCACTTTAGTGGAAGGGCTTTATAGAGTGTCATTTCAAAATGTTAAAATTAGCTCTAAAAAGATTTGACAAGAAATTTAAATAAACGATTGCCTATACAGAAATTGTAAGATTTCCAATGAAAGGTGTTTCCTTATTACTGAAGAAAATTACTACTCTCAATGTTGTTGGAAAATTCCTTGCCTCTTCCGGTGAACAGCTCTCTTCTGATTGGCTGCATTATTTTCCATGTCCTGTGGCAGAACAATTACACTGAATGAGAGAAACACGTTTAAACAAGTCCTGGTGACGGTGACGGAGGTGATTCGTAACACTGGGAAGATTCAAACTAAATCACTACACTGCTTGTCTATGACTAATATATTTTAATCTAACTTTTATCCACAGATCAGCTGATAGCTAATTTTAACATTTTGAAATGACACTATAAAGCCCTTCCACTAAAGTGAATGAAGCTGAGCAACTCCGCTAAGCAAACTAGTCCATCAGGTTTCAACAGCTGAGCTGATGTAATTTCACTGGTGGATTGACAAACTGACTCATTTTTATTACACTCAGACTGCTATCGATTTCCAATGAATTATGTGTGAAAATGTATTTAAAATGTTATATTAAATTATTATTATTAAAATAGGTTAAACTAATTGTATTATATTTATTATATTATATATATATATGTTTTAGTGTGTTTATTTATTGAATAAATTCAAATTCAAAGCCCCTAAATTCAATAAATAACACTAACAGATTTCCTTATATATTAAAGGGGTGGTAAAATGCCCTTTTCACAAGATGTAAAATATATCTATGATGTCCCCAGAGTGTGTGTGTGTGTGTGTGTGTGTGTGTGTGTGTGTGAAGTTTTAGCGCAAAATACCCCACAGATATTTTTATATAGCAAGTTAAAGTTGTCACTTTTTGAGGGTTTGCAAAAACGCACCGTTTTGTGCCTGGCCCTTTAAATGCAAATGAGCTGCTGCAGAGGGCGGGGTTTCAAGAGCTCATGTGTGTTAGCAGCTGCTATAGAGCTGGTAGTCCCGCCCCTTCCGTAAAACCCCGCTGGACCTCTAGGTTGAAAAATCGTCAATGCAGGTGAATGTGAGAAAATAATTATTTTCTGGTCCCGTTTGAATTGTGCCATGAATGTGAACATATGTTGTCTGTGAATTTTTTATATAATCTTTCATGTTACGAGTTTGACAGTATATGGTATGATGATTCTTCGGCTAGCAGTTGAGGAAAAGACATAACGAGAAAGACTACATGTCGCCTATGTGACGTCACCCCATAAAGTTGACTTACCCGTGGTTCCCTTTCGAACGGTCACTTCGTATTGCGTAGCTATACGCAGTGGGGAAACTCCTTTTCCTCGATTTACTGAAGCTTTTATTTAAAACGCATTTGCAGCTGCACAGCTAGCACATTGAGCGTGGCTCGCTCATAGGCTGTGCTGCAGCAACTGCTTAAACCAATGGCGCGGGCGCCTCAGACAGGCCACCAATGAACAACATTGTACGTCAGAGCTCCCAAAGGGGGCGTGGCCTTAGTCTATATCAGAGCCCCGCATTCGCCATTATAGCAGATTTCACTCCTTCAGCGACAACTGCATGTCTCTGACTGTTTTACTGAGCTTCGCCGTTTGAACAAGCCCTTCAGCCTGAGCGAGCATCTATTCAGCGGACTACGCCCTTTCTGCCGTTTTCCCCTGACGCCGTCTCACCTGTGGCTATCCGGCGACGACGACGATACATATCCTTTTACTAGCAATTAATGTTTCTGATATGCCTGGTTCATCTTGTGCCACGTGCGGAGGTAAGCTGCACGAGGCCGATGGACACGCGAGCTGCATTTCTTGCCTGGGAGTTCTCCACGCAAAATGCACTCTCTGCCGGCGGATGTGTGCCACGTGTGGATGCATCTGCATGAGGCTTATTACATCATGCGCTCGCGGCTAGCTCTCCTTTTGGACGGCAAACCGCCTCTTGCGCTCCCCCCGTTTCTTCCCTCGTCGAGCCTCGACGGAAGAAGCGCGTGGGTAGATGTTCGAGCGGCTAGCTCTCTTTACGACACAAGAGAGCTACCCCGCCCTCGGTTTGGCACGTCACACAGAAGCGCGTTTTCTCTGAAAATGCTCTCATGCGCTTGCCCGCTTCCTTCCCTCATTGAGCAGCGACGGAAGAAGCGCGCGGTCAGATGTGCGGATCGGCTTATTACGTCATGCGCTCGCGGCTAGCTCTCCTTTGGGACGGCAAACCGCCTCTCGCGCTCCCCCCGTTTCTTCCCTCGTCGAGCCTCGACGGAAGAAGCGCGTGGGTAGATGTTTCGAGCGGCTAGCTCTCTTTACGACACAAGAGAGCTACCCCGCCCTCTGTTTTGCATGTCACACAGAAGCGCGTTTTCTCTGAAAATGCTCTCTCGTGCAGCAGCAACGCAAGAAGCGCGCGGTCAGATGTGCACGCGGCTATCTCTCTTTACGACACGAGAGCTACCGCTCCCTTACATTCTGTTCATCACGCAGAACCTTCTCCGTGATTCAGACACAACAGCGCGTTTTCATGCCTGGAATCAACCACGCTGAAACCGTTCTCTCTCACTGCAAGAACAAGCTGCCATTCTAAGCATTATAAGAGTTTTTCTCTGTCAATCCCCCTCTGTCAGTGGTGGATTCTGAGACTCTCACCTCTCGGCTGGACTAAATCTTTTCACCAAAGCGAACGAGTTCACGTCGGCTCCGCCCCCGCGTGACTCACCCTCGTTGGCAACGTCCGGGAAAGGGGTTGATCGGGCTCAACGTTGACCCCGCCCCCATCTAAACCCAGTAGGAGTGCAATTGGAAGAAGAATGGCCAGCTAGTCATGTTGAATCACGATTCTAACAAAGCTATAACTGCAGTCTAGGGGCCCGGTAAACCGTGCACTGCTGCAAACTATCGCTGTTCTCACAGCAGCTCAAACAGAGTGAGAAATAAATGTTCCCCCACAGCCCCCGCTCACAGGTAGCTGGGAACGTTCTCAAATCAGTCATTAGGCCCGTTACAAGCGTGCCACTCATGCCGCACACTATCACTGCAGTCAGCGCGCCCGCTATGAAGCGTGCGCCGCCACAGATAGTCACTGCTCAAAATCCCATGACACTTCTCACAGCTCCCTGTCTAATTCAGGTGGCTGGAGATTTTATTATTGTCAACAGGCCCACTGCACTGTGTGCGCCTCTACAAACAAACGCCTTTTCACGGCGACCCACGTAAAGCACAAAAAGAGTATGTTTCACAATCACAACACACGGGTTCACGGTCCCCCTTCGCTAGGCGGCCCCCTCCCAGTTGTTACACTGACTTTTCCCCAGGCAAAAGCCTGTACAGTCAGTCCAACACTCAGTATGTGCACAAATCACAATGTAAGGGTATCAGGTCCCCTTGTGTTAGGCGGCCCATCCCAAACTGTGTATCAAACCCTAGCCACACGGGTGCAGGCCTGGCAAGCCATCCCCGGTGTGTCGAGTTGGGTCATAAACATTATAAAGCGAGGTTACTCGCTCCAATTCGCTCGCAGACCCCCAAAATTTCAGGCGGTAGTCGAGTCTTCAGTGAGAAGCAGCGTGGGTCACGTGCTTCGCGACGAAGTACAGAATTTGTTAGCAAAAGGGGCGATAGAATTAATCCCTCCAGCGCAAACTTATTCAGGGTTTTACAGCCGTTATTTTCTAATTCCGAAAAAAGACGGCGGTCTCAGACCCATACTAGATTTGAGACATTTGAACAAAGCTCTCATGAGACGGCCGTTCAAAATGTTGACTATCAAACACATCCTAGCGCAAATTCGCCCGGGAGACTGGTTTGTAACAATGGATCTGAAAGACGCGTACTTTCATATTCAGATAAACCCTCGTCACAGGCCATTTTTGAGATTCGCCTTCGAGGGTCAAGCCTATCAGTACACGGTCCTGCCCTTCGGCCTGTCCCTGGCACCCCGTACATTCACAAAGTGTATGGAGGCAGCGCTCTCTCCCCTGAGACATCAGGGAGTGCGCGTGCTGAATTATCTCGACGACTGGCTGGTGCTAGCACAGTCGAGAGCAGAGCTGGTAGCTCACAGAGATTTGATTCTCGGCCATTTGAAATGCCTGGGTCTCACAATCAATGTTGCCAAAAGCAAACTGACACCCAGCCAGACTGTAGTTTTTCTGGGCACAGTTTTAGACTCAGTGGAGATGACAGCGCGGCTCACACGAGAGCGCGCGCTCGCAGTGCAGACGCTAGCAGCCTCGTTCAGTGCGCGAGAGCGCGCGCCCCTGAAAAAATTTCAGAAACTTCTCGGCCTCATGGCAGCAGCATCGCCAGTACTCTGTATGGGATTACTGTGCATGCGCCCGCTGCAACACTGGCTGAAACGCCGTGTGCCAACCTATGCATGGCAGTCCGGCAGCCTGCGCATCATGGTGAATCACGGTTGTATAAGAGCCCTGATTCCCTGGCGAGCTCAGGACTGGTACATCAAGGGTGTGACCATGGGAGTAGTTTCCAGAAGGAAAGTAGTGTTTACAGATGCATCCAACCTAGGTTGGGGTGCTCTGCACGAGGGCAAGCCTGTCTCCGGCCTCTGGTCGAGCACGGAGCAGAGCTTACACATCAACTGTCTGGAAATGAAAGCGGTTGGTTTAGCCCTGAAAGCATTACTAACAAACCTAAAAGGCCACCATGTCCTGGTCCGCACGGACAACATGTCAGTGGTGGCCTATATAAATCGCCAGGGCGGCATCAGGTCAGGCAGCCTGTATGCCCTAGCGAGAGAACTCCTTATATGGGCACAGAGCAATCTGCGCTCTTTGAGAGCAATGCATATCCCGGGCGTTCAGAATCTGGGCGCGGATATGCTCTCACGGGGCAACACTCCCCCAGGCGAGTGGTCCCTAAACCCTCAGACGGTTCGTCTGATATGGAGTGTGTTCGGAGAGGCCGAAATAGACCTTTTTGCCTCGAGATCCAACACTCATTGCAAGATGTTCTTCTCGAAAAGCAGGGATGCGTTGACCCATCGTTGGCCCAATCGCCCCCTATATGCTTTTCCCCCTGTCTCGATGATTCCACAGGTCATAAAGAGGGTCAGGGAGAGCGGGTGCCCAGTCCTGCTGGTGGCCCCTCTCTGGAGATCCAGACCGTGTTTTCCGGAGCTGATTCAGTTATCAGACACAGTCCCTTGGCCTGTTCCGACGAGGAAAGACCTCCTCTCCCAGGCGAAAGGGACGATATGGCATCCGCGTCCCGATTTATGGGCCCTCCATGTGTGGCCCCTAAACGGGTACCCGGGGACCTTCCAAGGAAGGTCCTAAACACTATCTCCGAAGCCAGGGCCCCGTCTACTAGGCACCTATATGCTTTGAAATGGTCAGTGTTTTCCAGCTGGTGCTCGAAAAACTGTCTGGACCCAGAGTCATGTGAGGTAGATACAATATTATCCTTC
The DNA here is from genome assembly GCF_951802725.1 of Rutilus rutilus. NCBI lineage: Eukaryota > Metazoa > Chordata > Actinopteri > Cypriniformes > Leuciscidae > Rutilus > Rutilus rutilus. The sequence continues at coordinate 6,957,004 of NC_140219.1, forward strand.
CTGCAGGAGCTGTTGGATGCGGGCCGCTCCCCGTCCACGCTCAAAGTGTATGTGGCAGCTATTGCAGCGCATCATGCCCCGATAGCTGGCCAGTCGATAGGAAGGGATGATTTGGTGGTGCGGTTTTTGAAGGGTGCTAGGAGGATTAACCCCTCCAGACCCCCTTCTGTGCCCCTATGGGACCTCTCCAGGGTCTTAGGGGCCTTAAAGGGCCCACCATTTGAACCGCTACAGTCGGTTGATTTGAAACCTCTCGCGCTAAAGACTGCTCTCCTGCTGGCACTGGCATCTATCAAGCGAGTAGGGGATCTGCAGGCGCTCTCTGTGAGCCCTTCATGTTTGGAGTTTGGCCCAGGTGACTCTAAGGTCGTCCTCAAACCCAGGCATGGTTATGTGCCTAAAGTGCTTTCAACTCCGTTTAAAGCACAGGTCATTACGTTATTAGCCCTTCCCCCCTCTGCCGAAGATGGGGAGGTGAATTTTCTGTGTCCTGTCAGGGCACTGAGAATTTATCTGGAGCGTTCTGCGTCTTTCAGGCAGTCAGAACAGCTATTGTCTGCTTTGGTGGCTGATCCAAAGGCGATCCAGTCACCAAGCAAAGGCTGTCTAGATGGATTGTGGATGCTATATCTATGGCTTATACTTCAATGGGTCAGGTTTGCCCCATAGGTATTAAAGCCCATTCGACTAGAGGCATGGCTTCTTCGTGGGCTTGGTCATCTGGTTTTCCTATTCAGGATATTTGTGATGCGGCCGGCTGGTCCTCGCCTTCCACATTTATGAAATTCTATAACATGGAAGTTCCTTCTCTGCATGCGAAGGTGTTTTCAGTATGATGAAGACCCGGCAGTGCCCGGTCTTCTCTACAGTGTACTGTGCATAATCATTCACATATATATATAAAACCCGCTTGCTGGTTAATTTCTAATTTACTAAATAGCCCCGACGGTGTCCGGGTTCATTAGTATATTGGGTTGGTATTGATACTGACATATATATTTTATAAGGCCCGACGGTGTCTGGTCTATATATATAAATATATTTTATATGGTTCGGACTTGTTGAGCTCAGGGGTCCTGAGTTCAGTGGCAACCAGTTACTGTCGGTGCGGCGTTTTGCATGGCGTCCCCACTGCGTATAGCTACGCAATACGAAGTGACCGTTCGAAAGGGAACTACTCGGTTACTATCGTAACCTCAGTTCCCTGAGATAGGGAACGAGTATTGCGTAGCCGGCCGCACTATAGTAACCTGTTGAGTTGTCGCTTCAGTCGTGGAACCTGCTATAATGGCGAATGCGGGGCTCTGATATAGACTAAGGCCACGCCCCCTTTGGGAGCTCTGACGTACAATGTTGTTCATTGGTGGCCTGTCTGAGGCGCCCGCGCCATTGGTTTAAGCAGTTGCTGCAGCACAGCCTATGAGCGAGCCACGCTCAATGTGCTAGCTGTGCAGCTGCAAATGCGTTTTAAATAAAAGCTTCAGTAAATCGAGGAAAAGGAGTTTCCCCACTGCGTATAGCTACGCAATACTCGTTCCCTATCTCAGGGAACTGAGGTTACGATAGTAACCGAGTAGTTTTCGCCAGAGCCGGCTCTGGTTTTCGCCAACCTCAACGATTTTGTCCTCTCCCTGAAAGAAGGCGGTGAAGTGCACCAAAGACACAGCCATGTTTAGCGGGATCCGTGAGCTAGTGTCCGTGTGCTAGTGGTGGTGGCGTTTCAAACGCGTCGAAAGCAGCGATGAGTTGTAGTCCACAAAGTGCTCTCACACAAAGTCTAACCGTATCAAACTTCTACCCGCTAAATTGTAGCATTCTTCACACGAAAGATTCTATAAAAAATTCACAGACAACATATGTTCACATTCATGGCACAATTCAAACGGGACCAGAAAATAATTATTTTCTCCCATTCACTTGCATTGACGACTTTTCAACCTAGAGGTCCAGCGGGGTTAGCGAAGAGGGCGGGACTTACCAGCTCTATTACCTCACGCAGACACACTAAAATGACAGAAACTGTTCTGCCTTTAATGTTAAAACGGAGTCAGACAAAGATGGAGACACTCAAGAAGAAGTGACATGTAGAATGCAACAGGACGTCTCTGAATGGTTAGTTGATGAATTTATGTTGCTGATGTGGAGTTAACTATCTTCAATTAAGATATTCTGTCATGATAAATCTATAAATCGCTCGTATAGGAACTGTTGTGAGATGCACACAGAGTGACTTTCTATTGCATGTGAAAAGATGGATGCTAAAGTTTGAGCTGACTCACAAATGCACTTTCCTCTTCTCAACATGGACTGCGTGTTCCCGGGGGCGGGGTTTATGTAAATTCTAGGGTTAGTGATGCCACTAACCCGGGAGGAATGTCATGTAGTCCCAACCAGTTTGTTGTAGTCCTTTTCTTTAAAAGCAAATATCTTCCTTTGCTTTGAACTTTGAGCGTTGTAACTTTGCAGATGTTGTTTATGCTCAAACAGCAACATTACACTAACTAAAGTTAGAAAAGTGAAATCATACTCAACCATCCCTTTAATTTTAAGCAAAATCACACAAAATAATACTTCATTTTAATATTTGCTCTCTTTGCTTGAGACTTTACTCACTTTGCTTGCAATTGTTAATCATGTCTAACTTATTCAATTTCTTACGTTTTTGTTATGGAATGAGTACTGATTGTAGTTCTTGAAACTGATCAGTATAATTTTGCCATTCTCAAATATTTTGATTTTGAAAAAGCATTTATTTATTTAACCAGGAAGGTCCCATTGAGATACAATATCTCTTCTACACGGTCAAATACTTTCTTTTCATGAAAACAACTTAAATAACAGATGAACCTGTGGACTTTTAGGCAATTATTGTGATATCTCCACCTCAAACAATCACTTAAATGATATTCAGAGATTTTATTAGGTGTAATAATGTATTATTGTGATATTTAGCCTACTACAAAATGTAGCATCTAAGCAGCTGATTGAGACGACACGTCCATCAGGTTTTGCTTTGACACTGATGGATGAACTATCACGAGTTTAAATCAAAATGATCTGACGCTCCTCTCACTTCTTTGCTGAGGAGCCGTGAAATGGAAAGAAGGAATAAGCTAAATATATATTGTTGACTTAATTTGAGGTCACATGAATGTATTTTACTAACAGCTGATTCAGTGAAGACACATTTTGCACATGCAATCACATTATGAAAACTCTCCATGGTCAAAGGTTTTCATTAGTTTAATCTTCCTTCCTTGTTGGCCATATACTAGATACTACATATACTAGATCTGTGGTTCACTTCTTCTTTCCTCATTTTCATGTAACTTCTCGAAGGTGGTTCTAAAGAAGTCTCACCTACTTCCTCATTATAATATCGTAAGATGGTTCATTTCTTCAGAGGTGCAGTGTGACGAACGGTTGGTTAATGACAGAGAACAAAGGTGAGGTCACGAGGAAAAGTCCCTCATCGTGACTCAGAGACAGACAGACGGCAAACAGACAGAAGCTGATGATTTCAGACATGCCAGTAAGACCGTAAAAGCTCTTCCTAGATCAGCAAATCAGACAGACTTTAGTCACACATCGATTTTCATTTGCCATGAAAAATAAACTAATTTTTAAAGTTTTACATTTAGCAAATGCAGTTTTAAAAAACAGGTAAATAGATTGTAGTTTGCATTTATACAATTTTAAGTCTTAGAAATGTTTCGATTTTAAAGAGGGATTGCAAGGGTGTAGAAATGTTTTCTGGGTCATGAGGAGCATTTCACTCTTAAAGGGATAGTTCACCCAAAATGAAAATTCAGCATTTACTCACCCCGAAGTTGTTCCAAAGCTGTATGCGTTTCTTTCTTCTTCTGAACACACACACAAAAAAAGATACTTTGAAAAATATCGGTAACCAAAGAGTTAATGGGCCCTATTGACTAGTATGGGCAAATTACTATAGAAGTCAATGGGGCCCATCAATTGTTTGGTTTCCGCCATTTTTCTAAATATCTTCTTTTGTGTTCAGCAGACGAAATAAATTCATACAGGATTGGAACCACTTGTTAATGATGACAGATTTCTTTTTTTTTTTTTTGTGAACTATCCCTTTAAGAGTGCTTCTTTGACAGGCTACAGAACTGGAATTTACTGGCTGCATTGTTTGTCTCTCTGGTCATGTGAGTCTCACCTGTGCATAATCTCATATCTCACACTGTCTGAATCACTTTCTTTTTTACAGAAGCCTACATCCTTCTTCTGTTCACCAGCATTTTGCATGTGTCATGTCAGAACAATGAGTCATCTGACACAATGATTTAAAGATATAAAGTAATTTCTGTGTATTTACAAGTCTGTGTATTTATAAGCTAAGCTTTACTCTAAATGTCTTTGTTTCATCGTTAGCATAATAATTTTTGTTTTGTTTCAGTGTGTAACTCCAAACGCCAAAGTGTCTCAAACATTGCTATAGTATTCCCACAATTATTATGCTAAAATTAAAGTAGTTTAGGCATGTTTATGACCTTATGTCAATTGAGAAACTAAATGAATAATATATATATATATATATATATATATATATATATATATATATATATATATATATATAATAATAAAAAATAAAAAAAGGTTCTTTTAAGAACTGATCACTGAAATGTTCTTTAGGGAACCAAAATTGTTTCATGGCATCATTGCAAAAATAAATAAATAAACATTTTTATATATTTATCTATATATATATAGCCTAAATATAATTGAATATACTATAAAACCTAATCTAAACGTATAAACGCAAGAAGCCGGTTAGGTTGCGCATGTACTAAACTAAAGCAACCTCTCACGGGGTTTCGTCATATCGCCCATCCCACAAACCTCAGCTGATGCAACAACAACAGCGCTCAGTATAAATACAGGCTGCGGGACAGAGCCACGCATTTCAACCTCTCGCATTCATGGAAGGAACAAAGAAACACTCATTTGACGCGTTGGACGAGCTCTCGGGGAAACACTCGGAGGAAATCACGTTAGAATGGTCTATACCCAAGCTCTCGTGCTCGGTAACGGGATGACCGTCAGAAACGAGCAGGAAAGCCCAGAGGACCTGAGCTTCCCACAGTGCATCAGATCCGACAGACACAAGCTCAAACACGGCGGCAGACTCATGAAAGCACACAGCTTATCAAGTAAGAATCTCATCCTTCTATTGCGCTCCTCATTTAGAAGTCGCTTTGGATAAAAGCGTCTGCTAAATGATTAAATGTAAAACGATCTATTGTGGCGGAGAGCGGGGCATGTTGTCACAGACGCTCCGCCTCCGTTTTGTTTCCCTAGTTGGCTTTAGATAGTCATAGTCTAGTTTAAAAATGTTAAATTAGGATCTTTTTTGAATGAAAAACGGTTGAGGCAAGTTGTCTCGTGTTTGATATATGTTTATATTTAATTAATTAATTTTTATATTTTTTACGGTCTCAAATTAGACTACATTCGATATTGATTGTATTAAAACGTAATTTTTACGTAATATATTAATTCTATTTTATTGTATAAATCTACAGAAAAGTAGATTGTAATGTAGGCTATATCATTGTGATTTTCTTTGTGTACAAAAAAGTTTTATTTTGTTTGAATGGCATAATTCACATCAACCACGTCACATGTGACAACTTGTTACCCTGTCCATTTTTTTATATTTTATTTTACTATACAATGAACAGAATATTCACATTGAAAACTTAAATAGCCTATAGTGCATCTTAATGTTCAAAAGCTTTCTTGTATCAAGACTTTAAAAATGGTCTGCCCTAAGATTTCTCATTAAGGCCAATTTGAAAGAACATGTGATTATTTTATTGATGACACCATGAGCAGGGATGCACATTGTTCCAGTTTTCCAAACTTGCAACATATTAATTCTGCTGAAGTCCAACAGCTCAGATCATCAGATGACACTGTACAGACTGACGGTGTTAGTTTCCTGATCCTAATCTAATGAGCCATTGGTCACTCTCAAACCGCTGAGGCGTAAAGTTTCTGTCTGATCAGCTGAGCCTGACGTGTTCTTCCCATTTACTCATTCACAGGTCTGGGATCTGAGTGCAGTTTGGAAGAGGAGGAAAGAGAAGACTTGTGTCTTCACCTCGACCTCTCCAAACGCATAGAGAAGTGCCTCTATGACGCTAAAGGAGCGAGTCTGCGCTGTCAGGAGCTGCGTCTGCCCAGGCACATGACCACACGCGTGGCCGGAGACATCCTGCGCTCGTCCACGGATGAGCCGTGTGGGATACGGGGCGCACTGATCCACATGTTCATGGAAAGCAAGGGCACACTACTGAAGCTGGGCACCGTCATTCCCGATCAGAGTCTCACGCCGACCTTCGAGGTGTCCGTGGTCCTGCAGCCTGACCTGGGCGGATGGCCTCCGCTGAAGATCCTGTTCGGGACCGGGAAGATCTTGAGCCTCCGACGGGAATACCGGCTGATCAAACGGAAGCTCTACTCGTCCGCCACTCCTACTGTACTTCAGTTTTATTAAACTTGTGGTATTAAGAGTAAAATAAGGAGAAGGCAATGCCTGAGGTCCATAGAGGACGAGGGCAACTTTAGGAACTGTTCATTTTGCACATTATTTCTCACTGTTACATCAGTATATTTCAGAGTTTACAGAATGATGTTTAAAACTTAAAGAAGTTGATATTAAAACTTAAAGAAGCTGACATTTCTAGCAGATATGCTGTCGTAATATTGCATTATATGATGCTTAAAGATCATTAATTTACATACAAATAAATAAAAACATAGAACCCGATGCATATACACTAACGTTCAAAAGTTTGTGGTCGGAAAGATTTTGAAAATGTTTTGAAAAAAGTCTTGAATGTATAAAAATCGTACTGACACCAAACTTTTGAACAATCATGTATAATATGGGATAATGAGACACTACTTTGTAACTAGTTGTATTTGTCAGGTGACACCGCATGTGTGATACGATCACAGTGGCATGTTTGTATGACTGTGACTGCAGATTCTTCACTACTGTTTAATGATCAGGGAAATAGGAAGGCTCAGATTGTCCCCTGATATATGTTGACACCATTAATAGTTATGTTTTTTTGTGTGTGTGACTTTGAAACGAACGGGACAAGCTGGTATTGTCTCCCAGTGAAGCGTTTGTAACAGTATTTTTGTTTGAAAGCACAAGTGGAATAAATTATTCTTTAAAATAACCCCATGAACATCTTGTTTATTTGCAGACTCTCGTGTTTTATTAAAACATTTCACAACACTATACAAAAACACTGTACACGAAGGCTCTGTACAAAACTATATGTTCTTTCTAAACATACAGATGTCAAATTAAGTCTCACTTATTTAAGAACGAAACTAGTACAGTAGGCCTTTAAACTGTAAACCAAAGCATCAATGATCTTGACTAGGAAAAAAAACAAGTTTAAAGAAACCGAGGATCCTTATTCATTCCTATAGAAGAAAAAAAAACGTATTTTTATTGCTCTTTCCTCAGCGTTTCACATCATCCCAAAGTGATAAGGCGATAGCAATCTTTGTCTTGAACAATGGCTTGTAAAGTTTCATAGTTGTCTCTAGAAAGTGACATTCTGCTCTCTAACCATCTAGTGGTCATGATGGTGGTACATTCAACTTTTTTTAAGAGACCTGTGATGACGGCTCACTTTTTGTGACAATCGAGCCAAAAACTCCTCTAACTTCAAATAAACATGGTCAGTTTGACCTGTCCCGTGAGTCTTACGATCAGAGCACACCGGACCAGTTCTTCAGGTCTAGGACTGAAGGTGAAAGGGGGTCGAGCCCTTAAAAAGTCTCTTCTTTTCGTGTCCTTTATGTTCAGCTGTAATTAGACTGTGTTGAACTGCTGAATCAAACCACCCAGGCATTGAGTAACTAAACGTAGCCAGAACTTCTTAAAGAAACAGGGAAATAAAGCCTATTGAACTTCCGTGACAGCTGCAGTGAAACATCTCAGTTCACTTTTTCATCTTCATGTCGGCCTCAATGGCACTGCGGCGTCCTCTAGTGCCTCCGTCCTGGAAGAGTAGAGAAGCAGGAAAGATGTGAGCCAATGCCTGTCATCCACTGCCCTAACACACCAGACCATCAGAGCCAAACTAACTAGCTATTACCTGAGAACAGGAAGTGTGTGTGTGTGTGTGTGTGTGTGTGTTACTAGAACATGAGATATTCATCTTAAAGAGACAGTGACTTCGGAAGTGCTGCAACACATAGTTAGGAAATTGCAGACTACAAGCTGAAACAACAGAAAAGCTAAACAACAATAAAACAGCATAAAAAAAAATGTTCATAGTAAAGAAAGAGTGAATGTGTTAATAGTAAAAGTGAGTTGCTCACTGAAGAGTTGAAGTTTCTTGAAGAGAAATAAAAAAAAAGGAAAAAGCAATTCAAAACATTTGAAGGAAAAGTTTACCCAAAAATACATAATTTGCATTATTTATTCATCCTCATGTCATTCCAAATCGGCACACAAACACACACCGTTCTGTCTACCATATTTTTTACCAAGGCTGCAATTATTTGATCAAAGATACAGTGAAAACAGAAATGTTTCACAATATTAATAGCTGTTTTCAATTGTAATATATTTATAAATGTAATTTATTCCTGTGATGTCAAAGCTGAATAACATTATGGGTGAATAAATAATGACAATACGCCATATTTGGCTGAATATATCATGGAGCTCACAACCCTTTTCAGCATACAAACCTGCACGAGTTCATAACAGGGAGCAAATGCTGCTCAATCATGAAGCGAGCGATCAGATCTAACCAATCAGAGAACAGAGTCAGAGTATGAAATGTGTGTGTGTGTGTGTGCGCGTGTTTGTGTTTGGTTAGAGGGGACGGGGAATATCTTGTGATCTTCGGCCTGGATACTTACAAAGAGAGAGAGAAGGAAAGCAGGAGAGGCCATGGAGAGGCTGTCCTGTAGAAGGACAAACAGCACAGTGAGAAAAAGAGAGTTCACTATTTAAAACCTACCGTAGAAACAGACAGAGAGACAGACAGACATGTACAACAGAGCAAAAGCAAGGTGTTATGGGAGCATACAGCAGGTATACTAATCTAAAACCCTGATCATGAGACGGAAAACATCAGAGACGTGCAAAGGGACCAGAATGACCAGACGTATCTTGAGGGAATTCTATTCAGGATGTCATTTGACCCAACAATTAGTTTTAGCAGTAAAGAAAGAGGTGCAAGTTCAGTATGGAGTACCACAAGGCTCAGTACTAGGACCGTTGCTTTTCATCCTATACATGCAACCCTTGGGAGATATCATTAGGAAGCATGGCATTAGTTTTCACTGATACGCTGATGATACTCGGCTTCATATTTCCTCGTGCCCTGACAAAACATACCAATTCCCAAAATAAACAGTGTGATGCAGCCTGAATCATAATCACACCGTGTTTGTTCGTTTGAAACTAATCTGTATTATATAAAGCACTATATAAATAAAGGTGACTTGACTTTTAATCTTAGTTTGATTGTGATTAATAAACATGCGTATGCTGATACTACAGTGATTCAATCTAGCCTTAAATGACAAGTGTATGGGAAATCTGTTGCTTTCCTTTCACAATATGAAGAGATAAGTTGAACACATCTGTCATGCATGTGCAAAATGATTGTCATTAGTTTTAAGTAGAATTTGATGCTCTCATTTTATTGTTCTAACATTTTTGATCTAATCGCTTTTAACAACAAACCTACTCATGATATTATTCATTTTTATTTATGCAGTTTTCTACTTTATAGCCGATTCATTCATTTTGCAACATCGATGCCACTCACTGAACTAAATTGAATCAACATTGAACTGAATTGAGCTGAATAATGATTGCCTTACAGCAGAATTTGAATGAGTCTCATTTTTGATAAAGTTTGCGTCATTGATCTTTTTTTCTGTTGATTACTGTGAAGCTGCTTTGAAACAATCTGTATTGTATAAAGTGTTTTATAAATAAAGGTGATTTAGCAGACTCATTTTGGGAATCTGACAAATCTTTTACATTGCCAGTCCTCTTCAAAAACATCTTATCCACGAATCCAGTTCTCTGTTGGATTTTGTTTTCAGATGGTTGTGAATTCAAGACTTTCACACTGGTTTTGAACTCGAGTCTCTCGCATATGAAACGCGTTGAAAAAACGGAGCAGTTTTCTATCATGGTCATCTGGTCACCCTGGAAAGCTGCTTTACATACAAGGAACACACAGATGAGAAAGAAAAGGAGGATTAAATGAAATAAAGATGGAAAAAGGAGAATCCAAAACTGGAGATACTAAAGGGAGGATCTGTGGGGTTGATGAGTAACAGAGTTGTGTCTATGTGTGTGTTAGCCGGATGAAGACATGAGGTGTTCATGTAAGTGAGAGTGTGTTGTAACTGTTTCCATGACGACCGCAGCACTCCAACATAAACTCAAAAAGATGGTGATGAAATGAGTGTCCAGTCATTTGAATGATCTTGATCACACAGCTCAGTGTGAAAGCATCACTGAACAAACCATGCAAAAAAACTGAACAAAAAACAACAACTTTCACTTAACTTTGGTCTGGTGTGTTAAAAAATAAAAATGGCACACAAATTCAACAACAGATGACACCAAAAGGCTGTTTAACTCAACCCTTACACCACATATACAAATAAATTGTTTTCAATAATCAAGTTGTATTTGCAATACAAGTTCTCACAATAATCACACAAGATGATATACACTATCGTTCCAAAGTTTGGGGTCAGTAAGATTTTTCAAAATGAATTAACACGTATTCAGCAAAAGTAAAGACATTTATAACAATGTTACAAAAGATTTCTATCCAAATAAATTAACTTTATATTCATCAAAGAATACAAACAATCTACAAAAATATTAAGCGGCGCAACAGTTTTCAACATTGATAATAATAATAAGGAATGTTTCTTGAGCAGTAAATCATCATATCAGAATGATTTCCATATTCCAAGCTTTTGACCGGTAGTGTATATACAGACAGACAGACGGACGGACAGAACCATAGATTCAGTCTTTTACAGAACAACAAGAGCCACAAATCCAGTGCCGTGTGGAAACCTGGAAGAGAACCTCGGATGCATGTGGAGTAGTTGTGCAGAAGTCTCATTATGGGTTAGTAGTGCAGTAGTCATTGCCCTTGATTCTCACCTGTAAGTGTGTTTGTGTGTGTGTGTACATCACTGACCTTCTCATTAGTTTCTTGTTTGGAGTTGTTCCTTTTCCTTCTGGCAGGTGGTTCTGGCTCTAAATGAGGGTCTTTGTGTGCAGGACTCAGGGTCTACATACGAGACTGTGTGTTAGTGCAAGTAACGCTAACCTTACTGTCAGGGACTTCAGCAGTTCACTTGTGTGTGTGTGAGTGAGGGTAAGGGACAAAAAAATCTGTTGTTTGAGTCCTATAAGAAAGCGTTTCATCTATGTGGAGTGTGTGGAAACCAAATTGCTTCTGAATCAATCTCACAAAAACATATCCGGCCAAATTATAGCCCGAAATCAACGGTAAAGTGCATTCAGAAAGTATTCAGACTCCTTTTTTCCCACATTTCAGTTTTTTTCTGGTTCTTATATTGTCATAATATGTGGTAATGTAAAGCATGTAATAAAATAAATTGAAGGTGTCTAAATTTCGGAATGCACTGTATATTATATTTGACAAAGGGACTAAAAAAAAGCCTGTGACATTTTCATGACAATTAAAAATCTGGTTCTAATTTCATTCTTCTCGTTTTGGGGTAAAATATAACCCGAACAAGTCTTTGACAGGTTTTGTGAGATTCACCATCCAAGGTTTCAAGTTTATACAGAAAGTATTTGGACAGTGACACTTTTTCCTGCATTTCAGCATTTTTGGATTTTAAATGAAACTTAGCTCAGGGACAAAGTGCTGAAACGACAATTTGAGCACAGCCATCCCATTAAGAGCCAGAAAATCAATTTGTGCAGATTACCTGTGAGTATTACAACAACGTCACCTGCAGTTCTTGCCCGCAAATCCATTCTGAGTGTACTGACGGCCATTAAGTCTGCAGCCTAAAGACATCATGAGTTATATTTTCTGATGATGCTTCAGTTTGTGCTTTCTCATTCTTTCTCAGCTGGACTGAAATCAGGTCAAGTTGCAGGAACTGTATGTTTGGTGGCATTGTCAACCGATAGTTGGAGGTAAAAGGTTTTATCCAAGTAAAAATTATGTTTTCAGTTTTCAGGACACACTTGAATTCATGCTGCTTCACCAGATACAGCCCAACAGCATCATCCTCCCAGATAAAGCTCCATGCTGTGGCGCACAGGAAGCTGATTTTCACTTTCCTTTCTTTGACTCTCGATCTTCCTAAACCGTTTCACTGTCCGCAACACTTCACTTCAGATGTCCACAGACTCTTTGATGTACTTTGATGTCCTGTCCTTGAGGCGTTTGAAGCTTCTAAAAAAATCCCAGTCTTGGATCTTGATTTGTTCTAGAGATGCAATTTTTCTTCATAACTGCACATGCTTTTCACTCAACAGTCTAGTGTTATTGTTGACTAAAACTAAAATGATTAAAAAATAACTTTCAAGAATTGAAAGATTAGATATTTATTAAATAAAAACTGAAAATTTAAAATAAAAGCACATTTAAAATATTAATAACTATATAAATAATATTAAAATAACATCTTCTAGACCTTCTAATGGTCTTCCTGCTTCTTTGAGCTCTCTTTTGTCTCACTGAATGATCTGCACAAATTTTTTATATCATGAAATGACCAGCTATACTGACACGGACCTGTTCCTTTTATGTTCTAATGTACCAACAACAAACTAAATAGGAAATACATCAATATAAGTTTGTTAAGCCATTTAAAAATTATTAAATGTCACTGGCCAAATAATTAGCGCTGAAAGCATAGTGTGATTGATGGGTCTCCTTATAGTGCTCACTGTGTGTTTGTGTTGTTATTCCTCCAACCTTCTCCACAGTGTCTTGTTTCCACTCATGTTTGTGTGTGTGTGTGTGTGTGTGTGTGTGTGTGTGTGTGTGTGTGTGTGTGTGTGTGACTATCCATGTGTGTCTCTAACCTTCTCATTGGGGTCTTGTTTGCGGTTGGCTTCCCTTCCACGCAGGCTCTTGGTGCTGATGCCTGATTCTGATGTTTGCATGATCAGTTGAGTAGCCAAGAACTGCTGTATCTGTTCCAGAACATCCCTCTGCATCTCCAGGGCCATGTGGTAGACGTCATGATCCGAGCTGTTATACATCACCGCGTTCTGGAACATCAGCATGATGTCACGCTGGAACTCCGCTGTTGTACGGATCTGCCCAGACTCAATGTTCTTCTTGATGGCTGACAGGTCCATTGGTCTGAGGAGGCGGAGAAATCAGGAAAGACAGAGACATTATTAGCCAATAGAAAAACTCCTTACTTAGGGCCCTATGAAATGCATTTTATTTTTTTCCAAAATCTAAAAAAGTTCTCAAATTTTCTTCCGTTTTTTGGGGGGGATTCAATTTCTTTCCATTTAAATTTTTGCTGGATTCTATTATAAAATCCATTTTTATAAAATTTTTCCTCAATTATGTTTTACATTTTTCCCAATTTCCATGGTTTCCATTTAATTTTTTCTGAATTTTGTTTTTAATGGTTTAATTAAATTTAAATAATCAAAAAGCACGTCTAATCAATTGAATTCATACAATTTTAACAATTACATCATTTATTATTATTTATTTTAAATAATTCTGGATTCTATAAAACATTTTTGGCATTTTTGGGGGATTCCATTATGAAATCCACCCTAAATTCAGTTTTATTTTTCCCAGTTTCCATGTTTTCCATTTGAATTTCTCTGTATTTTGTGTTTAATTAAACGGTTTAATTAAATTTAAATAATCAAAAGCATGTCTAATCAACTGAATTCATAAAATTTTAACAATTGAATAATTTATTAACATTTTTACAATGATAAGAATTGGACATTGGACATTCATTTCATACAATGAAATGTTTGAATATTTTTCAGAAATTCTGTGTAAATTCAGTTTTTTTCAGGATTTATGATTTAATATTTTTTTTAATTATGATTTAATATAATATTATTATTAATATGCACATACACTCATCCATATCACAATTTAATTATGCAGACATACTTTTGCTTAATTCATCCAAATTTTGTTTTCATAGCGGCCCAACATACTCAAAAGAATGATTCTTATATTTAAAGCAGTCTAAGCTTGGTACCTGTGTACAATGCTGTGATAACCAGGGGCGATGTCATCAGACACAGGCTGCAGAAACACACTTGCATACCTGAAACACAAAACCATAAATGATACACACATACTACACAAACACATTTCTATCTAAAGGTCATTAGTTATCATAAAACAGCAACTGTGTTAAGTAAGAATTCCAAGCTCACCTGTGATTGGCTGCTGCCCGCCACACCAGCATGATGGCTTTCTTCCAGATCTTCTGAGCCTGCAAGGCCTCTTGATCTTCACTACACATTGAGCTGAGAGAGAGAGAGCGAGAGAGAGAGAGAAAATTGTTAAAGGCAGGTGAAAGATAAAAAAGAAAGCAGTGTATGCTAACACACAAACATGCACTCAGACACTCACAACTGTGATGAGGCAGGGCTGCTGGCAGTGGAGTCTGCAGTAGTGTAGCGCTGGGAGTGACTGCCGTATCCATCCTCACTCTCACTGGCAGGAGGATCAACCTCCGAGAGATACGCACCCTCTCCGTCCACATCGCCACACTCTTTCATCTCCATCCCTTCATCCACATCCACCTCACTACCTCCATCCTCTTCTTTAACCTCCTACATCATGTGAAAGAGAAAAATAAACCGTAGACGTAATAAATTATTAGCACAGCGTTTCACTGTTTTCTTTCAAAGCAGTTTCAAGAGTTGATGAAGTGTAAAAAAAAAAACTAAGTAAATAATTAGAAAAAAAAAAAATCTAAATTATAAAACAATTACTAGAAAAAAAAAGATTAAATAGATTATTTGTTTATCTGCATGTTGTTACCATTAACTGACATGAGAGAACCATGAACATGAAAAGGTGTTGTTAAATTACAACAAAGAGGGTATGAGTGACAAGGGAGTTTGGGATTAGGAGTAGTTCACTCAAAAATTCAAAATCTGTCATTATTTCCTCACCCCAATTCTTTAACTCACTTTCTTTCACGGATAACAGGAGTTTTTTTTTGCAAAATGGCCCATTTATCTCATAACTGAATCGTTTTCGACCAGGTTTCACTATATTTGAATGGGGCACAAATTCAATTGCGTAAAATATTTGAGAGTTGCAACCAAAGGTACAATTATCAGTGAATAATAACTTACATTTTGGTCTTTTACTCACATAAAACTATCAAATGACTTCATAAGACTTGAAATATGATGCATGTTTTGTATAGACCACTTTTGGGGTGTGTTTTGTCATTTTTGAGGTCAACCGTGTCACATTAATCCATATCGCGATTCTTGTTTTTCTGACAGTCCCCAAATTTAAGACCTCTTGAAATGATAATTAAGACTTTTCTTCTACCATTTAAGATATTTAAGACTTTTAATGGCCTTAAATTTGATAAAAACTGAATTTAAGACTTGATGAGCATGAACTATTTTCTCATTTTGTGTTCAACAAAAAAATAAACAATCAATTTAAGCATCCCTCCTGAATAAAAGTATTATATATATATATATATATATATATATAAATAATCTTACTGATCCCAAACTTTTGAAACGGAACTGTATAAGAAAACAACATTCTCATTTTGCTGCTGCTTTGCTGATACCTTCGTGTCTTTTGCCGAGGCTGAGCTGTCCTCTGAGTCCAGACAGGGCGTCACTGTCTCTGGCTGAACCCAGTCCTCAACTTCACACTTCACAGCTGGACTTGGGGATCTGATCTCCTGCTGCATTTCCTCCATCCCTCCTTCTCCCTCTACTTCCCTCTCGAGCTTAACTTCACAGTCCTGGCTCTGCCCTGCGTCAGGGGCGACGGGCGTCACAGCTTCCCCTGTCGCTCCATCGACCGCATCAGTTTCTGTAGCCTCCTCTTCCAGAACCTCCATTTCTCCCTGCACATCAGCAGGGTCAGGGTCGCTCTGTGAGACCACTGGGGCGGCGCTCTGCTGGACGATGGGCTCCGGTTCATCTGCCTTAAAAGACTGTGACTCCCACGGGCTGGTGAGGGGGTGTCCCCCGACCGCTGGATCCTCACAGAGGGAGAGAGCTGCCTCCACTGCGGCTGCGTCCAGAGCCTCCACAGGGTCGTCCACCTGAGACAGAGCCATTTGATTACTTTTTTTTCTTCAGATTTGGCAATAGAAAGAGCTTTTCAACTATTCTCTGTTTGAAGAGTTTTTAAACAATGTTTTGAAGGAAACCTAGTGGGGTTGGAGAGCTCTTGTAATTTGTTCCATTTATAAGTTTAAATACTAAACGTAACATTCCTAACCTTCATATATGTCACTTTTGCATTGTTTATGTTGTGTTACTCATTACTTTACACTCATTTACTGTTTTGAATGAAACATTATAAGAATTAGTAGTCTCATTTTGTTTCTACACATTCTGAATTTGCAGTTAACCATAAAGGAGACGGTTTATTTTCTCTGGGAAAACCAGAGAAAGTTGGAGATTAATATTTTGTAAATAAAGTGGTAAATTATGTTGTTGTTTTTTTTGTTGAAACATAGCACTTGCGTCACTTCATAAAATTGAGATTAAACCACTGGAGTCACATGGATTACTTTAAGATGTCTTTACTCGCTTTCTGGGGCTTGAAAGTGGTTGTTGCGTAGACTGTCAATGGAGGGACAGAAAGCTCTCAGATTTCATTAAAAATATCTTTATTTGTGTTGCGAAGATGAACGAAAGTCTTACGGGTTTGGAATGACATGTGAGTGAGTAATTAATGACATAACTTTCCTTTTAGGGTGAACTAACCATTTAATAATTAAAATAAATAAGTACTGGAATGGTCTCAATTATATATATATATTTTTTTTTTTAATTGTCAGCTTGTTTATTACAACCATTTATAGCAGTTAATAAGAACAGGGGATTTGCATTAAAACCACATGAAGTAGCAACCAATCACATCATCACAACCGTACACAGGTGGTTGTATATGTTTTTGTGTGTGCATACCTTCTCCTCTATGATTGCAATGATGTCTCCAACAGTCTCCAGGTCCAGTTCGTGGGCCATGTATGACACCGACACCACTGTGTCCTCCTCCACCAGCTCTGTCTCTTTCCCCTCCACCTCCGCTGGCGTGGACGAACCTGCCATTACCGCCTCTGCTCCAGAACCTTCAGCGACAGCTGCGGCTCCTGCACGTGCCAACAAACACACTCACTCTTACTATGATTCATCTCTTTTATGGCGTGCTCTGAAGAATAACTAATTATTCTTTTTAAGAAGAAAAATCACATCAATGTTTTTAAATGCTGAAAAAATTTTTTTTTGAAAAAAATTTATACTTTTATTCAGCAAAGACATATTAAATGGATCAAGTGTGACAGTAAAGCCATTTATAATATTACAAAACATCTATTTCAAATAAATGCTGTTCTCTTGAACTTTTTATTCATCAAAAATCCTTTCTAAAGGATCATGTCTCACTAAAGACTGGAGTAATGATGCAAAAAAAAAAAAAAATCAGCTTTGCATCACAAGAATAAATTATATTTTATAATTTTATAAAGTTGTTTTAATTGTAATAATATTTCACTTTTTAGTGTACACCTGGAATTCAAAAATAAATGTATAAAAGTCTTCTGTATAAAAATACTTCTGACGTTCTATATTAGACCCGCAGTTCTAGAACAACTCTGCAGTATTTCCAGTTATTCTAGAATATAATCAGAAAAGTCCAGCACTGTCTGAGTGAATTGTGATTGGATGAGGATGACAGGATGAACTAACACATCACATGACACAAACAGGAAACAGATTGCCTGAGCAAAAACAGACTGACTGTCCTACAGAGAGAGTTCTGAAGAGAGGAAATCAGATCAGAGACCTGTTTTAGGCACAGAGAGGTGGCCCGGGGCTGGCGGGACCACTGTGGGGGACTTAGGGGGATCAGCACTGACAGGTTTCTGCGCTGGGGTGGAGCTCTCCAACAGACGAGATAATGTAGGAGCATCTGACACAGAGACACACACACATATATAGCGCTACAAACACGCACACTAAAGCCAAAGCTACTTTCACAATACTCAAACTACACAGTACTAATGCAATACAACGGGCGTGAAATCTAAAAGTTGCATACAGGATGTAGTCAAAATAACTTAAAATTAAATTTGTTCACCGACACAGAAAACGTTAAACGTTGAAGAGGGACATTTAAAACGTACATTTAAAGCAAGCAGATAGAATTTTCGTGTGTCTACCTGCTGTGATGTCTTGATTAATAGGCAGAGCGGTTGCAGAGGTGTGAAGCTCGACATGAGATCCATTACTCAAACCTGTGGCCACATCTCCTTCAACCACCTGCCCGACAAACCCACACACAGAACAATATGACAAACCATTCACAAAATCTACAGGCACATTCTCCACTTTTAATGTGAGTCAAGGTTTCATAGATTAGCTGTACGCAGAGTTAATATGAAAATATTAAAAACGTTAACAAACTATTAAAAACATTTTTGTATGACAAATATTATATGAAAAACTAGAAATGCTGTCTTGGCAAATAACTGAAATAAGCTTATGTTGAGTTGAAGCACAAAAAATAACTAACAAAAAAAAAAAAAAAAAAAAATTTTTTTACAGAAGCATCATACAAATTATGAAAGCACAAAACAGAATTACTAAAAATTAAACTACAACTAAAATGAAAACTGAAGTTAACGAAAATAGCTCATTAAAAATAATAAAAACTACAATAGTACTAAAATAACACTGGTGGCAAGTGACAGTTTCCACTGTATTAAAAGGGTATTTCACCATTATAGTCTAGATGGGATGTACCCAAAAAGTGAAAGTGAGGAGCATTTATGGGTACAAGTCGGGAACCGGCCTACTTTACATATTTCAAGGGTGCTGAATCCCAAAAAACTGGTACCCAAGCGAAATTGTGAGTTTTTGACCTTCTAATTTGCATATCAAAATGGCCGCCAAATTGCCTATCTTGCTCAGTCGTTGGACCATTTTCCCCTAGTTTTTTTTGTAAGTAGACAATCAAGATGAGGAAATTAAGTTTCTAGATCGATAGTCAAGGGGCAGAGTAAAGATATAATGGAGGCTCACTGCCTTTTTTATGTATATATATATGCAAAATACCAACTTTTAAGGTGAAATTAAGCATTAGTTGTGTCATTTTTTAAGGCCGACATACATATTTAATCAATATCACTCTTAAATGTTCCCAGTGTATATATGATATGTGATGTATTCCATATTACATAATAACTAAGAAAAACACCATTGCAAGTTGTCTGAGATTTCATTTTTTTATGCAAATTAAGCATTTGTTCTCTAAATTCTAAGACGGGAAAAACCCAGGTGAATAGGGAAAAAAACACCATGAAACTTCCCTTGAACAGATCTACAGATCACATCTTGTTTCTGTATATTTTCTTTCATGTTTGTAGCTTAATTGCTTTGCTTTTTTCTGTTAGATTTTTAGTTCTGTAGTTCACTCCCTCTGTAAATTGTTTTTGGTAAATTGTTTTTATACCTTTCTAGTTTGCTTGTGTGCCATTTGTCTTTGGAATTTCATTTTGATTAGTATTTCTTTCTGCAGTCCTTTTCCAAGTTCTTTGGTTACCCCTTGCCTTGGTATACTTGAGGACTACAACTCCACATTTAAACAAGGACATTGGTCATCACTCTGACATGCACACATTGCAGTGCATAACAGCCCTGATTTTCGGCATTTGCACTGGCGTGTTGTGCATTGTTTTTTACAGGTACACAGGATCATTTCCAGGCAACTTTCAGGTATTGGATTCTGTGACATAAGAATGGGCTGTAGTCCTGAACCGCCATGTTTCCATCCCATGTCCAAGGGTGAAGGAAGCTCAGGTGTGGCATAGTGAGCATTTCTCCAAACCATTGCCTGGTAGTGTACTCTCACTCAGAGCTCATAGAGCACAGGACCATTTTACTCGAACACCTCGAGAGGTTCGCGTCGGGGTCCCGTTCAGCCTGTCGGGCTTGTTATTCGCTATAACGACCGCCTATCTATACATTATCCCTTACTTAGTTAGTTATCGTTTTTTTGTAATGCCTCGTTTTTATTTTTATTTCAGTTAACGACAACGTTTTTTCCCACCTAGTTTCCGTTTTTTCGTTAGTTTTTGTTAACGATTATAACCCTGGTGTGTGTGTGTGTGTGTGTGTGTGTGTGTGTGTGTGTGTGGTAAATGAAACAGGCCGCCATATGCGCCATTCAAAGACACGGAAGCAAAAATATACAGAAACAAGATGTGATCTGTAGATCTGTTCAAGGGAAGTTTCATGGTGTTTTTTTCCCTATTCACCTGGGTTTTTCCCGTCTTAGAATTTAGAGAACAAATGCTTAATTTGCATAAAAAAAATGAAATCTCAGACAACTTGCAATGGTGTTTTTCTTAGTTATTATGGAATATGGAATACATCACATATCATATATACACTGGGAACATTTAAGAGTGATATTGATTGAATATGTATGTCGGCCTTAAAGAAATGACACAAATAATGCTTAATTTCACCTTAAAAGTTGGTATTTTGCATATATATATATACATAAAAAAGGCAGTGAGCCTCCATTATATCTTTACTCTGACCCTTGACTATCGATCTAGAAACTTAATTTCCTCATCTTGATTGTCTACTTACAAAAAAACTAGGGGAAAATGGTCCAACGACTGAGCAAGATAGGCAATTTGGCGGCCATTTTGATATGCAAATTAGAAGGTAAAAAACTCAAAATTTCGCTTGGGTACCATTTTTTTTGGACTCAGCACCCTTGAAATATGTAAGGTAGGCCAGTTCCCGACTTGTACCCATAAATGCTCCTCACTTCTTATAGAAGGCCATTTTTCTGAAATCCGTCTAGTCTATTAGCAAGATGGCCTTTTAATAAAACCTGACTGTCTATGCAGAAGAAAAATGCAACGTCAAGATGTGTTTTTAAAAGTTGTACTACTTTTAACTACACAGCATTCTAAAAAACATGTGCGAGATGCAGCAAAAGATGCAAAATGCAATGGTCAAAGAAGTCTGTCTAGTGCATGTTATAGATATGCATATATATATATACACTTTTTTTTTATTTTTTTTTTATATGTATAGTTTACACAGAAAAACAATAGAAAGGCAGCACAGCAGAGTGCAAATGCATGCTCTGTGTGAAAGGCCCCAAAGATTTTGATTTAAAATTTACTGGCTAACATTATTGCATGTGAAATGAGTACTAAAACAATGCCCATGTCAATATACCAAATACTCAATGTAAAGCTGTTAAATGTTAATGTTTGCAGTTTAGTTAGTAATAAATGGGCTGGTTGGACTGAAGAGGAAACTTTCCTTTGTGAGCATTAGAGTATGTTGATTACCATGGAATCTTTCTTGACTTTATTTATAAGACAATATGAATTAAACACAAAAGTAGGGTTGAGAAATAGAAAATGGGCCTGGGACATGAAAGAAGCAAGCCTGTTTGCTGTGACATGCCTCTTAAATCTTAAATCCAAAGGCTTAAACTTTGAGTGCTTTACAGTACCCCTCTCTCACCAGTCTAGAGCTGGCAGCGATGAGGCTGCCCTTCTTCAGCAGTTCAGACAGCAGCGGGGAGGGAGGTGGTGTGGCTTTCGGAGCGAGGTGTTTCTTCTGTGGGGAGTCGTCCACTAGAGCGCCCAAACCTGGCTCTTTAGGCCCTGAACCCGTGACCTCTGACACAGGCATGAAGACGGTCACTCCTTGAGTCTAGACAAAAAAAAAAATCATGATTTTGACCCCTTTAAGTCAGATTCAAGTTAAAAGGTTAATAAAAAAAGAAGCAGGAACTCACCATGGGAACGGCACAGGATTCCTCCGTCATTGGCTGCGATGTGTCTGGCTGAGAGACTTCCATGCTGGGAGAGCTAGCATCAGGTGGAGAACGTACCGTCACACTGGGGACTCTCTTTGGAGTGTTTTTAGCTGCCTGACGAACTGGAGAGAAAGAGAAATAAAAATAATTCTGCAAAATAAACAATAACTGACTGGCAGCAATAAGCCAAAGTAATAAAAAATGAACTTTCTTAGTATTAAAAATTTAATATATCTGCAATAAGCTCCATGTTGAACTAACATTATGTGAAAATACATTAGCAATATGTTGAACTGCTAAACTAATATAATTCAAAATAACTTTTTTGTGTGAAGGCATTAACTTTTAAAAGTGCTGAGTGAATGTAAATCTCACCCTGATAGGCCGCCTCAGTTGCCCTCTTCTTCTGCTCCGCCTCCTCCTCTTCCTGCTTCTTTTTTCTGACAAGCATGAAAACACACACAATCCCATGATCCCACACACAACGCACATATGTACTAAATTTTGATGTTTGAATTAGATTATGGGTAACAAAAGGCTTTCTCTATGTGCTGTCAAATCGATCAATATCTAACGATCTAAAGTATATGTGTGTGAGTAAACGTGTGTATGTATATATATATATATATATATATATATATATATATATATATATATATATATATATATATATATATATACATACATATATACACAAAAATGTTTATATTAGATCTGATTAATCGCGATTAAAGCATTAAACCAACATTTCAAACAAAACAAAATCTAAACTTTGACAAAAAGTAGTCATTGACAATGTCCAAATAAATAAATTAATAAATAAATAAATATCTATAATATAATAATGTACAAATATATAATATATAAAACCAAATTTTTTATCTTAATATATAGACATACATTGTGCATAATTTAGAGGTGAATATTGTTTAATTCCATGAAAAACTCTCAAAATAGATTTGAAAAATATTGTTGAAATGAAATATAGTGCATTCATTTCATAAAAAATAATCTTTATACAATCATGGGGCTCTGATAATTTCTGAACACCTCTGATTTCGGTACCATAATATAACAATGTTTATTAAATTACATTTCAACAAGAGTGGTTGAAACTAGATCATACTGGAAGACATTTCAGAAAATGAAAGGCTAACTCTTAGCATAAAGAGGATGAGATGACAGCACAAATGTGGAAATGTCTTACAGCTCTATCTCTGCCCACAGCTCCTCCAGTTTAGTGTCCATATGACCCGCCTGGATTAAATCCACCTCTTTCTTCAGTTTCCTGAAGGTACAGAATACATTTATCACATGTGAGTGGCAGATATAGACAGTGAGAGGGAGAAGGAGGAGGAGACGTACCTGTACTTCTCCTGTGTGTCTTTGATCAGCCTCTTGAGTTCCTCGATTCTTTCTGCTGTCAATCTCCGGACGATCACGTCCTCAATGGTCTCAACCACCTCTCCTTTCTCACCCCGCTTACGTCTGCAGGGAGAGCACATGCCAAGCTTGCCAATGAACTTGTGAATGATGGGAATTAGATGGTTTTGGTTGCCAATGATACTGGCTAAAATAATAGTGTGAAGTCTAATCACACAAAGTCTGTGAAAAGCCATAAAATCATTCTCCACGTATTTACTGCTTTCCATGCACAAATATAAAGTACATCTTCTTTGCTGATTATTCTTTTTCATTGTATGCACAGACCAGATGGTTTGAGGACTTTAACTCTTGGGTTTTGCAAGAACAATGGCAAGATTTAGTAAAGATGTTCAGCGCAGATGTTTTGAGAAAGAGAGAGAGAATCACTTACTTTGGGGCCTCTGTGGTTTCCAGCAGCTCAGAATATTGGGAGGCACAATGCTGCAGAGGTCATATTGACATGTTAAAACATGATTCATTCAGCAGATCACTAATACGGATATAATCAATAATATGAATTACCTTCTGGGAGAACCAGTCAGGGGGTCGCCCAGACTCTGAGAAGGGCTTGATGGCTCTGCTTACAGACACCCTGACAAAAATATAACAGTGTATCGGACACATTCAACAGTAAAACATTATCCTCATCCTTCCCTCAGGTCATTTTGAGCTGACACTCTTTTTTTGAGTGTTCAGAGGGGTCCAAGACCCTAGGACTTTTGTCGCACTTGAACCACGAATACACAAATTTGAATGGATTCGAGGAGTTTTAAAAAAAAGTAACAAATCCTTTCAATTTGATGTAAGGAATGCTTCAGTACACATAGAAAAACCTAAAAATTCTCAAACTTAAAAAAAAAAAAAAAAGTATTTTATAATGTTTACATGTGTATCTGAATGCACACGGAAGAGAAATGACTTTAGTACCCAGCGGAACAGCTCATTTGCTCCATATAGAGCTGGTAAGTTCCGCCCATCCGTAAAACCCCAAGTGGACCTCTAGGTTGAAAAATCGTCAATGCAAGTGAATGTGAGAAAATAATTATTTTCTGGTCCCGTTTGAATTGCGCCATGAACGTGAACATATGTTGTCTGTGAATTTTTTTTATAATTTTTCATGTTACGAGTTTGACAGTATATTGTATGATTCTTTGGCTAGCAGTTGTGGAAAAGACATAACGAGAAAGACTACATGTCGCCTATGTGACGTCACCCCATAACACATTTTCCCTCCACTTGTCAAATCACGGTGCTAATGCTGCGATAATCTATGGAGACAGATCGAGATGCCTGTGTGTTTTGTACCCAAATGTCACCATTCAAACCAAATGGGCTGTTCTTTCTTCAGATTCCCGTCTGATGTAAAAACTAGTTGTAGTCCACAAAGTGCTCTCACACAAAGTCTAACCGTATCAAACTTCTACCCGCTAAATTGTAGCATTCTTCACACGAAAAATTCTATTAAAAATTCACAGACAACATATGTTCACATTCATGGCAAAATTCAAACGAGACCAGAAAATCATTATTTTCTCACATTCACTTGCATTGACGATTTTTCAACACTTGGGGTTTTACGGATGGGCGGGACTTACCAGCTCTAGCCATATAGAGCTATAAGGCCATCTAGTGGCTAAACTCATGAAATATCATGACATCACATATCAAGCATCACTTTTTATCTGCAATAAGCTACATTGCTTATGTTCAACTAATAAATAAATATATTGTTAAAACATTATCAATTAAGGTATAAATGATCATATACAATTTATTATTTGAAATTAGGAAAAATATTACTAATTTATTTTAAAGTGATTCTATTTCAGAAATGTGTAATTTAATACAAATAACAGCCAATGAGATTATTTTGGGTGCCTCCCCATATCCCCCGGTCAGTCCAGCTGTCACCTCCATGTCTCTCACAGGGGGATTAGCTCAGATGGTAGAGCGCTCGCTTAGCATGCGAGAGGTAGCGGGATCGATGCCCGCATCCTCCAATTTCTGTTTATTGCCTTGATCATAACAATTAACATAACTGTCACAATCATTTCTAAACGTATAAGCCCCACGTTTGATTAAGGGTGATACAGGATAAAGCTCTGAATTATTTAACACGCTTTAATTTTACAGTTCAATGATCATGTGTGTTAATAATTTATTCTTACCAGTTCTGATCTCCGCTTCTCATCACTGAGGAGGCGAGACAGAGTTTCTCCCGAATAGACCAGGGTTCAGTCGGACCCAGCGACAGCATCTTGTGTTCTACAGGGACAGTTAGGGGTTCAAAAGATGAGTTTTATTTCGGTGTAATTCAATTTATAACAAAAGTGTAGGGGGAAATTTGTTTACAATAAGAAAGGCGAATCAGTCATGTAGTGTGACCTTAGTGACTTATTTAAAACGACACGAACCATTTATTATGACATATAGAGAACGTAAAAATGGTACATTTTGTTCAAAAATAGAGAGAAATGTGTGTTGAAAATGTAAACATAGATCGTCTTTGTTATCATGAAGCCAATTAGCGCAACCACTATATTGCTCACCTCGGCGTTATTAAGAGCTTTAGATGCTCTTCTCACATATGATCAAATACTTCAGAATTCAATTCACAAAGTGCCTTTGGTTTCAGACTGTAATGTTAACCTGTTTATGAAATAAATTACACTTACTTCCCACCCCGCTCGACATTTTCGCCTATGCGAAACAGGCCGCGCGCTCGTTCTACTCACTTCCGCCGGTACTATTGTAGTGTAACACCCACATGAACACTATCAGGTGTCCCACAGATATCATTCCGTCACTGCACACTTCGTAGGGGGATTAGCTCAGATGGTAGAGCGCTCGCTTAGCATGCGAGAGGTAGCGGGATCGATGCCCGCATCCTCCAATTATTTGTTTCATTTTTTTTTTTAAAGTGTAATTAAAACAAATATCATTATTTGACGAAGATGCTATTTGTGATTATTGTAACTACCAAGTAGCATAACAGTTGCTGTTCCTTATAGTTCAAATTCATTACATATTTATGGAGATAGGAATCGCGAGGAATTTAGAGATACTTAGGCTATGAAGGACCATACTTTTCCCCCAAGGTATACTCTCTACAATATATAATAGTAGGCTAAAAAAAATCTGCCCTGTCTAACTAAAACAAGATTGTTTTTGAACCAGTTGTAAAATAAATGTGATGTATTTATGTAGAGAATCGGTATTGCTCCATATGTAATATCTGTGTGGAGAAAAGTTGTGTTTGTATATTTAAAGGTCAGGCCAATAGCTTTTGGTTATGCAAATTAGAAAGTTTAATAGGGATCTTTGCAACATTATAATAACACACTAGGAAAAAAATCCAGCCCACCAACTTTTACAGACAACTCATTTTAAAGTGTTGTTTAGGCTTAGTAAAATCCAAATAATCTAAATAATTACGATGTTGATTCAGTAACTTAGCGGTTTGAATCGTTAGATGTATTTGTTTTGTTTTTTATCCGATTTTTAGAACCATGTATTCATGTATTACATGTATTCATCATTTTATAAACATAACAAATAAATTAACGTATTATATATAAATGGAGTTTGTTACCTCTGCATCGAAGAGAAAAAAAGACGCTCAAAATGATACTGCAGTTTCCTTTTCAGCCGCCAGGTGCCAACAGCACACTACAATACGCAGATCATTTATAATTCACATTTATCTAGGGCCCTGAAGATGCCTGCCTCAAAAATCCCCGTTCATGAGATAACGTTACTCATATGCACATTATTGTAAAAATGTTTTATTAAATTATACTTATATAAGTATTTTCACAGTCACCACTTGTTGTTATACTGAAATATAGCACGTCTCCCACCTGTTATGGAATTTTTTTATATTTAGGATCCCAAAGGAGAAATCATTATTACTAGCAATGTGGGGAGGCTGTCAGTGCTGTTACTCTTCAGAAGTGATGTGAACATTAGCAATATTTACATTTAAATCTGCAACGCTATCAAAAAGCGATCATTCTGAAATGATCAAGCCACAGGATGATCCACTAATAGTTTAAGCAGGCATACTTGTCCGAGAAAATGTGCTTATTTGTCAGGATGATGAGCTACAGTTACCATTACAATGTCAGCAGAAGGCTACTTATCAGGATGTACCGTAGTAAATGTGCCCTTTTCAGGCAGAAATTACCTGTAACCTTAAGACTAGGCCTAAGCTGGCAAGTAAGTTACTGCAGAGCAATGATTGCAGTGGCAATTATATTTTAATGTGGCAACAACTGTTTATTAAATGAGAATCATATTTTCAATGAACAACATTGTTTTCCTAACGATTTCTGCCTATTATTGTGGTCTCGATCTCATGAGAAAATGTTAAAGGGATAAGTTAGTTCACCCAAAAATAAAAATTCTGTCAGTAATCACTCACCCTCATGTTGTTCCTTTCGTTCATCTTCGGAACACAAATTAGGATATTTTTGATGAAATCTGAGAGCTGGATCACTCCTCCATAGGCTTCTATGGGATCGAAACTTGCCAGCCCAGAAAAGTTATTAAAGACATCGTTAAAATATTCCAAGTGACTCCAGTGGCTCAACCACAAGTTTATCAAGCGACAATAATACTTTTTGCGCGCAAAAAACAACAAAAATAACGACTTTATCCAACTATCCATTTTCTTCTGTGTGGGCCTGAATGAATTCGCTCCGTGCACGGCGACCGTTGACGTTCGAACTTGAGTCAAAGAGTATAGAAGCCCAAGAGGCGAAACTCTGTTGTGTTATGGGTAACAGTCTGTAGATGGCGCTGCGGAGGCGCGTCCGCCATTATGGACTGAAAGCTGCTGAAATCGTTAGCGCCAGTCAATGGCAAAATCCATTTTAGTAGGTGTTTATAGTTCATGTGTGCACTTGCTAGATTGCACATCTTTTTTGTACCTTTCCGCCTGTAATAGGACATTCATAGATTGTTTTTTTCTTGCCATTGAAACGTTCACTGTGTGCACTTTCACTGAAGATGTTGAAAAAACAAGTTGTTAATATTTTTGTGATATTCTATGTAAAATATTAACTGTCTTTAGAAATGTTCATTTGTAATTTATAATTTTTTCAAATCATATATATGGTGATGTTCACTAATTTCAAAATCAACATTGAATACATATCTTACTTATATCTAATTACTGTGTGTCTGCCTATAGCCTAGCCTATATTATTTCATGAATTTCTGTTAGTCATATAACAAGGAAAATGCATAATAGAACATAAATATTGATAGATTCAAGTTTTGCAGTAATTTTATAATTGTATCTTTGCAAACCGTATAGGCTAATGAAGCCGATTCAGTGGGGGACATACCCTCCCTTACTAAAAAGTAGGGTAGAGTGGGGGAAAACGCCCCCCTTAAGGAAAATGTGACATTACAGTGAAACAAAACATAAATGTGACTAGAATTGCCATCCCGGTTTTGAGTGACTATGGCAGGAGTTATTCACCAAATATAAAAATTGCTTAGCCTTCATAATTAATTAGCATTTTGACTGAAAATATTTTTGTACAAAGGGGGCGTTTTGCCCCAGTGGTGGGGTAAAATGCCCCCTTTCTTACAAACCAGTTTGCTTGATAGATCAACAGCAAAATTAACAGACAATAGTTTTTAATCTCTAAAAGTAAAAGGCAAGTAATGTATAAACATGTATATATATTAATATTTATTTCAGCAATGTCCAAAATAGCCAAATTTAACTACCTTCCATCAGTGAGCTAACTTTGCTAGCAAGCTAGCTAGTTAATGTTCACTTGAGGTAATTTTTTCATGTTTTGTTCAAATATTTAGATTTTACCACCTAGTTATACTGCATTAAGTGTAAAACAAAGGATTTGATAGACAGAAATATTTTATTATAGTAATTATGATAGAGAGAAACTATGCTCCCGGGGGGGGGGGGGGGGGGGGGCGTTTTACCCCACAAGCTATGACTTTTTTTTAAAATGTTTAATTTTTTTTATATAATTATATTCCTTATAAATAACATATGTTATATAGACTTCACTGTTCATCTATCATACATCACTGCGATATCCTGCAGAACAATATTCTCTTAAACACTTGTTTACTAATATCTGAAAATTATAGCATTTACCCTGTAATCCTCTTCTCTTAAAATATGTCGCTGGTGTCAGCTTCTCCATAGAGATTTGTATATCCCCGTTATCAACGTAGTGCATAGCAACAGTAAAAACCTATATTGACTACTTTTAGTGGTTATTTTGGGAAAAACAGGTGGGGGGCGTTTTACCCCACTCTACCCTACTATAGGAATATTATAGTATTTTGGGACAAATTATTATAGTAATCTTATAGGAATACTATAGTAATTTGGGACATACTACAGAAGTACAATAAGACTACTATATAAATACTATAGCAGCTTAAAAATATTATAGAGGTATTACAGAACATCACAGAAGTATGTTATGTTCTGTAATACCTCTATAATATCCTAGAGCCGCTATAGTATTTCTATAGTAGTCTTATAGTACTTCTATAGTAATATTTTGTCCCAAAATACTATTTTCCTAAGGGTAATTAGGCCATGCATAACCAACACATAGACGAATATTTTCTGTCATTTAACGTCATTTAACGTCGGTCATCCTCATTAATGTATTTTAAATTGTTTTCATATTTAGATATGACGGCCAGAAAAAATTAAGTTATGTTAAGTTTTTGTTATGTCAAGTTTTTCAGTGCCATTGACTCCCATTATTTTTCGGCGTTTTCCTTCAGTTTTCAGTCCATAATGGCCGCCGCGCCGTCACGTCATGGGGGCAACTGTTGCTATGGAGCGTTCTATTGAGTTGGGTTTCGCCTCTTGGGCTTCTATACTCTTTGCTTGAGTGTGTGGGCCAGTACTTCCGGTGCCGGTGATCTGACAGCAACAGCGACCGAGTTCCATTACCACAGAGATATTTTTTCACAATCAGTGTTTTTACGATTCAAGAGAGGTGACTTGCCTTTCAGAGGGTGACAGCCTCAGCACTTCGTCGTTGTGTGCCGTTATGTACCATTTCGTCACGTTACAACAGAGAAGTCAGCTTTCATGCATTCCCCGTTGACGCTGCGGTACGGGCATGAGATGATACAGAAGATCCGGAGGGATGACTTTAACCCGATCAAATTTAAAAAACATAAGCATTAATGTCCACCCCTAAACCTAACCATTTAGTCACAAATTCGCTAAAACGTAAAATAGTTACGAGATGTCATAAGAGTGTTTAGTTTTCAAGCCTGTAAACCCATTGCGCATGCGCACAGAGCATGGCTATACAATTCTGCACGATTCTTTTGACCTGCCAAATACGCCACATTCGCCAATCAGAGAGTAATTGTTCAAAACAATCCTTTATTTCAGATATAGCCAAATGATGACTAATTAATATGAATTTCTGAATAGCAGCATTTTGATTTTCACGGTTTGCGCTACTGAGCTGTAAGTTTATTCGTCAGCAGTATCAGACCAACAGATCCATGCTGAATTTCTGAACACTCCACCGGAGAACCTGCTCTGTCTGTGTTCTACAGCAAATATTAATGAACGCATCGGCATAATACGATGTCCTCGGGCGTCTCTACGGTTATAACACCATTCACTTGAATCAATATCTCTGTTGCATTGAATTGATGAGCTCATCTTATTCAGTGAAGGGCTGAGGAACGCCCGGGGCGAAAGAAGAATGTGAGGTGAATGTGTGAGGGTAAGTGGCTGGGTTTCGTTGGGGAGAACCTCACTGATGTATGCTGCCTGTAATCACATTGATGTGTCGGTCAGACAGGACCACAGCGGACCTGGGAGCCCAGCCTTGTGGTGTGGGTTGAGTTTGTTGCATTCACTTCTCTTGCCCGCAGGGGGTTTGACGAAGAGCTACACAACAACAGCTGTTGCTAGAGAGAGAGAGAGAGAGAGAGAAAGGGAGGTCATATAGAGACCAAAAGAGAGGAGTGACAGATTAAGAAATGGGATGTTGGAGACCATGAGCTCAGAGGCGTAAACACAAGACCTGTTTTCAGTAGCTAATGAAACTATACGGTTGGATATTGACCCATTTTTCCCTTTCAGTGCAGCAATACAATTGAATTGGACTTTAAAACTCTCTCACTCTCTAAGGTGACCAGATTTCTAAAATGAAAACCAGTTCTAGTTCAGCGATCTATTTTACATTTCTAATGATGTATCATGAATTAAATAATTTGAAGGGGATCAATCCTGGTTTTGTGTATTTTGACCATGGTAAATGCTGGAGCACTGTAAGGATTTATGGTAAATCATACTCTGATACTATTGCAAAACCATCAAAGCCAATGATGGGAATTTGGGAAATGTAAATCGGATATTTCAAACAGTTTGTTTCAAAGAACCGGTTTACGTCATGACATACAAGACATTACAAATCGATTACAATCGATTTATCGTGATTAATCACATCTAACATAAAAGTTTTTGTTTACATAATATGTGTGTATATATTATAATATTTATATATATTATATAAGTGTTTGTGTGTGGTCGTATCTCTGTGTGTATATATGAGTATATACATATATTATATAAACAAAATGTTTATGTTAGATGTGATTAATTACGATTAATCGATTTGACAGCACAAATTTTATACATCCCAGTTCATGCCACTCTACTCTTCGGCTATGAATACAACTTAATTTTCAGTAAAATTTCTGTATACTTCAAATGCTCCTCCTATTAGGTTATTCATCGGTCACCGACTCATTGTGACATGCCCAAAAGAGGCAGTTTTTGGTTTAGTGAAGTTGGCTCAGTGAGTTGTTAACTCAAGAACCGGTCAGGCTGATTCAGTCTGACTTGCGAACGAATCGTTCAGTCTGATATGTGTGGTTTAATTCAGATCAGAACCATTAAGTTTTGTGATCTGGTTTAACCAAGTCATTGAAAAGATCCAACTCAAATAATTATTTTACAAATTGGCTGCATCCGAAATCACATACTCTCTTGAGCAGGTACTTATTTAGTAAGTAATTAGGCTACTTCACAAAGTAATTGTGAATTACTTCACAACTGCTAAAAAAAAAGTATGTTCTAGAATGAATATTTAGTTTTTAGTTGTATTCTATTCTCAGTGAGTTTTCTTTTCTTTTTTCTGTAATTGTAAGAAAAGTTGAAATGACACATTGTATGCATGCAGTGTTATTATAGGCCTAATGTTTTGTTTGCAATACCTAGCTCATTAAGTCTAATTTCACTTTTCAGGCTGTAGACACACAGGACAGCTTCAGACAAGGACTGCCCCGGGAAACAAGAACGCCTGGTCATTGTGGTTAGTTAGAGATGAGCCAAAATGATTTTGTTTGGTCCTACTGTGTTATTAATATGAGCCATTAATGCGTCATACTTTCTGTAACTCTCTCTCTCTCTCTGTTCATCTCCACTGTCTTTTCTGCCCACTGAGTCCATTAAGCACAGAAAGCTGAAACGGTGTACAGGCTGATGATAGTTTCTCTCTCAGCCTCTGGCCCTCTCCACTCCATCAACCTCTTACTCTTTTTATCTGTCCCCCTCTCTCTTTCTACATTTTCTGTCTTCGCTTTCATAAACTCGACCCCTTTTTGTGTTAGCTAAGGTTAGAAACCTCACAAGTGTGTGTGTGTGTGTGTGTGTGTGTTCTTCATCTGTCCTCTGGGCCAAATTGTGTTGGTATTCCTGGCTGAAATCAGGGCATGCATCATGATGGCCTCAATTGGCTCATTAGGGCAGAACCCACCTGAGCCCCAGAATTACACACACAAACAGAGTTAACTAAAGCAAGATATATTTATCGGTGGTACTTGCTAAGGCACTTATAACTATTAGGCTACTACTATACATGGAGTTCGATCCGACCCCTACCACTGCACTTTGTGCTGCAGACATGAACTATACTTCAAATCATGTGGATTGTTCAGCAGAGTCGTTTTATAGAATGCAACAGTCCCGTTCTGGAATTATCCCATTACTTTTCTCCATAGGAGAATTGATTTTGAATGTTAACTTATAAACCTTTAAAGACAGGCTTACTATGAGCTACGAGCTTGTTAATCGGTGGTATATGCTTTTGTTGAAGCCATCAGCTTGCATATTTTAAACTTGTTTGTTAAATAATCATGTTTAACAGCAGAATTCGTGGTGAAAAACATGTCCCATGATTATGCAGAGAAATCTCCACCAATCAGAGAATTAAACAAGAAAACTGCACCAAAGGAACACTTTAGTGCTCATCCACTCACATGAAGCACTGCGAATGACCTAGAGTTAGTTTCCCTATGCTCTAAAACTACTTAAATATTTGTATGCAATGCATAATAATAAAAGTAAAATGTATTCGTTCTAGCTATTGTTTGTAAAGTCTGTAAAGACCACAAAACAAGTCACATGGGTCAATTTTTTGAAAATGAGATTTATACATAATCTGAAAGCTGAATAAATAAGTTTTCCATTGATGTATTGTTTGTTAGGATAGGATATTTGGCCGAGTAACAACTATTTGAAAATCTGGAATCTGAGTGTGCAAAAAAATCGAAATATTGAGAAAATCGCCTTTAAATTTGTCCATTTATGTTCGCGATTTATGTTCGCAATCACTCACAAAAATAAAGGTTTTATATATTTACGGTAGGAAATTTACAAAATATCTTCATGGAACATGATCTTTACTTAATATCCTAATGATTTTTGGCATAAAAGAAAAATCGATAATTTTGACCCATACAATATATTGTTGGCTATTGCCACAAATATACCCGTGCTACTTGTGATTTGTGATCCAGGGTCACATATAAGATAAGATAAGATAATCAATGTCTTTAAACCCAACGTTTTATATTTCTTCCTTGTTTTTTAAATTGTTTACTTTTACATTTATTCATTTAGCAGATGCTTTTATCCAAAAACGCCTTTACAAATGAGAACAATAGAAGCAGTTAAACTAACAATAGGACGGCAATATGCAAGTACTATGACCCTTCCCAGTTTAATCTAACGCAGTACGTGTACACTTTTTAATTACTTTTTTTTTTTTTATAAAGATGATAGATCTAGAATAGAAAGTATTAATGGATCAAGTGTTGCTGAAAAAGATGCGTCTTCAGCCATTTCTTGAAAATGGCTACGGACTCAGCAGCTCTGGTTGAGTTGGGCAGGTCATTCCACCAGCAGGGAACAGACCAGGAAAAGGTCAGAGAAAGAGATTGTGTGTGTCTCTTTGAGATGGCACAACAAGACGGCGTTCACTTGCAGAGCGCAAGTTTCTGGATGGCACGTAAGTCTGAAGTAATGAGTTTAGGTAAAAGGGAGCAGAGCCAGTGGTTGTTCTGTAGGCAAAAGTCAGTGACTTGAATTTGATGCGAGCGGCAACTGGCAACCAGTGCAATTTTGTGAGGAGAGGAGTGACGTGTGCTCTCTTCGGCTCGTTAAAGACCAGTCCCGCTGCCGCATCCTGGATCATTTGCAGAGGTTTGACAGTGCAAGCTGGAAGACCTGCCAGGAGAACATTACAATAGTCCAGTCTGGATAGAACAAGCACTTGGACAAGGAGTTGTGAAGCATGCTCTGATAGGAAGGGCCTGATCCTCCTAATGTTGTGTAAGGCAAATCTGCAGGACCGGGCAGTTCTAGCAAATTGTTTGTCGCAATGCTCCATGGGATTGCAGTTCATTCCCTCATTAAAGCCGTTAAATACACACCTTTGTGTTTTTGTCCAATTTTCAAATGCTTTAATGCTTCAAATCAAAGTTTGTACTGGTGTGATTTACCTCATTGCTGTTTGTTTTGGTTCATGGCTTATAACTCTTAAACACTGACTAAAAATCACTATGTGAAAAATAAATGGGGAAAAATACATCCAGAACCAAGGCCACTGAAAAAGTGGACGGACACTATTATTTTTCCAACCGATTGAACTTACGATTTTGAACCCTACATATGAGCAATAGTGATGCTCACCTTAGCATACATCACAAAAATACCAGGTAGTGTATAGTGCACAGTAAGCAGTACGCTGGCCATTCCAGGTGGCATGTCTCTTTCCTCACCTTCTCCTCCCGCCTCCTCTCAGGGGGATTCTATGATGTCATGTCTCCATGTCACCCTCCCCTGCCCCGCCCCTCTCCCTCGGGACATTAGCCAATTTGCCAAAGTGCCTGAGTACCCCCCCCCCCCCCCCTAAACACCCTCTCGCTCACATTCAACCTTTGACCTCGCCATTATCTGTGCGGTGTGACACCACAGCATGACATCTCGCTGAGGCAATGGGCCCACACGTGCTCGTAACAGCTACAAATCACCAATGTGTGTGTGTGAACAAAAAAAGGGGGAGTTGTGTGGGTTTGGATGTGTTGGCTTGATCTAGCGAGTGTAAAATTCTGATATATGGAACATGGGTGCACTAGCAGCATGTGTGTGTGAGTCTGACTAATGTTAGCACATATGTGTGTGGGGGGTAAAATGGATTTAACCTCAGTCAGCAGGGGCTGCGCCATCTGAGAATTGTTCTCAGATGATAAGCTGTTTTGCGCGCCTGGTTTTACACACACATGGAAACTGTCCGTATACTAACTCACTGTACAGATGGACCTGACGGACACACACACACACGCACACGCGCACACACACACACCTTAGAGTGACGCCATCCTCAGCCTTCAGCTGGTGATAAATCATACTACTCTTCCACACTCCATCACACCAGAGAGAGAGAGAGAGAGTAGAGCAAAAAAAAAAAAGGAACGATGTCACTGGGCAGTCCATCACCTTTTTGTGAAAGAGACCGAAGGTAAAAAGATGGTGAGGGGAGAAACAGAAAGAGCTAGAGAGACGTTCCATCAGCTCTTTCCAAGGACAGGTGTGCAATCTTGTGAATGTCATAATTGAAACCTGTTTTTTTTTAAGCTGAGTCAGATCGAATTCTTTTCTACAGCCAGGGTTTCCTGAAAATACCCATGGGACTGCTCTGCAGGAGCGCTGTATTATTTGAAAAAAATCCCAGATAAATATAGGGTTATGTACGGTGTAAGTGGATAGGCAAAGTGCTCAAGGAAAAGAAACATCACAACAAGAGGAAAGTACCATGGGTTTTTGTGGTTTTTATTTGAGAGTTTTACCCTTGGCAGGCCTAGGCAGAATCTGTGGATGTAAAAAAAAAATAAAAAATTCCATGAGGATGTTAGGGAAAATCTGGAGAATGGATTGAAACACAGAAAAGCAGAAATGCTCTTTTTAATTCTCTCTGCAGAATTATTCCTCTGGCACTGCTTTCAAAGATCATTCACATTTGCATACACTACCGTTCTAAAATGTATAAATGTATTGTGAAATATTACAATTTAAAATAACTTTCTTCTGATTTGAATATCTATTAAATGTCATTTATTCCTGTAATAAAAGCTGAATTTTCAGCATCATTACTCCAGTCTTCAGTGTCACATGATCCTTCAGAAATCATTAATATGCTGATTTGATGATCAAGAAATATTTATTATTATCAATGCTGAAAACAGTTGTGCTTCTTAATATATTCATGGTAACTGATCATTTCTTTTCAGGATTCTTTGATGAATAGAAAGTTCAAAAGAACAGTTTATTTGAAATAAAAAATCTTTTGTATTATAAATGTCTTTACTGTCGCTTTTGATCGGTTTAATGCGTGCTTGCTGAATAAAAACATTAATTTATTTTTAAACATTAATACATTTTTTGGATCTTTTGAACGGTAGTGCATATTCAAATATGGTCCATTTATCGTATCCATGATGCCACACATAATTAGTTTTGTCATTGATCTTGTAATTCATCATGATGTACCAAATTTGAATATGCATTTAAGAGCCATAGTGGAGTTACAGTGAATCTCTTTAAACAGAGCAGAGAGCAACTGAAAGCATTATCAAATTATCCCAAATATTTAATAAACAAACCCTCAAGGGGAACTCTGGGAATAGTCAGCGTTCCAAATTCCATCAGCTGCGATTTCTCTGGATACAGATTCAATGTGGGCCTGCCCACTGCATAAAACGAGGCATTGAGATCTGACCTCAGAATGCCACAGGGTGAGTGGCATTACCTTTGACCTCTGTGCCCTCTGCCGCATTGATCTCTTTGCTGATTGGATCATGGTAGGGAGCGAGAGTGCAGGGGTTTTTGTGGCTAAGTGGCGCGGGGAGGGAACAGACAGAAATGAATGGGGTTTTGTTCTGAAATAAGAGTGGAAACTGTTTGCCTGACTGAGCCATTGTTGAAGCGCTTCAGTTGTTTCCCCTCATAATTCTTTAATGACATCATAGCGCTCAAAACGATGTCATAATCGTCTCAAAAGCCGCCCATTTTTTTTTTTTTTTTTTGAATGCTACTATTCATCCCAGGTGTCAATGATTTCTCCTCATTCCTGTCACTATGCCTCTCTTTTCCCCGCTATTCCTTTTTCTGCCACTCACCGTTTCTCTCTTTCTCAGTCCTTCTCTATTCTGAGTCAGGTATAAGGGACAGCGGAGATGGACGCCGTGTATGTGTGTGTTTGTGTGTGCGCTGACAGTTGATTGGATTAGAGAGGGATGCGTTTGTAATCGGGAGGTATTATCTCCGTCCGTCTTGTGCATTAGGGAGCATTAGCTCTCCTGGGATGGGGTGGAAGGAGGGAGGTACTGCTGCGGGGGGGTACTGTACACAGTACCTGCCCTCCTGCTATCTATCTCCCTCCATCCGCCCCCGGGGGACCTGCAGATAGCACCCATTACTGTCAGCCTCGCCTGCCTCTAATTGGTCCAGATAGGAGCCCGTCGCTGCTGAGGGAGGGGTTTTAGATTCGATTAAGAGTTTTGATATGTCGTTTCTAAATTTTTAATGACCAGTAACTGAAAAACAATGCAGCACATTAAATGCAGTGGGCTACACAAGACAACCAAGCCTAAACACAAGCCTAGAGAAATATTAGTCGGGGACAGCTGGACGCGCAGTGCTCTTATGGTCCCCTGGTGCAAATCAGAAGTGTTTTAAGAGAAATGTTATTATTGTGCTGGGAGTTCTCTGAACTCATAAACTAGTGAGCTGCCTTTCTGTCTGCTGCCTACATAGACAGCTTCCTAACTGAAATGGAATGATAAGTGACTTGATTTTGTTGTGTGCAACCCCACAGGCCCTAACAAAAACCCTTTCCAACACAGACGATTTGACTCACAATTGATTCCAGAGTATGGTGTTGGCATTTTGCTGAGTTGATTAATCTAAAAACACAAAGCAAGCACAAATATTAGTAAAATATTCAAAACATTTTTTTATTACTTTTAGACATTGGATGAAAGTATATTACAAAATATAATGTTTATATGAAGTAGCCTTTAATTGTTAGACATATTTTATTAAACTTATCTTTTTTATTATCCTTTTAACTATTAACAACAAACAAAACCAAACCAACAATGGCAAGCATTTACAATAATAATAAAAAACAGTAATAATAACAAATAATATATAAACCATATATATATATGTATATATGTGTGTGTGTGTGTGTGTGTGTGTGTGTATATATATATATATATATATATATATATATATATATATATATATATATATATGTATATGTATATGTGTATATATATATATATATATATATATATATATATATATGTATATGTATATATGTGTGTATATATGTATATGTATATATACATATATATATACATATACTGTATATGTATATATATACAGGAGCATTATGATAAAGCATATACCTCAAAATATTACTTAAACAAACATCAATATTATCAAAATTGTCTTTGCACTTGGTTAAAGTGATCTTAGAAGGCCTAATTTTAAAGCCTACATTTTGTAACAGTCTTTGCATTGTTAACATTAAAATGTTGTTGTCTATGTAGGGAGCTGACAAAGCTATAGACTTGGTATTGAATTTGGCTTGACTGGAATGGACCCTTTTCACATTTCTGTGGTTCTCAGACGCGGAAGTCGTCATGGTTGGGTAAACTTCTATAACAGTGAACTGGAGAAGATAGCAAATATAATTTATTATTTGCATTTGCTCTGAAATCAAAAGATAAAACAGTGATAGAGTTTCCCTGACTTTCCAATACAGGGAAAACATTTTGAGAGACTGATTACAGCAGTCAGAAGAGAGAAAGATGTCAAACTTTCCACCACTCCCTCAGCTGTTGTATTGTGGCTCGTTTCCACCGAGTGGTACGGTACAATACAGTACAGTACAGTAAAGTGCGATTCAGGACGGTAAACCACAGTCCGGCTTGTGTTTCCACCACCAACAGTACCCTTGATAGGTGTGGTGTAGCGATCAACGGCATTGATTGAAGAAGACACAGTAAACAACAATGGAGGACGTACAACAGATCTTGTTCTTGCTAGGCCGCAAGGAAAAACACAGCCGAAAAAGCACGCACAAGTAATGATTCTCTGTCAACCAATCAACGTTCTGCAGGGAGTCTAGCTCCACCCTTTAGTACCGGACTACTGTGCTAGAGACCCCAATGGAAGGGTCCCAAAAAAGTTGTACGGTATGGTTAGGAATTAGGGTGCCATTCACAACTTCTGACAATGGAAACGGTAAAATTTGCGTACCGAACTGAACTGTGCTGTACTGTACCGCTCAGTGGAAACGAGGCATTAAAAACACCCTCACAGCTGACAATAATTTTTTTTTGTCATTTACTGCCAAGGTAATATAACACAAAGTATAGTGTTAAAAAAAAAAGAAAATATTAAAACCTTTGGAAACGCTTTCACAGTTCGTGAAAAGGCTCCATATGGTGCATTATGATTCACATTAGAGCTGTCTGTTATTCTACTCTTTGGACTTCTACTGTACACTAACACTGTAAATAACACTTCTGTTTACTCTGAACTCAAGCATTAGCTGAAGACAGTCAGCAGTATATGAACTCTGTACAGTAAAGAAGAGGCACAGAGAGAGAGAGAAAGCGAAACAAGGTGAGAGTGAGTCTTTTCAAAAGACATTTTCTTTAAAGCTTTATTCGTTCCAGCTTAAAAAAAGAAAGAAAGAAGTAATGTTCACTCGATGCCGTGTGCCTTTCTGCAGTTGGCTTTCCCCCAGTAGATTCGGCCTTTATTTATTCAACAAAGCTCCGGCGCGTTCTGCGGATCGCAAAGACAATACATTAACAATGTGCAAAAGAGCAACAACACCTTTTAAATAATGTACGCCTTCAGAGCATCTAAAGCTAATATTCTTCATCTCATGCGCAGACTCTTTCACTGCGAGACCTGCGTTTGCTTGTCTTTCCTCCCTCGTTTGTGTTTGCTTTTCCCAGCTCGTTCTGGTGAGTGTGCCAGACAGTGTTTGTTTGTGTTTGAATGAGTCTTGCATGTGGTTGTCGCTGTGTGTAAATGATGAGTGTGTCAGCGTCTATGTATGGTGGCATGTCATAATACAGCTGATACCCAGGCTATTAACTTGTTGACACTTTGGGGTCAGTTTGACAGAGGCCTAATGCTCAGTGTGACAGAGTGGAACCTCTTCATTATCCCCAATGTAATGGTCTCATCGCTGAAGGCTTTCTTCTCCTCTCTCTCCATCTCCGTCTCTCTCCCTCGCGTTCCCCTCATTCCTAATTTGTAGCATGGTTCAGTTCGGCAACATTCTCCTTATTTCCTTCACCTATATCCTTCCTCATCCCTCATTCATGTCTGGTTCTCTTGCTCAGCATCCTGTCCTGGTCCTCTGGCCTTCATTATTCACCCTCCATCTTTCATTTCTCTCCTTTGGCTCATCACTTTATCTTTTACTCTCTTTCTTCCTGATTATCTCTCTCTCTCTCTCTCGGTTGTTCATACATTCACCACCACATTTTCTCCTTCTCTGCTCAGCTATCCTTTATTCCTTCTGCAATATCTAAAAGAATCTCACAAAAGCTGTCAAGAACAAGTCTGAGTCATATTTCACCCCAAAACCCAGAAGCGATTAATGCCACTTTGCTAACTTCTGCTAGACTTGGCCACTAAATTACAACCATACAGTCTCCAAAACCCCACCCAGCCAAAGTGAAAATAATGTCAGAATACAAAAATATAAATGGTCCTTAAAATAGGCTTCATTTCTGTTATGCGAGAATTTGTATTTCAATATTTGTTTCTTTTGCTTTTGTGCTTAAATGTGATCTGGAAATTTTTTCATGAGATCTTCCTGCTCATTTTCTATCTGTGTGTGTGACTGCAATTTTGACCCGCCTTCATTTCCACCTTCTTTTCCCTTTCAATTTGTATTCCTCCTCTCCACCTCCCTCCTCTTCTCTAATTCTCTCCTCTCTCCCCTCCCTCTATTTTTTCCACTTTATTACTTTCTTCGATTATCCACTCCTATCTTCCCCACTCAATACTTTCATTTCATGCTCCTCTCCTCTAATCTTTCACCCAATTTCTTCCTCGTTTGCTCTTGTCTTCCTGTTTTCTCTATTTT
Organism: Rutilus rutilus; assembly: GCF_951802725.1. NCBI lineage: Eukaryota > Metazoa > Chordata > Actinopteri > Cypriniformes > Leuciscidae > Rutilus > Rutilus rutilus. The sequence continues at coordinate 6,999,035 of NC_140219.1, forward strand.
AAGAGGATGTCCCATGCTTGCCTCACTCTGTCTGCCTCTCTTTCACAGTCTTCTCAGGTTTTCTCACCTCATTGTAACGTTTTCTCACCTCATTGTAACGTTTTCTCACCTCATTGTAACGTTTTCTCACCTCATTTTAAGGTTTTCTCACCTCATATCCACGTTTTCTCTCTGGGAGCAGCTCCAGTCAGTTGAAAAGTTCCCTAGCGTTTACCTCTACAGACTTTTCAGGTGAATCCATGGGTGAATCTCACAAAGAAATGTCTGGCTCATATTTCACACAGATATTGAAAGAATAAAATAAGAAACTAAATTAATAAACTTTGATTAAAAACGTTGATGTTGGCTTGACAAAGCCTTGTCTGAAAGTTTGAAAAACCTTTAAAAAGCTTGAAGTTTGCACATTTTACTCAGTCAATAAGATGTTATCAACATGTTCTAACACATTGCTAACATGTTTTAGCAAATTGCTAGCATATTTTAAGACATTTTAGCAAGTTCTTAACTTGTTTTACTCTGCACATTGCTAGCATGATTTAACATGTTCCTAGCATGATTTAACATGTTTCTAACATGATTAACACATTGCTATTGTTTCTAGCATGATTTAGCACATTGCTAACATGTTTTAGCATGTTTTAGCATGATTAAGCATGTTGTTAGCCTGTTTCTAGCATTATTTAACACATTGACAGCATGTTGCAAGCATGATTTAACACTTTGCTATCATGTTTCTCGCATGATTTAACATGTTGCTAACATGATTTAGTATTGTACTAGCATGTTGTTAGCATGATTTAACATTGTTAGCATGATTTAACACATTGCTAGCATGCTTCTACCATGATTTATCACATTGCTTATGTTTTAGCATGTTTCTAGCATGATTTAACACATTGCTTGTTTGTTTCTCGCATGATTTAACGCATTGTTAACATGTTTTAAGATGTTGCTAGCAATGATTTAACACATTGCTAACATGTTTTAAGATGTTGCTAGCACAATTTGGCACATTGCTGGCATGTTTCTTGCATGAATTTACACATTACTACCATGATGTAGTACGGTTTTAGCAAGTTGCTAACATGATTTAACAAGTTAACACGTTTTAAAATGTTGCTAGCATGATTTAGCATTTTAGTAGCATGTGTTAGCAGCACATAAGCCTACTTACATGTTTCTGCATGTTGATAGATTTTTTTGATTTTTTATCTTTTTGATCATATAAATAAAGCCTTAGTGAGCATAATAGACCTCTTTCAAAAACAAACTTTTGGCCGGTTTACGTCACAATAGAGAACAATAGGTGCTCGTCGTTTCATGCCGACTTTAACCGTTTTTGTAAGATCTTTTCATCCTCATCCATTTCTGTTGTACTGCAAACCACAGTTTCCCAGGGGAAAAACTGAGCCCAATCTACTGAACTGACCGGGAAATGCTTTTAACTTCGGATACCCTTTCACATGCCACTACATGCGCACTTAAGAAAAAAAATGATGGCATAAACAATTGAAAACATGCTGTCTTGGCACAGCTAATACACTCTCTCACGCACATACACACACACACACACTTGATCTGTTTTCATCTGTGCTCCATCATTCTGTCATAGCATCCCTCCATCTCTGCAGGAGTGTATTTGCTGATGCCTGCAGACGTAATTTACTACGCCTCATTCCCACATGCCGGCTGACTCACAACTTATTCACCGCAAACTTACCTTCATAAATGCTTTCTTGTAAGTTTGTCGTATTGTGAGCCCACTGGATGCTCAGAAGTTGCTCTTTAATGACTCCGGAGACACAAGTTGTGTTTAATTGAAATATCAACTTAGTCTCAGATGTTTATTCTTAGGAAAATTATAGTAAATGTGTTATATAGTTGACATACACGGTGAGTAGACTGCAAAAAAAGTTTTGTTTTCTTGGACAAATATCTAAATATTCTTAAAACAAGATACATTTACTTGAGAAATTATTTAAGATATAAAATCTTATGCTTTAAGATATTACATTTGATCATTTTATGACTTTTAGGATATTACATTTCATGTAGTGTGTAATATCCTAAAAATCATAAATGCAGTTATTTTCTTGTCTTCAAAAACAAAGAACCGATTCTGAAATGCCTGAAATGAGTGGTCCGTCATTCCAGTCTTACTTCCTGCTAAAACCTACACAGGTTTTTAACAAATAATGCCAGGCTATGGTCTTCATTGACTGCCCTCAAACAACGTCTACTTTGTAATCGAAGCTGAGGCCTGGAAAGAGTTTGGTTCATGTTGTCGACATGTCGAGAACTGCTCTGCAAAAGCAAATTCTCTTTGCATGGAGAGGCTTCTCACTGCAGAGCCTCTCTGGATAACAACGCGTAACTCTATCCCTCCATCCATTAGATCCACAGAGGTGGAGCTGGACTCGGTCAAGCTCCACCCATGACATCCAGGGAGGTGGAGCTGGATGACATTCGACTCTGCAGTGAGCGCCACTTGTTTGCATGCACTTCCAAAGGATGTGGATTCCGCTTGTATTGATACGGTAAAACACATGCCATCATAACTGTTCTTATCACTGTGCATACATCTATGGTACAGTTAGATGTGGTAATGGCTGTTTCATTTCCAACATATACTGTAAGCGGTAGACCAATCATAACAGACTGGGCCATCTGACTAATCAGAGCAGAGTAGATCAATCACAACAAACTGGGCCATCTGACCAATCAGAGCAGAGTATTAATCACGACAAACTGGGTCATCTGACCAATCAGAGCAGGATTAATCACGACAAACTGGGTCATCTGACCAATCAGAGCAGAGTAGATCAATCACAATAAACTGGGCCATCTGATCAATCATAGCTGAATGTAGGTTCTTCTCAGAAAGGAGAGGTTTTTAGAGAACGAATCCTTTATCAAGCCGTTCCAGACACTGTGAGAAAAGAGGTGATACTGCAATGTATATTATGAGAAAATTAAAGTGTTTTTTTTACCTTGAGTGCAAGTAAACCTATTGTAGGAGACTCCAAAACAAACTTGGGAACCTTTTGAAATGGCATAATAGGGGCACTTTAAGAATAAGATATTTGTACTAAAAAAAAATATATATATATATATATATATATATATATATATATATTTGCATTTAATTTGATCGTGGTCTAGGATAAACAATTGAGATATGAAAGAGATCTCATTTGTGATTGGATTTGTTTGTGCACTTTAGCTCGTTTCTTTCTCTCACGCACATGCAAACAACAGGTACAGCTGCACAGATGGCTTTATCCATCAACCCAATATGATCACATAGCTTTGACAGGCCACAGTTGACTGACACAGTTGACGGACACCTACATTAACCAATCAGACTCCCTGCCCCCCTTCCCACTCCCTGTGCGTCCTCTGCAGCCAGAGTTCTGTCACCTCCCTGGACTCAGCGGAGCTAATACATCATGTGGCGGTCCGTGTGGCTGTCCTGCATGCGTGAGTCGTAAATGTATAGATCAGGACGGGTGACAGTCTCACGGCCCTGCGGTAAAAACCTCACGGCATGATGGATGTGGACTCCAGAGGAAACCGCTATCAATCAAAAGCACAACAGGGAACAGCAGTTCTGCTTGACGTGGGTTTTTGTGCAACAAGACTCTAATTAGAGGATGAGATACAGGAGATATCAGATCACTTGCAGCCAAAAACTACTTTCTGGATCAGTAGTTCTGTCTTTTCTCGTTAAAATATTTACACTAGTTAAAAATGTACACTACCGTTCAGTAGTGACTAAAAGAAGTCTTAAGGCTGCATTTATATGATCAACAGCATCATTACTCCAGTCTTCAGTGTCACATGATCCTTCAGAAATCATTATTATATGCTGATTTGCTGCTCAAGAGAGATTTCTTGTTATTATTATCAATGATGAAAATAGTTGTGCTGCCCAAATTTGTGGTGAATATTTTTTTTTTAAATATATATTTTTTTGTTACATTATAAGTCTGGAGTCTGGAGACATGAGTACCTTGTTTCCTAAAGGGCCTAATTTGTATTTTGATCTGAAAAATACTTTTATTTTTATTTTTTTATTGGTTGGTATGCTGATTGCCCATGTCTTTCATCAGGTGTGAATGTTTACTTTGTGACTGTAAAATCCCTTGATATTTGTTCTTATTGCCTGATGAAGACTTTGTTCGTACAAAACATTGCAATATATCAGTTTTATGGGAGCAGATAAAGCAGTGTGCCTTTTTTTTTTTTTTTTGAAGAAGAAAACGAGACTTCAAAAATATGTTTTATCTGACACAGTTTTGCTTCTCAAGTAAATATGTCTTGTTTTAGGGGTGTTTTGATGTTTTACTAACCAGACAAAATACTGATTAAAGTGCCCCTATTATACTATTTTAAAATTTTCTAATGTTGTTTTGGAGTCTCCTACAACAGTTTTACATACATCGATGGTTAAATAATCATAATATACATTTGCACATCACCACATTTTCAATGATTCTCAAATGACTCGTCAGATGAATCAATCTCTCTAAATCCCTCCTTTCCGCGAGCTACTCTGCTCTGATTGGCCAGACGGCTCAGTCTGTTGTGATTGGTCTACCGCGTAAAGTGCACGCGTCGAAAACAAAAACACCCATTGCTATTAACTACGTCAGCTCTGCTTGTCCTGAGGCTTCCTACACCGTAAACTAAACACACTAACGAACAATGACATCGATTTTACCATATCAATCTGAGCGCGAGTCCGATGATAAAACACTGGAATAACTAGTCATTCAACCCGAACCTCAATCGCAAGGACGACTCGAGCAGGACGTTTCTCAGTGATATGCTACTTAGTTTGAGGTACATTATGAGATGTTGCAACTGTAATTCCTCACCATCAGCATTAAAGGAGAACTCCGGTCAATTTTAACATTGAGCTAATTTTTTTGTACATTTGGAGTGCTGTCAATACAGAGAACAACGACAAAAATCGGTGTTGCCTACACCGAGTTATTCTATTTTTAAAATTTGCACCCTATTGACTTCAATGGGGCAAGTAGTAAGCCTGCTTTTTAGCCTCTTAACATCCTTTAAGTGTCATTACAAGTGCACAGAAAATGTGAGTGATTCCTTCCGAGTGAACACGGGTGGATCTGACTGCAGTAGATGTTAGAGATATTAATAAAAATGAAGTTAATTCAGCCAGCGCTCATACCTTTGTTTACATCCTGTTTTCGGTGGAAGGCCATAGTAATCGATTGTCGAGTTCACGCGCATAGGTTTAGTACCTATGATCACGCGCGTGAACTCGACAATCGATTACTATGGCCTTCCACCGAAAACAGGATGTAAACAAAGGTATGAGCGCTGGCTGAATTAACTTCATTTTTATTAATATCTCTAACATCTACTGCAGTCAGATCCACCCGTGTTCACTCGGAAGGAATCACTCACATTTTCTGTGCACTTGTAATGACACTTAAAGGATGTTAAGAGGCTAAAAAGCAGGCTTACTACTTGCCCCATTGAAGTCAATAGGGTGCAAATTTTAAAAATAGAATAACTCGGTGTAGGCAACACCGATTTTTGTCGTTGTTCTCTGTATTGACAGCACTCCAAATGTACAAAAAAATTAGCTCAATGTTAAAATTGACCGGAGTTCTCCTTTAACAAGTGCATGTCCATCAACAAACCGATTATTTTACTTGTACTAATTTATTTACAGAGTATTTTTCTAATATATTGCGGTGAACACATGGAAACTGTATCGATAACAGTGCATGTATGCAATACGTTAGCCGAGCTCAAGTCTTAATGACTGATGTAACCTAAACGTTGGTAAAACAAAGCTTGCTCCATGCTTAATCTTTCCTCAAAGTAGTGAGAAGAACGACAGACAATCTGCATTAATAGACAGTCTTAGGTAATAGTGGCACAGCTGATTAGCAGAAGTATTTCAGTAAGACAGTAATAATGTGAGTTAGCCAGTTTGCAGGAGATCAACACAATATAAAACTCAAAACTAAGTATATTGAACACCATCTTTCAAGAGCAAGCGGTTTGCGAATCCTGCATTGAACTCTGAGATTTGAGAAGAAGTCGTCAGTAAAATAAAGGGAACACAGCAAAAGTTTAGGATTATACTGCTGGTATAGTGGTGAAGATGAACTTTAACCACTGATTCTTCACATGCTTGTCACATGCTGGCTTTACCTTCACATTGTAGAGCACAGCTTCTTCTCGACATGAGGTTGAAGTTTTCCCTGGTGTCTGCGCGGATACCAGGGTATCCGTGCAATATGTTAATGTTGCGTCTTGATGTCACAACGAAACGGCTTATGACTCGTTTGAAAAACGATTCATTTCATTGACTCAGAGTCGACTGCGACTCTTACTTTTGAAAGACAATAACTTTATATACGGTGCACTTTCAGATTTAAAACTTTGCAGGATGTTTTCACTTAGAGCTGTTACACACTACATGAAAGGTCATTTTCAAAAATCCATAATAGGGACCAACAGAGATGGAGCTGTGATATGCTGCCTATGTGTGTTTATGTCCACTGTACAGCGCCAGCCATATGTCAGCATTCTGTGGTCACATCTGTCGAAGGGGGCACTCACAGATTGGGAGTGTGTGAATGTGTGTGCATAGAGAGAAAGAGAAAAAGAGAGAGAGAGAGAGATTCCTGAGCCCTATACGCCTGCCATATCTCATATTCATGTCTCTTTCTGTCACCTGTTCATTTGTATGGCTGTGACAGATCTCATTATGGCTTTGGCACCGCTTCAGCCCGTCTTGCCAGTGCAGCATTCTGGGAGGGAATTTTCAATGTGTGCACTTGTTCTGCATCGCGTGTGCACACACACGCCCGCCCGCATCACCAATTACTGCCGTTGTCCGCTGTTACAAACATGACAGAAAGAATAGCATTAATTATGTACACCGATAGCGCAGTTTGAGCATGTTGACGCCGTCAGTTGCCGGGAGTGTTTTAATTGTCGATTAGCTAACTAGGGACTAATTAGCGGGAAAATATATTAGTACCATCTGTCTTGCGAATGTCAGGAATATTGTCATGCTGCAAGACAATGATTAGTAACAGTGTGCATTTGACCTGCAGGCTGCTACACCTCCAGGTAGGGTTAATATCAGTGACAAGGTTAACCTGGTGACAGAGCGTTGATGTGTAGAGTGAGTTTAATGTAAACACTTCAAACTAGATGACCATGGGTTGAAAGATTTTAGGGTTAGGGTCAGACTTAGGGACTTGAGCAATATTCTTGTTTAAATAATCTCCTGTCCAGATTTTAGGGGTAATGATTATGATGATCAAACTATGTATTTATTTTGGCATGTGCTTGTATATCTCACATCGGTTCCCGGCGGATCAAAATGAGGGGAAATGGGTTTAAATATATACAAACACATGAAGCATGCCAAAAAAAAAAAAAAAAAAATATATATATATATATATATATATATATATATATATATTATACAAAGTTCTGGCATGAAACTCTAGATGGTGCAGGCTAATAGGTCCTTTACTCACCTGTTCATAATCACATCGTTATCTATAGGGCACAGCTGATTGGTTCCTGCTGTATCAGTAGCCAATGAGCTCGCTGCTCAACCTTCAAATACTTAGATAGCATTTGCCTTAGCAGTGCAGCACGCTTTCAGAAACCCTCCATCTTCCCAAGCTCCACCTGTGTCATGTATGTATTGGGAGTAGCAAGTCCCGTACTTGCTCTGCAGCAGCAGCAGCAGCAACAGCTTAGCAAATCTATCCCACCAAGACCAAACATACAACAGTGTCATACCCATTACCATGCCAATCACTCCGAAAGCTGTCATGACAGAAATATATAAATTATTATTATTATTATTATGTATAATAAGGTCATTATTTGAACCCAGTCCCCAAAAGTCCACTGGGTTCACTGGGATTATTTTTTAGATAACACACTTTAGACTTATTTAAGGTAGATCAGTGCATCAATTGAATGAAAAGAAGTATTGCTCTTGTTTGGTGTATTTAAATATATAGTTAGGACCAATTATCCTTCAAGTACTAAAAGAATCATTAATAAGAATCATTAAGGAACCGTAACAGCTCAGTGGATTCAGAGTCAGAATCGTTAAATTCCTCAAGATAACGTCCTTAATGGTATGTCTGTTAAAAATAATTTCTGACTCGCTTTTTGGGAAATGTTGTGAAGTGCAGCGTCTGGAAATGTGTGTTAAGGTAATGGCTGTTAACGCAGTGTTCTGCATTGTGAAGAGCGCATTTGATAACGTCAGACGGATAATGTATGAAGTGTCAGGGAAGATGATTTGCTATCATCTTCTCATCCCTCCGCGGTGCATATGGCCCTTATTGATTAAGATTAAACCCTCATCCTTTCTGCTTATTAAAATATTGATCAGGGAGCAGAGAGCAGCCAACGGGGGAGTCCAAAATGGAACTGTGTGTGAGTGTGTTTGAGAGAGAAAGAGATTTTTGAGTGAGGATTTGCGTATACTCTTGTTGTCAGATCTTTTGTTGTTGTTGTTGTTGTTGTTGGACAATAAAATGATACAATGACACTTATTAAAATGGTGTTATTAATTGTACAGTGAAAGCCAAACAGATGGGAATGACAATGATAAACAACACTGTGTGTGTGTATGTCTTGAGACAAGTTAAAGTGTGTTGGTGTGAGAATGTGTGAGTGTGTAAATGTGTCATTGTGGGTCTGTGTTTAATCTATGTGGACAAATCAGTACCATAGTATTACCACAGGTTTTTAAGAGAAAGTACCATGACAATGCCGTGATTTGCAGAATCATCATAATTCTATAGTTTTTTTTGTTTTTTTGTTATGGTACCATGGTAATACCATGTTTTTTCTGAACATGTGTCATTATAATTTGTTGTTGTTTTGGACATGCACCTAGTAAGTTTTTTTTTTGGGATATGTTGCCATAGTAATACCAGGTTTTTAGAAATGTTCCATGGTTATTCCATGGTATTTTCATGATGTATGTAGAAAAAGTATAAAAAATGTACCATGGTGTATTTCAGTGTACTATGGTAATACCTCTGATTCCAGTAATATTGCATATTTTTTGGATATAGTACAATTGTTACCCGGCATAGTCAATTTATCTGAAAGAGATGAATACTCTTATTCAGTAAGGTTGCATTAAATTGATCAAAAGTGACAGTAAAGACATTTATAATGTTATAAAAGATTTCTATTTCAAATAAATGCTGGTCTTTTGAGCTTGCTTTTCATCACAAAGTCCTGAAAAAGATATATGACAGTTTCCACAAAAATATTAAGCAGCACATTTGTTTTCAACATTGATAATAATAAGAAATGTTTCTTAAACACCAAATCAGGATCATGTGACACTGAAGACTGGAGTAACAATGCTGAAAATTCAGCTTTACATTAATAAATGACATTTAAATTGACTTTTTACTGTATTTTTGATCAAATAAATGCAGCCTTGGTAAGCACAAGAGACTTCTTTAAAAGCATTTTTAATCATGACAACTCACTGAATAATTTTAGCATATTATTGAATATGGCAATGTTAATGTATTTGGTCTTGACGAACCAGATCTGTTACGCTGCTGAGCAAGTATGGACTGGCCACTGCTAATAAATGCACAGACACATTGCTGTGAGCATGTAAGATTACATGTTACATGCATGTAACATTAACACGTTGGTTAATGATGTCACGCAGGTGGTGGAGTAATAACTTAATTTAATGAATCGGTTTGAGATCAAATCATTGCCAGATTTTTTTTGCCTTACATTACGGACACTAATTCTCATTTTTCTGTTATTTTGCCTTATTGCCTGATTCAATCATAGGCTCGCTCTTACATATGCTACTAGAGCACATACGCACATGTGCACTCTTCAAAAACTAATCTCTTGACAAACTAAAAGACGTAAATGACATTTGTATATATTCGAAATAAGATATAGATTATACTGAATGTCAGCTTGCTTATTTGGCTCAAGATAAGGACTTATTGAGTCCACATGTCATGCAAACAAGAAACAATGCTTCTAACCACAGGTAGAGAGCTGTCGTTCCAACTACACAACACTGTGATGCTGTTAGCAAATGTTCGGTGGTTGAACTATACTGATAACGACGGAACTTGCGACCATAGTTGGCTAACAATGCTTTTGGGAAACGCACCCCTGATTGCTTGTAGACTACCTGTAAAGGACCCATCAGCCTGCGCTGTCTAGAGTTTCATGACTGAAATGGATATTTTTTTAAATCCTATACATTTGAATGGTAGTATACTGTACCTTGGAGTACCATATAAATACCATGGTACATGAATATGGAAGTAGTTTAAATAGCATAGTGGTCAGTGCACTGATATTCATTGTTTTTCAGCTTATTGTGACACTCAAGTCCCGGGTCGTCAAACTTTCTTGATACTATACTGTCCTATCATAATAAAAAAATCTTTTATAATCTTTTATAATGTTATAAAAGATTTCTATTTCAAATAAAGGCTGTTCTTTTGAGCTTGCTTTTCATCTCAAAGTCCTGAAAAAGGACTCTGATCTCTCATCATTGGGGTGGGGCAACGGATTTCGACAGCTGAACTATTTGCCGTCGGATTCTGTTCCCCCTATGTTTCTTACAAAATGAGGTTCTAATATTTATCAAATAGAAGTAAACTAATAACCCCAGTAGACTAGTGGTCAGTGCACTGACATTCATTGTTTATCAGCTTATTTCAACCCGAGTTCAAGTCCCGGGTCGTCAAATTTTCTTGATACTATACTGTCCTATCATGATAAAAGGCAAAAAAAAAATATATATATATTCTTTAAACTGATGCAAGTTAAGCTCCATCCACAAACAAAATAGAATCAGCATTTTTCAAGTCATTACATCAACACCTCTCATAATGGGAGTGGGGGAACAGAATCCGACAGCTGTTTTTTGCTGTCGTATTCTGTTCCCCCCATATTTCTGACACACTGAGGTTCTAATATTTATCAAATTGATGCTGTTTAAGCTCCATCCACACACAGAATAGAATAAGCTTATTTTAAGGCAATACATCAACATCTCACATCACTGGGGTGGGGGAACGGATTTCGACAGCTGAACTATTTGCCGTCGGATCCTGTTCCCCCTATGTTTCTTACACAATGAGGTTCTAATATTTATCAAATTGAAGTAAGTTACTAGACCCAAGAGCCTAGTGGTCAGTGCACTGACCTTCGTTGTTTATCAGCTTATTTCAACCTGAGTTCAAGTCCCGCATCGTTGAACTTTCTTGATACTATTATAATAAAAGGCAAAAAAAAACAAAAAAAAAAACTTTAAACTGATGCAAGTTAAGCTCCATCCACACACAAAATAGAATAAGCATATTTTAAGCCAATACATCAACATCTCTCTTCATTGGGGTGGGGGAATGGATTTCGACAGCTGAAATATTTTCCGTCGGATTCTGTTCCCCCTATGTTTCTTACAAAATGAGGTTCTAATATTTATCACATTGAAGTAAATTAATGGCCCCAGTAGACTAGTGGTCAGTGCACTGACATTCATTGATTATCAGCTTATTTCAACCCGAGTTCAAGTCCCGGGTTGTCAAATTTTCTTGATACTATACTGTCCTATCATGATAAAAGGCAAAAAAAAAATATATATATTCTTTAAACTGATGCAAGTTAAGCTCCATCCACACACAAAATAGAATCAGCATTTTTTTAGGCCATTACATCAACACCTCTCATAATGGGAGTGGGGCAACGGATTCCGACAGCTGTTTTTTTTGCCGTCGTATTCTGTTCCCCCCATATTTCTGACACACTGAGGTTCTAATATTTACCAAATTGATGCTGTTTAAGCTCCATCCACACACAGAATAGAATAAGCATATTTTAAGGCAATACATCAACATCTCTCATCATTGGGGTGGAGGAACGGATTTCGACAGCTGAACTATTTGCCGTCGGATTCTGTTCCCCCTATGTTTCTTACACAATGAGGTTCTAATATTTATCACATTGAAGTAAATTAATGGCCCCAGTAGACTAGTGGTCAGTGCACTAACTTTCTTTTTTTTTCAGCTTATCGCGACAAGGGATCAAGTCCCGGGTTGTCGAAATTTGTTGATACTATACTGTCCTATCATGATAAAAGGCAAAAAAAAAAAAAAATTTTATTTAAACTGATGCAAGTTAAGCTCCATTCACACACAAAATAGAATCAGCATTTTTTAAGTCATTACATCAACACCTCTCATCATTGGGGTGGGGGAACAGATTTCGACAGCTGAACTTTTTGCCGTCGGATTCTGTTTCTTACACAATGAGATTCTAATATTTATCAAATTGATGCTGTTTAAGCTCCATCCACACACAGAATAGAATAAGCATATTTTAAGCCAATACATCAACATCTCTCATCACTGGGGTGGGGGAACGGATTTCGACAGCTGAACTATTTGCCGTCGGATTCTGTTCCCCCCATATTTCTGACACACTGAGGTTCTAATATTTGTCAAATTGATGCTGTTTAAGCTCCATCCACACACAGAATAGAATCAGCATTTTTCAAGTCATTACATCAACACCTCTCATAATGGGAGTGGGGGAACGGATTCTGACAACTGTTTTTCTTTTTGCCGTCGGATTCTGTTCCCCCCATATTTCTGACACACTAAGGTTCTTATATTTATCAAACTGATGCTGTTTAAGCTCCATACACTCACAAAAATAGAATCAGCATTTTTTAAGCCATTACATCAACACCTCTCATAATGGGAGTGGGGGAACGGATTTCGACAGCTGAACTATTTGCCGTCGGATTCCGTTCCCCCTATGTTTCTTACACAATAAGGTTCTAATATTTATCAAATTGAAGGAAGTTACTAGTTTCAATAGCCTAGTTGTCAGTACCCTGGCAATATTTTTTTTAGCTTTGGGCAACCCGAGTTCAAGTCCAGGGTCGTCGAACTTTCTTGATACTATACTTTCCTATCATAATAAAGGGCAAAAAATATATTCTTTAAACTGATGCAGGTTAAGCTCCATCCACACGCAAAATAGAATCAGCATTTTTTAAGTCATTACATCAACACCTCTCATAATGGGAGTGGGGGAACGGATTCCGACAGTTGTTTTTTTGCCATCGGATTCCGTTCCCCCTATGTTTCTTACACAATAAGGTTCTAATATTTATCAAATTGAAGGAAGTTACTAGTCTCAATAGCCTAGTGGTCAGTACCCTGGCAACATTTTTTTTAGCTTTGGGCAACCCGAGTTCAAGTCCAGGGTCGTCGAACTTTCTTGATACTATACTTTCCTATCATAATAAAAGGCAAAAAATATATTCTTTAAACTGATGCAAGTTAAGCTCCATCCACACACAAAATAGAATCAGCATTTTTTAAGTCATTACATCAACACCTCTCATAATGGGAGTGGGGGAACGGATTCCGACAGCTGTTTTTTTGCCGTCGGATTCCGTTCCCCCTATGTTTCTTACACAATAAGGTTCTAATATTTATTAAATTGTAGTATTTTGTTAGCCTCAATAGCCTAGTGGTCAGTCCCCTGACAATATGTTTTTTTAGCTTTGGGGCGACCCGAGTTCAAGTCCCGGGTCATCGAACTTTCTTGATACTATACTTTCCTATCATAATAAAAGGCAAAAAATATATTCTTTAAACTGATGCAAGTTAAGCTCCATCCACACACAAAATAGAATCAGCATTTTTTAAGTCATTACATGAACACCTCTCATAATGGGAGTGGTGGAACGGATTTCGACAGCTGAACTATTTGCCGTCGGATTCCGTTCCCCCTATGTTTCTTACACAATAAGGTTCTAATATTTATCAAATTGAAGGAAGCTACTAGTCTCAATAGCCTAGTGGTCAGTACCCTAGCAATATTTTTTTCAGCTTTGGGCAACCCGAGTTCAAGTCCAGGGTCGTCGAACTTTCTTGATACTATACTTTCCTATCATAATAAAAGGCAAAAAATATATTCTTTAAACTGATGCAAGTTAAGCTCCATCCACACACAAAATAGAATCAGCATTTTTTAAGTCATTACATCAACACCTCTCATAATGGGAGTGGGGGAACGGATTCCGACAGCTGTTTTTTTGCCGTCGGAATCCGTTCCCCCTATGTTTCTTACACAATAAGGTTCTAATATTTATTAAATTGTAGCATTTTGTTAGCCTCAATAGCCTAGTGGTCAGTCCCCTGACAATGTTTTTTTTGCTTTGGGGCGACCCGAGTTCAAGTCCCGGGTCATCGAACTTTCTTGATACTATACTTTCCTATCATAATAAAAGGCAAAAAATATATTCTTTAAACTGTTGCAAGTTAAGCTCCATCCACACACAAAATAGAATTAGCATTTTTTAAGTCATTACATCAACACCTCTCATAATGGGAGTGGGGGAACGGATTTCGACAGCTGAACTATTTGCCGTCGGATTCCGTTCCCCCTATGTTTCTTACACAATAAGGTTCTAATATTTATCAAATTGAAGGAAGTTACTAGTCTCAATAGCCTAGTTGTCAGTACCCTGACAATATTTATTTTTGCTTTGGGCAACCCGAGTTCAAGTCCAGGGTCGTCGAACTTTTTTGATACTATACTTTCCTATCATAATAAAAGGTAAAAAATATATTCTTTAAACTGATGCAAGTTAAGCTCCATCCACACACAAAATAGAATCAGCATTTTTTAAGTCATTACATCAACACCTCTCATAATGGGAGTGGGGGAACGGATTCCGACAGCTGTTTTTTTGCCGTCGGATTCCGTTCCCCCTATGTTTCTTACACAATAAGGTTCTAATATTTATCAAATTGAAGGAAGATACTAGTCTCAATAGCCTAGTGGTCAGTACCCTGGCAATATTTTTTTTAGCTTTGGGCAACCCGAGTTCAAGTCCAGGGACGTCGAACTTTCTTGATACTATACTTTCCTATCATAATAAAAGGCAAAAAATATATTCTTTAAACTGTTGCAAGTTAAGCTCCATCCACACGCAAAATAGAATCAGCATTTTTTAGTCATTACATCAACACCTCTCATAATGGGAGTGGGGGAACGGATTCCGACAGCTGTTTTTTTGCCGTCGGATTCCGTTCCCCCTATGTTTCTTACACAATAAGGTTCTAATATTTATTAAATTGTAGCATTTTTCTAGCCTCAATAGCCTAGTGGTCAGTACCCTGGCAATTTTTTTTTTTTCTTTGGGCAACCCGAGTTCAAGTCCAGGGTCGTCGAACTTTCTTGATACTATACTTTCCTATCATAATAAAAGGCAAACAATATATTCTTTAAACTGATGCAGGTTAAGCTCCATCCACACGCAAAATAGAATCAGCATTTTTTAAGTCATTACATCAACACCTCTCATAATGGGAGTGGGGGAACGGATTCCGACAGCTGTTTTTTGCCGTCGGATTCCGTTCCCCCTATGTTTCTTACACAATATGGTTCTAATATTTATCAAATTGAAGGAAGTTACTAGTCTCAATAGCCTAGTGGTCAATCCCCTGACAATGTTTTTTTTGCTTTGGGGCGACCCGAGTTCAAGTCCCGGGTCATCGAACTTTCTTGATACTATACTTTCCTATCATAATAAAAGGCAAAAAATATATTCTTTAAACTGTTGCAAGTTAAGCTCCATCCACACACAAAATAGAATCAGCATTTTTTAAGTCATTACATCAACACCTCTCATAATGGGAGTGGGGGAACGGATTTCGACAGCTGTTTTTTTGCCGTCGGATTCCGTTCCCCCTATGTTTCTTACACAATAAGGTTCTAATATTTATTAAATTGTAGCATTTTGCTAGCCTCAATAGCCTAGTGGTCAGTCCCCTGACAATTTTTTTTTTTGCTTTGGGGCGACCCGAGTTCAAGTCCAGGGTCGTCGAACTTTCTTGATACTTTCCTATCATAATAAAAGGCAAAAAATATATTCTTTAAACTGTTGCAAGTTAAGCTCCATCCACACACAAAATAGAATCAGCATTTTTTAAGTCATTACATCAACACCTCTCATAATGGGAGTGGGGGAACGGATTTCGACAGCTGAACTATTTGCCGTCGGATTCCGTTCCCCCTATGTTTCTTACACAATAAGGTTCTAATATTTATCAAATTGAAGGAAGTTACTAGTCTCAATAGCCTAGTTGTCAGTACCCTGGCAATATTTTTTTTAGCTTTGGGCAACCCGAGTTCAAGTCCAGGGTCGTCGAACTTTCTTGATACTATACTTTCCTATCATAATAAAAGGCAAAAAATATATTCTTTAAACTGTTGCAAGTTAAGCTCCATCCACACACAAAATAGAATCAGCATTTTTTAAGTCATTACATCAAGACCTCTCATAATGGGAGTGGGGGAACGGATTTCGACAGCTGAACTATTTGCCGTCGGATTCCGTTCCCCCTATGTTTCTTACACAATAAGGTTCTAATATTTTTCAAATTGAAGGAAGTTACTAGTCTCAATAGCCTAGTTGTCAGTACCCTGGCAATTTTTTTTTAGCTTTGGGCAACCCGAGTTCAAGTCCCGGATCATCGAACTTTCTTGATACTATACTTTCCTATCATAATAAAAGGCAAAAAATATATTCTTTAAACTGATGCAAGTTAAGCTCCATCCACACGCAAAATAGAATCAGCATTTTTTAGTCATTACATCAACACCTCTCATAATGGGAGTGGGGGAACGGATTCCGACAGCTGTTTTTTTGCCGTCGGATTCCGTTCCCCCTATGTTTCTTACACAATAAGGTTCTAATATTTATTAAATTGTAGCATTTTTCTAGCCTCAATAGCCTAGTGGTCAGTACCCTGGCAATTTTTTTTTTTTGCTTTGGGCAACCCGAGTTCAAGTCCAGGGTCGTCGAACTTTCTTGATACTATACTTTCCTATCATAATAAAAGGCAAACAATATATTCTTTAAACTGATGCAGGTTAAGCTCCATCCACACGCAAAATAGAATCAGCATTTTTTAAGTCATTACATCAACACCTCTCATAATGGGAGTGCGGGAACGGATTCCGACAGCTGTTTTTTTGCCGTCGGATTCCGTTCCCCCTATGTTTCTTACACAATAAGGTTCTAATATTTATCAAATTGAAGGAAGTTACTAGTCTCAATAGCCTAGTGGTCAGTCCCCTGACAATGTTTTTTTTGCTTTGGGGCGACCCGAGTTCAAGTCCCGGGTCATCGAACTTTCTTGATACTATACTTTCCTATCATAATAAAAGGCAAAAAATATATTCTTTAAACTGATGCAAGTTAAGCTCCATCCACACACAAAATAGAATCAGCATTTTTTAAGTCATTACATCAACACCTCTCATAATGGGAGTGGGGGAACGGATTCCGACAGCTGTTTTTTTGCCATCGGATTCCGTTCCCCCTATGTTTCTTACACAATAAGGTTCTAATATTTATTAAATTGTAACATTTTGCTAGCCTCAATAGCCTAGTGGTCAGTCCCCTGACAATTTTTTTTTTTGCTTTGGGGCGACCCGAGTTCAAGTCCCGGGTCATCAAACTTTCTTGATACTATACTTTCCTATCATAATAAAAGGCAAAAAATATATTCTTTAAACTGTTGCAAGTTAAGCTCCATCCACACACAAAATAGAATCAGCATTTTTTAAGTCATTACATCAACACCTCTCATAATGGGAGTGGGGGAACGGATTTCGACAGCTGTTTTTTTGCCGTCGGATTCCGTTCCCCCTATGTTTCTTACACAATAAGGTTCTAATATTTATTAAATTGTAGCATTTTGCTAGCCTCAATAGCCTAGTGGTCAGTCCCCTGACAATTTTTTTTTTTGCTTTGGGGCGACCCGAGTTCAAGCCCAGGGTCGTCGAACTTTCTTGATACTTTCCTATCATAATAAAAGGCAAAAAATATATTCTTTAAACTGTTGCAAGTTAAGCTCCATCCACACACAAAATAGAATCAGCATTTTTTAAGTCATTACATCAACACCTCTCATAATGGGAGTGGGGGAACGGATTTCGACAGCTGAACTATTTGCCGTCGGATTCCGTTCCCCCTATGTTTCTTACACAATAAGGTTGTAATATTTATCAAATTGAAGGAAGTTACTAGTCTCAATAGCCTAGTTGTCAGTACCCTGGCAATAAACTTTCTTGATACTATACTTTCCTATCATAATAAAAGGCAAAAAATATATTCTTTAAACTGTTGCAAGTTAAGCTCCATCCACACACAAAATAGAATCAGCATTTTTTAAGTCATTACATCAAGACCTCTCATAATGGGAGTGGGGGAACGGATTTCGACAGCTGAACTATTTGCCGTCGGATTCCGTTCCCCCTATGTTTCTTACACAATAAGGTTCTAATATTTATTAAATTGTAGCATTTTGCTAGCCTTAATAGCCTAGTGGTCAGTACCCTGGCAATTTTTTTTTTTGCTTTGGGCAACCCGAGTTCAAGTCCAGGGTCGTCGAACTTTCTTGATACTATACTTTCCTATCATAATAAAAGGCAAAAAATATATTCTTTAAACTGATGCAAGTTAAGCTCCATCCACACACAAAATAGAATCAGCATTTTTTAAGTCATTACATCAACACCTCTCATAATGGGAGTGGGGGAACGGATTCCGACAGCTGTCTTTTTGCCGTCGGATTCCGTTCCCCCTATGTTTCTTACACAATAAGGTTCTAATATTTTTCAAATTGAAGGAAGTTACTAGTCTCAATAGCCTAGTTGTCAGTACCCTGGCAATTTTTTTTTAGCTTTGGGCAACCCGAGTTCAAGTCCAGGGTCGTCGAACTTTCTTGATACTATACTTTCCTATCATAATAAAAGGCAAAAAATATATTCTTTAAACTGATGCAAGTTAAGCTCCATCCACACACAAAATAGAATCAGCATTTTTTAAGTCATTACATCAACACCTCTCATAATGGGAGTGGGGGAACGGATTCCGACAGCTGTTTTTTTGCCGTCGGATTCCGTTCCCCCTATGTTTCTTACACAATAAGGTTCTAATATTTATTAAATTGTAGCATTTTGCTAGCCTCAATAGCCTAGTGGTCAGTCCCCTGACAATTTTATTTTTTGCTTTGGGGCGACCCGAGTTCAAGTCCCGGGTCATCGAACTTTCTTGATACTATACTTTCCTATCATAATAAAAGGCAAAAAATATATTCTTTAAACTGTTGCAAGTTAAGCTCCATCCACACACAAAATAGAATCAGCATTTTTTAAGTCATTACATCAACACCTCTCATAATGGGAGTGGGGGAACGGATTTCGACAGCTGAACTATTTGCCGTCGGATTCCGTTCCCCCTATGTTTCTTACACAATAAGGTTCTAATATTTTTCAAATTGAAGGAAGTTACTAGTCTCAGTACCCTAGTTGTCAGTACCCTGGCAATTTTTTTTTAGCTTTGGGCAACCCGAGTTCAAGTCCAGGGTCGTCGAACTTTCTTGATACTATACTTTCCTATCATAATAAAAGGCAAAAAATATATTCTTTAAACTGATGCAAGTTAAGCTCCATCCACACACAAAATAGAATCAGCATTTTTTAAGTCATTACATCAACACCTCTCATAATGGGAGTGGGGGAACGGATTCCGACAGCTGTTTTATTGCCGTCGGATTCCGTTCCCCCTATGTTTCTTACACAATAAGGTTCTAATATTTATTAAATTGTAACATTTTGCTAGCCTCAATAGCCTAGTGGTCAGTACCCTGGCAATTTTTTTTTTTGCTTTGGGCAACCCGAGTTCAAGTCCAGGGTCGTCGAACTTTCTTGATACTATACTTTCCTATCATAATAAAAGGCAAAAAATATATTCTTTAAACTGATGCAAGTTAAGCTCCATCCACACACAAAATAGAATCAGCATTTTTTAAGCCATTACATCAACACCTCTCATAATGGGAGTGGGGGAACGGATTCCGACAGCTGTTTTTTTGCCGTCGGATTCCGTTCCCCCTATGTTTCTTACACAATAAGGTTCTAATATTTATCAAATTGAAGAAAGATACTAGTCTCAATAGCCTAGTGGTCAGTACCCTGGCAATATTTTTTTTAGCTTTGGGCAACCCGAGTTCAAGTCCAGGGTCGTCGAACTTTCTTGATACTATACTTTCCTATCATAATAAAAGGCAAAAAATATATTCTTTAACCTGATGCAAGTTAAGCTCCATCCACACACAAAATAGAATCAGCATTTTTTAAGTCATTACATCAACACCTCTCATAATGGGAGTGGGGGAACGGATTCCGACAGCTGTTTTATTGCCGTCGGATTCCGTTCCCCCTATGTTTCTTACACAATAAGGTTCTAATATTTATTAAATTGTAGCATTTTGTTAGCCTCAATAGCCTAGTGGTCAGTCCCCTGACAATATGTTTTTTTTGCTTTGGGGCGACCCGAGTTCAAGTCCCGGGTCATCGAACTTTCTTGATACTATACTTTCCTATCATAATAAAAGGCAAAAAATATATTCTTTAAACTGTTGCAAGTTAAGCTGCAGCCACACACAAAATAGAATCAGCATTTTTTAAGCCATTACATCAACACCTCTCATAATGGGAGTGGGGGAACGGATTTCGACAGCTGAACTATTTGCCGTCGGATTCCGTTCCCCCTATGTTTCTTACACAATAAGGTTCTAATATTTTTCAAATTGAAGGAAGTTACTAGTCTCAATAGCCTAGTTGTCAGTACCCTGGCAATTTTTTTTTAGCTTTGGGCAACCCGAGTTCAAGTCCAGGGTCGTCGAACTTTCTTGATACTATACTTTCCTATCATAATAAAAGGCAAAAAATATATTCTTTAAACTGATGCAAGTTAAGCTCCATCCACACACAAAATAGAATCAGCATTTTTTAAGTCATTACATCAACACCTCTCATAATGGGAGTGGGGGAACGGATTCCGACAGCTGTTTTTTTGCCGTCGGATTCCGTTCCCCCTATGTTTCTTACACAATAAGGTTCTAATATTTATCAAATTGAAGGAAGTTACTAGTCTCAATAGCCTAGTGGTCAGTACCCTGGCAATATTTTTTTTAGCTTTGGGCAACCCGAGTTCAAGTCCAGGGTCGTCGAACTTTCTTGATACTATACTTTCCTATCATAATAAAAGGCAAAAAATATATTCTTTAAACTGATGCAAGTTAAGCTCCATCCACACACAAAATAGAATCAGCATTTTTTAAGTCATTACATCAACACCTCTCATAATGGGAGTGGGGGAACGGATTCCGACAGCTGTTTTTTTGCCGTCGGATTCCGTTCCCCCTATGTTTCTTACACAATAAGGTTCTAATATTTATTAAATTGTAGCATTTTGTTAGCCTCAATAGCCTAGTGGTCAGTCCCCTGACAATATGTTTTTTTATGCTTTGGGGCGACCCGAGTTCAAGTCCCGGGTCATCGAACTTTCTTGATACTATACTTTCCTATCATAATAAAAGGAAAAAAATATATTCTTTAAACTGTTGCAAGTTAAGCTCCATCCACACACAAAATAGAATCAGCATTTTTTAAGTCATTACATCAACACCTCTCATAATGGGAGTGGGGGAACGGATTTCGACAGCTGAACTATTTGCCGTCGGATTCCGTTCCCCCTATGTTTCTTACACAATAAGGTTCTAATATTTATTAAATTGTAGCATTTTGCTAGCCTCAATAGCCTAGTGGTCAGTACCCTGGCAATATTTTTTTCAGCTTTGGGCAACCCGAGTTCAAGTCCAGGGTCGTCGAACTTTCTTGATACTATACTTTCCTATCATAATAAAAGGCAAAAAATATATTCTTTAAACTGTTGCAAGTTAAGCTCCATCCACACACAAAATAGAATCAGCATTTTTTAAGTCATTACATCAAGACCTCTCATAATGGGAGTGGGGGAACGGATTTCGACAGCTGAACTATTTGCCGTCGGATTCCGTTCCCCCTATGTTTCTTACACAATAAGGTTCTAATATTTTTCAAATTGAAGGAAGTTACTAGTCTCAATAGCCTAGTTGTCAGTACCCTGGCAATTTTTTTTTAGCTTTGGGCAACCCGAGTTCAAGTCCAGGGTCGTCGAACTTTCTTGATACTATACTTTCCTATCATAATAAAAGGCAAAAAATATATTCTTTAAACTGATGCAAGTTAAGCTCCATCCACACGCAAAATAGAATCAGCATTTTTTAGTCATTACATCAACACCTCTCATAATGGGAGTGGGGGAACGGATTCCGACAGCTGTTTTTTTGCCGTCGGATTCCGTTCCCCCTATGTTTCTTACACAATAAGGTTCTAATATTTATTAAATTGTAGCATTTTTCTAGCCTCAATAGCCTAGTGGTCAGTACCCTGGCAATTTTTTTTTTTGCTTTGGGCAACCCGAGTTCAAGTCCAGGGTCGTCGAACTTTCTTGATACTATACTTTCCTATCATAATAAAAGGCAAACAATATATTCTTTAAACTGATGCAGGTTAAGCTCCATCCACACGCAAAATAGAATCAGCATTTTTTAAGTCATTACATCAACACCTCTCATAATGGGAGTGCGGGAACGGATTCCGACAGCTGTTTTTTTGCCGTCGGATTCCGTTCCCCCTATGTTTCTTACACAATAAGGTTCTAATATTTATCAAATTGAAGGAAGTTACTAGTCTCAATAGCCTAGTGGTCAGTCCCCTGACAATGTTTTTTTTGCTTTGGGGCGACCCGAGTTCAAGTCCCGGGTCATCGAACTTTCTTGATACTATACTTTCCTATCATAATAAAAGGCAAAAAATATATTCTTTAAACTGATGCAAGTTAAGCTCCATCCACACACAAAATAGAATCAGCATTTTTTAAGTCATTACATCAACACCTCTCATAATGGGAGTGGGGGAACGGATTCCGACAGCTGTTTTTTTGCCATCGGATTCCGTTCCCCCTATGTTTCTTACACAATAAGGTTCTAATATTTATTAAATTGTAACATTTTGCTAGCCTCAATAGCCTAGTGGTCAGTCCCCTGACAATTTTTTTTTTTGCTTTGGGGCGACCCGAGTTCAAGTCCCGGGTCATCAAACTTTCTTGATACTATACTTTCCTATCATAATAAAAGGCAAAAAATATATTCTTTAAACTGTTGCAAGTTAAGCTCCATCCACACACAAAATAGAATCAGCATTTTTTAAGTCATTACATCAACACCTCTCATAATGGGAGTGGGGGAACGGATTTCGACAGCTGTTTTTTTGCCGTCGGATTCCGTTCCCCCTATGTTTCTTACACAATAAGGTTCTAATATTTATTAAATTGTAGCATTTTGCTAGCCTCAATAGCCTAGTGGTCAGTCCCCTGACAATTTTTTTTTTTGCTTTGGGGCGACCCGAGTTCAAGCCCAGGGTCGTCGAACTTTCTTGATACTTTCCTATCATAATAAAAGGCAAAAAATATATTCTTTAAACTGTTGCAAGTTAAGCTCCATCCACACACAAAATAGAATCAGCATTTTTTAAGTCATTACATCAACACCTCTCATAATGGGAGTGGGGGAACGGATTTCGACAGCTGAACTATTTGCCGTCGGATTCCGTTCCCCCTATGTTTCTTACACAATAAGGTTGTAATATTTATCAAATTGAAGGAAGTTACTAGTCTCAATAGCCTAGTTGTCAGTACCCTGGCAATATTTTTTTTAGCTTTGGGCAACCCGAGTTCAAGTCCAGGGTCGTCGAACTTTCTTGATACTATACTTTCCTATCATAATAAAAGGCAAAAAATATATTCTTTAAACTGTTGCAAGTTAAGCTCCATCCACACACAAAATAGAATCAGCATTTTTTAAGTCATTACATCAAGACCTCTTATAATGGGAGTGGGGGAACGGATTTCGACAGCTGAACTATTTGCCGTCGGATTCCGTTCCCCCTATGTTTCTTACACAATAAGGTTCTAATATTTTTCAAATTGAAGGAAGTTACTAGTCTCAATAGCCTAGTTGTCAGTACCCTGGCAATTTTTTTTTAGCTTTGGGCAACCCGAGTTCAAGTCCAGGGTCGTCGAACTTTCTTGATACTATACTTTCCTATCATAATAAAAGGCAAAAAATATATTCTTTAAACTGATGCAAGTTAAGCTCCATCCACACACAAAATAGAATCAGCATTTTTTAAGTCATTACATCAACACCTCTCATAATGGGAGTGGGGGAACGGATTCCGACAGCTGTTTTTTTGCCGTCGGATTCCGTTCCCCCTATGTTTCTTACACAATAAGGTTCTAATATTTATTAAATTGTAGCATTTTGCTAGCCTCAATAGCCTAGTGGTCAGTCCCCTGACAAATTTTTTTTTTGCTTTGGGGCGACCCGAGTTCAAGTCCCGGGTCATCGAACTTTCTTGATACTATACTTTCCTATCATAATAAAAGGCAAAAAATATATTCTTTAAACTGTTGCAAGTTAAGCTCCATCCACACACAAAATAGAATCAGCATTTTTTAAGTCATTACATCAACACCTCTCATAATGGGAGTGGGGGAACGGATTTCGACAGCTGAACTATTTGCCGTCGGATTCCGTTCCCCCTATGTTTCTTACACAATAAGGTTCTAATATTTTTCAAATTGAAGGAAGTTACTAGTCTCAGTAGCCTAGTTGTCAGTACCCTGGCAATTTTTTTTTAGCTTTGGGCAACCCGAGTTCAAGTCCAGGGTCGTCGAACTTTCTTGATACTATACTTTCCTATCATAATAAAAGGCAAAAAATATATTCTTTAAACTGATGCAAGTTAAGCTCCATCCACACACAAAATAGAATCAGCATTTTTTAAGTCATTACATCAACACCTCTCATAATGGGAGTGGGGGAACGGATTCCGACAGCTGTTTTTTTGCCGTCGGAATCCGTTCCCCCTATGTTTCTTACACAATAAGGTTCTAATATTTATTAAATTGTAGCATTTTGCTAGCCTTAATAGCCTAGTGGTCAGTACCCTGGCAATTTTTTTTTTTGCTTTGGGCAACCCGAGTTCAAGTCCAGGGTCGTCGAACTTTCTTGATACTATACTTTCCTATCATAATAAAAGGCAAAAAATATATTCTTTAAACTGATGCAAGTTAAGCTCCATCCACACACAAAATAGAATCAGCATTTTTTAAGTCATTACATCAACACCTCTCATAATGGGAGTGGGGGAACGGATTCCGACAGCTGTCTTTTTGCCGTCGGATTCCGTTCCCCCTATGTTTCTTACACAATAAGGTTCTAATATTTTTCAAATTGAAGGAAGTTACTAGTCTCAATAGCCTAGTTGTCAGTACCCTGGCAATTTTTTTTTAGCTTTGGGCAACCCGAGTTCAAGTCCAGGGTCGTCGAACTTTCTTGATACTATACTTTCCTATCATAATAAAAGGCAAAAAATATATTCTTTAAACTGATGCAAGTTAAGCTCCATCCACACACAAAATAGAATCAGCATTTTTTAAGTCATTACATCAACACCTCTCATAATGGGAGTGGGGGAACGGATTCCGACAGCTGTTTTTTTGCCGTCGGATTCCGTTCCCCCTATGTTTCTTACACAATAAGGTTCTAATATTTATTAAATTGTAGCATTTTGCTAGCCTCAATAGCCTAGTGGTCAGTCCCCTGACAATTTTATTTTTTGCTTTGGGGCGACCCGAGTTCAAGTCCCGGGTCATCGAACTTTCTTGATACTATACTTTCCTATCATAATAAAAGGCAAAAAATATATTCTTTAAACTGTTGCAAGTTAAGCTCCATCCACACACAAAATAGAATCAGCATTTTTTAAGTCATTACATCAACACCTCTCATAATGGGAGTGGGGGAACGGATTTCGACAGCTGAACTATTTGCCGTCGGATTCCGTTCCCCCTATGTTTCTTACACAATAAGGTTCTAATATTTTTCAAATTGAAGGAAGTTACTAGTCTCAGTACCCTAGTTGTCAGTACCCTGGCAATTTTTTTTTAGCTTTGGGCAACCCGAGTTCAAGTCCAGGGTCGTCGAACTTTCTTGATACTATACTTTCCTATCATAATAAAAGGCAAAAAATATATTCTTTAAACTGATGCAAGTTAAGCTCCATCCACACACAAAATAGAATCAGCATTTTTTAAGTCATTACATCAACACCTCTCATAATGGGAGTGGGGGAACGGATTCCGACAGCTGTTTTTTTGCCGTCGGATTCCGTTCCCCCTATGTTTCTTACACAATAAGGTTCTAATATTTATTAAATTGTAACATTTTGCTAGCCTCAATAGCCTAGTGGTCAGTCCCCTGACAATTTTTTTTTTTGCTTTGGGGCGACCCGAGTTCAAGTCCCGGGTCATCAAACTTTCTTGATACTATACTTTCCTATCATAATAAAAGGCAAAAAATATATTCTTTAAACTGTTGCAAGTTAAGCTCCATCCACACACAAAATAGAATCAGCATTTTTTAAGTCATTACATCAACACCTCTCATAATGGGAGTGGGGGAACGGATTTCGACAGCTGTTTTTTTGCCGTCGGATTCCGTTCCCCCTATGTTTCTTACACAATAAGGTTCTAATATTTATTAAATTGTAGCATTTTGTTAGCCTCAATAGCCTAGTGGTCAGTCCCCTGACAATTTTTTTTTTTGCTTTGGGGCGACCCGAGTTCAAGTCCAGGGTCGTCGAACTTTCTTGATACTTTCCTATCATAATAAAAGGCAAAAAATATATTCTTTAAACTGTTGCAAGTTAAGCTCCATCCACACACAAAATAGAATCAGCATTTTTTAAGTCATTACATCAACACCTCTCATAATGGGAGTGGGGGAACGGATTTCGACAGCTGAACTATTTGCCGTCGGATTCCGTTCCCCCTATGTTTCTTACACAATAAGGTTCTAATATTTATCAAATTGAAGGAAGTTACTAGTCTCAATAGCCTAGTTGTCAGTACCCTGGCAATATTTTTTTTAGCTTTGGGCAACCCGAGTTCAAGTCCAGGGTCGTCGAACTTTCTTGATACTATACTTTCCTATCATAATAAAAGGCAAAAAATATATTCTTTAAACTGTTGCAAGTTAAGCTCCATCCACACACAAAATAGAATCAGCATTTTTTAAGTCATTACATCAAGACCTCTCATAATGGGAGTGGGGGAACGGATTTCGACAGCTGAACTATTTGCCGTCGGATTCCGTTCCCCCTATGTTTCTTACACAATAAGGTTCTAATATTTTTCAAATTGAAGGAAGTTACTAGTCTCAATAGCCTAGTTGTCAGTACCCTGGCAATTTTTTTTTAGCTTTGGGCAACCCGAGTTCAAGTCCAGGGTCGTCGAACTTTCTTGATACTATACTTTCCTATCATAATAAAAGGCAAAAAATATATTCTTTAAACTGATGCAAGTTAAGCTCCATCCACACACAAAATAGAATCAGCATTTTTTAAGTCATTACATCAACACCTCTCATAATGGGAGTGGGGGAACGGATTCCGACAGCTGTTTTTTTGCCGTCGGATTCCGTTCCCCCTATGTTTCTTACACAATAAGGTTCTAATATTTATTAAATTGTAGCATTTTGCTAGCCTCAATAGCCTAGTGGTCAGTCCCCTGACAAATTTTTTTTTTGCTTTGGGGCGACCCGAGTTCAAGTCCCGGGTCATCGAACTTTCTTGATACTATACTTTCCTATCATAATAAAAGGCAAAAAATATATTCTTTAAACTGTTGCAAGTTAAGCTCCATCCACACACAAAATAGAATCAGCATTTTTTAAGTCATTACATCAACACCTCTCATAATGGGAGTGGGGGAACGGATTTCGACAGCTGAACTATTTGCCGTCGGATTCCGTTCCCCCTATGTTTCTTACACAATAAGGTTCTAATATTTTTCAAATTGAAGGAAGTTACTAGTCTCAGTAGCCTAGTTGTCAGTACCCTGGCAATTTTTTTTTAGCTTTGGGCAACCCGAGTTCAAGTCCAGGGTCGTCGAACTTTCTTGATACTATACTTTCCTATCATAATAAAAGGCAAAAAATATATTCTTTAAACTGATGCAAGTTAAGCTCCATCCACACACAAAATAGAATCAGCATTTTTTAAGTCATTACATCAACACCTCTCATAATGGGAGTGGGGGAACGGATTCCGACAGCTGTTTTTTTGCCGTCGGATTCCGTTCCCCCTATGTTTCTTACACAATAAGGTTCTAATATTTATTAAATTGTAGCATTTTGCTAGCCTTAATAGCCTAGTGGTCAGTACCCTGGCAATTTTTTTTTTTGCTTTGGGCAACCCGAGTTCAAGTCCAGGGTCGTCGAACTTTCTTGATACTATACTTTCCTATCATAATAAAAGGCAAAAAATATATTCTTTAAACTGATGCAAGTTAAGCTCCATCCACACACAAAATAGAATCAGCATTTTTTAAGTCATTACATCAACACCTCTCATAATGGGAGTGGGGGAACGGATTCCGACAGCTGTCTTTTTGCCGTCGGATTCCGTTCCCCCTATGTTTCTTACACAATAAGGTTCTAATATTTTTCAAATTGAAGGAAGTTACTAGTCTCAATAGCCTAGTTGTCAGTACCCTGGCAATTTTTTTTTAGCTTTGGGCAACCCGAGTTCAAGTCCAGGGTCGTCGAACTTTCTTGATACTATACTTTCCTATCATAATAAAAGGCAAAAAATATATTCTTTAAACTGATGCAAGTTAAGCTCCATCCACACACAAAATAGAATCAGCATTTTTTAAGTCATTACATCAACACCTCTCATAATGGGAGTGGGGGAACGGATTCCGACAGCTGTTTTTTTGCCGTCGGATTCCGTTCCCCCTATGTTTCTTACACAATAAGGTTCTAATATTTATTAAATTGTAGCATTTTGCTAGCCTCAATAGCCTAGTGGTCAGTCCCCTGACAATTTTATTTTTTGCTTTGGGGCGACCCGAGTTCAAGTCCCGGGTCATCGAACTTTCTTGATACTATACTTTCCTATCATAATAAAAGGCAAAAAATATATTCTTTAAACTGTTGCAAGTTAAGCTCCATCCACACACAAAATAGAATCAGCATTTTTTAAGTCATTACATCAACACCTCTCATAATGGGAGTGGGGGAACGGATTTCGACAGCTGAACTATTTGCCGTCGGATTCCGTTCCCCCTATGTTTCTTACACAATAAGGTTCTAATATTTTTCAAATTGAAGGAAGTTACTAGTCTCAGTACCCTAGTTGTCAGTACCCTGGCAATTTTTTTTTAGCTTTGGGCAACCCGAGTTCAAGTCCAGGGTCGTCGAACTTTCTTGATACTATACTTTCCTATCATAATAAAAGGCAAAAAATATATTCTTTAAACTGATGCAAGTTAAGCTCCATCCACACACAAAATAGAATCAGCATTTTTTAAGTCATTACATCAACACCTCTCATAATGGGAGTGGGGGAACGGATTCCGACAGCTGTTTTATTGCCGTCGGATTCCGTTCCCCCTATGTTTCTTACACAATAAGGTTCTAATATTTATTAAATTGTAACATTTTGCTAGCCTCAATAGCCTAGTGGTCAGTACCCTGGCAATTTTTTTTTTTGCTTTGGGCAACCCGAGTTCAAGTCCAGGGTCGTCGAACTTTCTTGATACTATACTTTCCTATCATAATAAAAGGCAAAAAATATATTCTTTAAACTGATGCAAGTTAAGCTCCATCCACACACAAAATAGAATCAGCATTTTTTAAGCCATTACATCAACACCTCTCATAATGGGAGTGGGGGAACGGATTACGACAGCTGTTTTTTTGCCGTCGGATTCCGTTCCCCCTATGTTTCTTACACAATAAGGTTCTAATATTTATCAAATTGAAGAAAGATACTAGTCTCAATAGCCTAGTGGTCAGTACCCTGGCAATATTTTTTTTAGCTTTGGGCAACCCGAGTTCAAGTCCAGGGTCGTCGAACTTTCTTGATACTATACTTTCCTATCATAATAAAAGGCAAAAAATATATTCTTTAACCTGATGCAAGTTAAGCTCCATC
Source organism: Rutilus rutilus (assembly GCF_951802725.1). Taxonomy (NCBI): domain Eukaryota; kingdom Metazoa; phylum Chordata; class Actinopteri; order Cypriniformes; family Leuciscidae; genus Rutilus; species Rutilus rutilus. The sequence continues at coordinate 7,029,119 of NC_140219.1, forward strand.
CACACACAAAATAGAATCAGCATTTTTTAAGTCATTACATCAACACCTCTCATAATGGGAGTGGGGGAACGGATTCCGACAGCTGTTTTATTGCCGTCGGATTCCGTTCCCCCTATGTTTCTTACACAATAAGGTTCTAATATTTATTAAATTGTAGCATTTTGTTAGCCTCAATAGCCTAGTGGTCAGTCCCCTGACAATATGTTTTTTTTGCTTTGGGGCGACCCGAGTTCAAGTCCCGGGTCATCGAACTTTCTTGATACTATACTTTCCTATCATAATAAAAGGCAAAAAATATATTCTTTAAACTGTTGCAAGTTAAGCTGCAGCCACACACAAAATAGAATCAGCATTTTTTAAGCCATTACATCAACACCTCTCATAATGGGAGTGGGGGAACGGATTTCGACAGCTGAACTATTTGCCGTCGGATTCCGTTCCCCCTATGTTTCTTACACAATAAGGTTCTAATATTTTTCAAATTGAAGGAAGTTACTAGTCTCAATAGCCTAGTTGTCAGTACCCTGGCAATTTTTTTTTAGCTTTGGGCAACCCGAGTTCAAGTCCAGGGTCGTCGAACTTTCTTGATACTATACTTTCCTATCATAATAAAAGGCAAAAAATATATTCTTTAAACTGATGCAAGTTAAGCTCCATCCACACACAAAATAGAATCAGCATTTTTTAAGTCATTACATCAACACCTCTCATAATGGGAGTGGGGGAACGGATTCCGACAGCTGTTTTTTTGCCGTCGGATTCCGTTCCCCCTATGTTTCTTACACAATAAGGTTCTAATATTTATCAAATTGAAGGAAGTTACTAGTCTCAATAGCCTAGTGGTCAGTACCCTGGCAATATTTTTTTTAGCTTTGGGCAACCCGAGTTCAAGTCCAGGGTCGTCGAACTTTCTTGATACTATACTTTCCTATCATAATAAAAGGCAAAAAATATATTCTTTAAACTGATGCAAGTTAAGCTCCATCCACACACAAAATAGAATCAGCATTTTTTAAGTCATTACATCAACACCTCTCATAATGGGAGTGGGGGAACGGATTCCGACAGCTGTTTTTTTGCCGTCGGATTCCGTTCCCCCTATGTTTCTTACACAATAAGGTTCTAATATTTATTAAATTGTAGCATTTTGTTAGCCTCAATAGCCTAGTGGTCAGTCCCCTGACAATATGTTTTTTTATGCTTTGGGGCGACCCGAGTTCAAGTCCCGGGTCATCGAACTTTCTTGATACTATACTTTCCTATCATAATAAAAGGAAAAAAATATATTCTTTAAACTGTTGCAAGTTAAGCTCCATCCACACACAAAATAGAATCAGCATTTTTTAAGTCATTACATCAACACCTCTCATAATGGGAGTGGGGGAACGGATTTCGACAGCTGAACTATTTGCCGTCGGATTCCGTTCCCCCTATGTTTCTTACACAATAAGGTTCTAATATTTATTAAATTGTAGCATTTTGCTAGCCTCAATAGCCTAGTGGTCAGTACCCTGGCAATATTTTTTTCAGCTTTGGGCAACCCGAGTTCAAGTCCAGGGTCGTCGAACTTTCTTGATACTATACTTTCCTATCATAATAAAAGGCAAAAAATATATTCTTTAAACTGTTGCAAGTTAAGCTCCATCCACACACAAAATAGAATCAGCATTTTTTAAGTCATTACATCAAGACCTCTCATAATGGGAGTGGGGGAACGGATTTCGACAGCTGAACTATTTGCCGTCGGATTCCGTTCCCCCTATGTTTCTTACACAATAAGGTTCTAATATTTTTCAAATTGAAGGAAGTTACTAGTCTCAATAGCCTAGTTGTCAGTACCCTGGCAATTTTTTTTTAGCTTTGGGCAACCCGAGTTCAAGTCCAGGGTCGTCGAACTTTCTTGATACTATACTTTCCTATCATAATAAAAGGCAAAAAATATATTCTTTAAACTGATGCAAGTTAAGCTCCATCCACACGCAAAATAGAATCAGCATTTTTTAGTCATTACATCAACACCTCTCATAATGGGAGTGGGGGAACGGATTCCGACAGCTGTTTTTTTGCCGTCGGATTCCGTTCCCCCTATGTTTCTTACACAATAAGGTTCTAATATTTATTAAATTGTAGCATTTTTCTAGCCTCAATAGCCTAGTGGTCAGTACCCTGGCAATTTTTTTTTTTGCTTTGGGCAACCCGAGTTCAAGTCCAGGGTCGTCGAACTTTCTTGATACTATACTTTCCTATCATAATAAAAGGCAAACAATATATTCTTTAAACTGATGCAGGTTAAGCTCCATCCACACGCAAAATAGAATCAGCATTTTTTAAGTCATTACATCAACACCTCTCATAATGGGAGTGCGGGAACGGATTCCGACAGCTGTTTTTTTGCCGTCGGATTCCGTTCCCCCTATGTTTCTTACACAATAAGGTTCTAATATTTATCAAATTGAAGGAAGTTACTAGTCTCAATAGCCTAGTGGTCAGTCCCCTGACAATGTTTTTTTTGCTTTGGGGCGACCCGAGTTCAAGTCCCGGGTCATCGAACTTTCTTGATACTATACTTTCCTATCATAATAAAAGGCAAAAAATATATTCTTTAAACTGATGCAAGTTAAGCTCCATCCACACACAAAATAGAATCAGCATTTTTTAAGTCATTACATCAACACCTCTCATAATGGGAGTGGGGGAACGGATTCCGACAGCTGTTTTTTTGCCATCGGATTCCGTTCCCCCTATGTTTCTTACACAATAAGGTTCTAATATTTATTAAATTGTAACATTTTGCTAGCCTCAATAGCCTAGTGGTCAGTCCCCTGACAATTTTTTTTTTTGCTTTGGGGCGACCCGAGTTCAAGTCCCGGGTCATCAAACTTTCTTGATACTATACTTTCCTATCATAATAAAAGGCAAAAAATATATTCTTTAAACTGTTGCAAGTTAAGCTCCATCCACACACAAAATAGAATCAGCATTTTTTAAGTCATTACATCAACACCTCTCATAATGGGAGTGGGGGAACGGATTTCGACAGCTGTTTTTTTGCCGTCGGATTCCGTTCCCCCTATGTTTCTTACACAATAAGGTTCTAATATTTATTAAATTGTAGCATTTTGCTAGCCTCAATAGCCTAGTGGTCAGTCCCCTGACAATTTTTTTTTTTGCTTTGGGGCGACCCGAGTTCAAGCCCAGGGTCGTCGAACTTTCTTGATACTTTCCTATCATAATAAAAGGCAAAAAATATATTCTTTAAACTGTTGCAAGTTAAGCTCCATCCACACACAAAATAGAATCAGCATTTTTTAAGTCATTACATCAACACCTCTCATAATGGGAGTGGGGGAACGGATTTCGACAGCTGAACTATTTGCCGTCGGATTCCGTTCCCCCTATGTTTCTTACACAATAAGGTTGTAATATTTATCAAATTGAAGGAAGTTACTAGTCTCAATAGCCTAGTTGTCAGTACCCTGGCAATATTTTTTTTAGCTTTGGGCAACCCGAGTTCAAGTCCAGGGTCGTCGAACTTTCTTGATACTATACTTTCCTATCATAATAAAAGGCAAAAAATATATTCTTTAAACTGTTGCAAGTTAAGCTCCATCCACACACAAAATAGAATCAGCATTTTTTAAGTCATTACATCAAGACCTCTTATAATGGGAGTGGGGGAACGGATTTCGACAGCTGAACTATTTGCCGTCGGATTCCGTTCCCCCTATGTTTCTTACACAATAAGGTTCTAATATTTTTCAAATTGAAGGAAGTTACTAGTCTCAATAGCCTAGTTGTCAGTACCCTGGCAATTTTTTTTTAGCTTTGGGCAACCCGAGTTCAAGTCCAGGGTCGTCGAACTTTCTTGATACTATACTTTCCTATCATAATAAAAGGCAAAAAATATATTCTTTAAACTGATGCAAGTTAAGCTCCATCCACACACAAAATAGAATCAGCATTTTTTAAGTCATTACATCAACACCTCTCATAATGGGAGTGGGGGAACGGATTCCGACAGCTGTTTTTTTGCCGTCGGATTCCGTTCCCCCTATGTTTCTTACACAATAAGGTTCTAATATTTATTAAATTGTAGCATTTTGCTAGCCTCAATAGCCTAGTGGTCAGTCCCCTGACAAATTTTTTTTTTGCTTTGGGGCGACCCGAGTTCAAGTCCCGGGTCATCGAACTTTCTTGATACTATACTTTCCTATCATAATAAAAGGCAAAAAATATATTCTTTAAACTGTTGCAAGTTAAGCTCCATCCACACACAAAATAGAATCAGCATTTTTTAAGTCATTACATCAACACCTCTCATAATGGGAGTGGGGGAACGGATTTCGACAGCTGAACTATTTGCCGTCGGATTCCGTTCCCCCTATGTTTCTTACACAATAAGGTTCTAATATTTTTCAAATTGAAGGAAGTTACTAGTCTCAGTAGCCTAGTTGTCAGTACCCTGGCAATTTTTTTTTAGCTTTGGGCAACCCGAGTTCAAGTCCAGGGTCGTCGAACTTTCTTGATACTATACTTTCCTATCATAATAAAAGGCAAAAAATATATTCTTTAAACTGATGCAAGTTAAGCTCCATCCACACACAAAATAGAATCAGCATTTTTTAAGTCATTACATCAACACCTCTCATAATGGGAGTGGGGGAACGGATTCCGACAGCTGTTTTTTTGCCGTCGGAATCCGTTCCCCCTATGTTTCTTACACAATAAGGTTCTAATATTTATTAAATTGTAGCATTTTGCTAGCCTTAATAGCCTAGTGGTCAGTACCCTGGCAATTTTTTTTTTTGCTTTGGGCAACCCGAGTTCAAGTCCAGGGTCGTCGAACTTTCTTGATACTATACTTTCCTATCATAATAAAAGGCAAAAAATATATTCTTTAAACTGATGCAAGTTAAGCTCCATCCACACACAAAATAGAATCAGCATTTTTTAAGTCATTACATCAACACCTCTCATAATGGGAGTGGGGGAACGGATTCCGACAGCTGTCTTTTTGCCGTCGGATTCCGTTCCCCCTATGTTTCTTACACAATAAGGTTCTAATATTTTTCAAATTGAAGGAAGTTACTAGTCTCAATAGCCTAGTTGTCAGTACCCTGGCAATTTTTTTTTAGCTTTGGGCAACCCGAGTTCAAGTCCAGGGTCGTCGAACTTTCTTGATACTATACTTTCCTATCATAATAAAAGGCAAAAAATATATTCTTTAAACTGATGCAAGTTAAGCTCCATCCACACACAAAATAGAATCAGCATTTTTTAAGTCATTACATCAACACCTCTCATAATGGGAGTGGGGGAACGGATTCCGACAGCTGTTTTTTTGCCGTCGGATTCCGTTCCCCCTATGTTTCTTACACAATAAGGTTCTAATATTTATTAAATTGTAGCATTTTGCTAGCCTCAATAGCCTAGTGGTCAGTCCCCTGACAATTTTATTTTTTGCTTTGGGGCGACCCGAGTTCAAGTCCCGGGTCATCGAACTTTCTTGATACTATACTTTCCTATCATAATAAAAGGCAAAAAATATATTCTTTAAACTGTTGCAAGTTAAGCTCCATCCACACACAAAATAGAATCAGCATTTTTTAAGTCATTACATCAACACCTCTCATAATGGGAGTGGGGGAACGGATTTCGACAGCTGAACTATTTGCCGTCGGATTCCGTTCCCCCTATGTTTCTTACACAATAAGGTTCTAATATTTTTCAAATTGAAGGAAGTTACTAGTCTCAGTACCCTAGTTGTCAGTACCCTGGCAATTTTTTTTTAGCTTTGGGCAACCCGAGTTCAAGTCCAGGGTCGTCGAACTTTCTTGATACTATACTTTCCTATCATAATAAAAGGCAAAAAATATATTCTTTAAACTGATGCAAGTTAAGCTCCATCCACACACAAAATAGAATCAGCATTTTTTAAGTCATTACATCAACACCTCTCATAATGGGAGTGGGGGAACGGATTCCGACAGCTGTTTTTTTGCCGTCGGATTCCGTTCCCCCTATGTTTCTTACACAATAAGGTTCTAATATTTATTAAATTGTAACATTTTGCTAGCCTCAATAGCCTAGTGGTCAGTCCCCTGACAATTTTTTTTTTTGCTTTGGGGCGACCCGAGTTCAAGTCCCGGGTCATCAAACTTTCTTGATACTATACTTTCCTATCATAATAAAAGGCAAAAAATATATTCTTTAAACTGTTGCAAGTTAAGCTCCATCCACACACAAAATAGAATCAGCATTTTTTAAGTCATTACATCAACACCTCTCATAATGGGAGTGGGGGAACGGATTTCGACAGCTGTTTTTTTGCCGTCGGATTCCGTTCCCCCTATGTTTCTTACACAATAAGGTTCTAATATTTATTAAATTGTAGCATTTTGTTAGCCTCAATAGCCTAGTGGTCAGTCCCCTGACAATTTTTTTTTTTGCTTTGGGGCGACCCGAGTTCAAGTCCAGGGTCGTCGAACTTTCTTGATACTTTCCTATCATAATAAAAGGCAAAAAATATATTCTTTAAACTGTTGCAAGTTAAGCTCCATCCACACACAAAATAGAATCAGCATTTTTTAAGTCATTACATCAACACCTCTCATAATGGGAGTGGGGGAACGGATTTCGACAGCTGAACTATTTGCCGTCGGATTCCGTTCCCCCTATGTTTCTTACACAATAAGGTTCTAATATTTATCAAATTGAAGGAAGTTACTAGTCTCAATAGCCTAGTTGTCAGTACCCTGGCAATATTTTTTTTAGCTTTGGGCAACCCGAGTTCAAGTCCAGGGTCGTCGAACTTTCTTGATACTATACTTTCCTATCATAATAAAAGGCAAAAAATATATTCTTTAAACTGTTGCAAGTTAAGCTCCATCCACACACAAAATAGAATCAGCATTTTTTAAGTCATTACATCAAGACCTCTCATAATGGGAGTGGGGGAACGGATTTCGACAGCTGAACTATTTGCCGTCGGATTCCGTTCCCCCTATGTTTCTTACACAATAAGGTTCTAATATTTTTCAAATTGAAGGAAGTTACTAGTCTCAATAGCCTAGTTGTCAGTACCCTGGCAATTTTTTTTTAGCTTTGGGCAACCCGAGTTCAAGTCCAGGGTCGTCGAACTTTCTTGATACTATACTTTCCTATCATAATAAAAGGCAAAAAATATATTCTTTAAACTGATGCAAGTTAAGCTCCATCCACACACAAAATAGAATCAGCATTTTTTAAGTCATTACATCAACACCTCTCATAATGGGAGTGGGGGAACGGATTCCGACAGCTGTTTTTTTGCCGTCGGATTCCGTTCCCCCTATGTTTCTTACACAATAAGGTTCTAATATTTATTAAATTGTAGCATTTTGCTAGCCTCAATAGCCTAGTGGTCAGTCCCCTGACAAATTTTTTTTTTGCTTTGGGGCGACCCGAGTTCAAGTCCCGGGTCATCGAACTTTCTTGATACTATACTTTCCTATCATAATAAAAGGCAAAAAATATATTCTTTAAACTGTTGCAAGTTAAGCTCCATCCACACACAAAATAGAATCAGCATTTTTTAAGTCATTACATCAACACCTCTCATAATGGGAGTGGGGGAACGGATTTCGACAGCTGAACTATTTGCCGTCGGATTCCGTTCCCCCTATGTTTCTTACACAATAAGGTTCTAATATTTTTCAAATTGAAGGAAGTTACTAGTCTCAGTAGCCTAGTTGTCAGTACCCTGGCAATTTTTTTTTAGCTTTGGGCAACCCGAGTTCAAGTCCAGGGTCGTCGAACTTTCTTGATACTATACTTTCCTATCATAATAAAAGGCAAAAAATATATTCTTTAAACTGATGCAAGTTAAGCTCCATCCACACACAAAATAGAATCAGCATTTTTTAAGTCATTACATCAACACCTCTCATAATGGGAGTGGGGGAACGGATTCCGACAGCTGTTTTTTTGCCGTCGGATTCCGTTCCCCCTATGTTTCTTACACAATAAGGTTCTAATATTTATTAAATTGTAGCATTTTGCTAGCCTTAATAGCCTAGTGGTCAGTACCCTGGCAATTTTTTTTTTTGCTTTGGGCAACCCGAGTTCAAGTCCAGGGTCGTCGAACTTTCTTGATACTATACTTTCCTATCATAATAAAAGGCAAAAAATATATTCTTTAAACTGATGCAAGTTAAGCTCCATCCACACACAAAATAGAATCAGCATTTTTTAAGTCATTACATCAACACCTCTCATAATGGGAGTGGGGGAACGGATTCCGACAGCTGTCTTTTTGCCGTCGGATTTCGTTCCCCCTATGTTTCTTACACAATAAGGTTCTAATATTTTTCAAATTGAAGGAAGTTACTAGTCTCAATAGCCTAGTTGTCAGTACCCTGGCAATTTTTTTTTAGCTTTGGGCAACCCGAGTTCAAGTCCAGGGTCGTCGAACTTTCTTGATACTATACTTTCCTATCATAATAAAAGGCAAAAAATATATTCTTTAAACTGATGCAAGTTAAGCTCCATCCACACACAAAATAGAATCAGCATTTTTTAAGTCATTACATCAACACCTCTCATAATGGGAGTGGGGGAACGGATTCCGACAGCTGTTTTTTTGCCGTCGGATTCCGTTCCCCCTATGTTTCTTACACAATAAGGTTCTAATATTTATTAAATTGTAGCATTTTGCTAGCCTCAATAGCCTAGTGGTCAGTCCCCTGACAATTTTATTTTTTGCTTTGGGGCGACCCGAGTTCAAGTCCCGGGTCATCGAACTTTCTTGATACTATACTTTCCTATCATAATAAAAGGCAAAAAATATATTCTTTAAACTGTTGCAAGTTAAGCTCCATCCACACACAAAATAGAATCAGCATTTTTTAAGTCATTACATCAACACCTCTCATAATGGGAGTGGGGGAACGGATTTCGACAGCTGAACTATTTGCCGTCGGATTCCGTTCCCCCTATGTTTCTTACACAATAAGGTTCTAATATTTTTCAAATTGAAGGAAGTTACTAGTCTCAGTACCCTAGTTGTCAGTACCCTGGCAATTTTTTTTTAGCTTTGGGCAACCCGAGTTCAAGTCCAGGGTCGTCGAACTTTCTTGATACTATACTTTCCTATCATAATAAAAGGCAAAAAATATATTCTTTAAACTGATGCAAGTTAAGCTCCATCCACACACAAAATAGAATCAGCATTTTTTAAGTCATTACATCAACACCTCTCATAATGGGAGTGGGGGAACGGATTCCGACAGCTGTTTTTTTGCCGTCGGATTCCGTTCCCCCTATGTTTCTTACACAATAAGGTTCTAATATTTATTAAATTGTAACATTTTGCTAGCCTCAATAGCCTAGTGGTCAGTACCCTGGCAATTTTTTTTTTTGCTTTGGGCAACCCGAGTTCAAGTCCAGGGTCGTCGAACTTTCTTGATACTATACTTTCCTATCATAATAAAAGGCAAAAAATATATTCTTTAAACTGATGCAAGTTAAGCTCCATCCACACACAAAATAGAATCAGCATTTTTTAAGCCATTACATCAACACCTCTCATAATGGGAGTGGGGGAACGGATTCCGACAGCTGTTTTTTTGCCGTCGGATTCCGTTCCCCCTATGTTTCTTACACAATAAGGTTCTAATATTTATCAAATTGAAGAAAGATACTAGTCTCAATAGCCTAGTGGTCAGTACCCTGGCAATATTTTTTTTAGCTTTGGGCAACCCGAGTTCAAGTCCAGGGTCGTCGAACTTTCTTGATACTATACTTTCCTATCATAATAAAAGGCAAAAAATATATTCTTTAACCTGATGCAAGTTAAGCTCCATCCACACACAAAATAGAATCAGCATTTTTTAAGTCATTACATCAACACCTCTCATAATGGGAGTGGGGGAACGGATTCCGACAGCTGTTTTATTGCCGTCGGATTCCGTTCCCCCTATGTTTCTTACACAATAAGGTTCTAATATTTATTAAATTGTAGCATTTTGTTAGCCTCAATAGCCTAGTGGTCAGTCCCCTGACAATATGTTTTTTTTGCTTTGGGGCGACCCGAGTTCAAGTCCCGGGTCATCGAACTTTCTTGATACTATACTTTCCTATCATAATAAAAGGCAAAAAATATATTCTTTAAACTGTTGCAAGTTAAGCTGCAGCCACACACAAAATAGAATCAGCATTTTTTAAGCCATTACATCAACACCTCTCATAATGGGAGTGGGGGAACGGATTTCGACAGCTGAACTATTTGCCGTCGGATTCCGTTCCCCCTATGTTTCTTACACAATAAGGTTCTAATATTTTTCAAATTGAAGGAAGTTACTAGTCTCAATAGCCTAGTTGTCAGTACCCTGGCAATTTTTTTTTAGCTTTGGGCAACCCGAGTTCAAGTCCAGGGTCGTCGAACTTTCTTGATACTATACTTTCCTATCATAATAAAAGGCAAAAAATATATTCTTTAAACTGATGCAAGTTAAGCTCCATCCACACACAAAATAGAATCAGCATTTTTTAAGTCATTACATCAACACCTCTCATAATGGGAGTGGGGGAACGGATTCCGACAGCTGTTTTTTTGCCGTCGGATTCCGTTCCCCCTATGTTTCTTACACAATAAGGTTCTAATATTTATCAAATTGAAGGAAGTTACTAGTCTCAATAGCCTAGTGGTCAGTACCCTGGCAATATTTTTTTTAGCTTTGGGCAACCCGAGTTCAAGTCCAGGGTCGTCGAACTTTCTTGATACTATACTTTCCTATCATAATAAAAGGCAAAAAATATATTCTTTAAACTGATGCAAGTTAAGCTCCATCCACACACAAAATAGAATCAGCATTTTTTAAGTCATTACATCAACACCTCTCATAATGGGAGTGGGGGAACGGATTCCGACAGCTGTTTTTTTGCCGTCGGATTCCGTTCCCCCTATGTTTCTTACACAATAAGGTTCTAATATTTATTAAATTGTAGCATTTTGTTAGCCTCAATAGCCTAGTGGTCAGTCCCCTGACAATATGTTTTTTTATGCTTTGGGGCGACCCGAGTTCAAGTCCCGGGTCATCGAACTTTCTTGATACTATACTTTCCTATCATAATAAAAGGCAAAAAATATATTCTTTAAACTGTTGCAAGTTAAGCTCCATCCACACACAAAATAGAATCAGCATTTTTTAAGTCATTACATCAACACCTCTCATAATGGGAGTGGGGGAACGGATTTCGACAGCTGAACTATTTGCCGTCGGATTCCGTTCCCCCTATGTTTCTTACACAATAAGGTTCTAATATTTATTAAATTGTAGCATTTTGCTAGCCTCAATAGCCTAGTGGTCAGTACCCTGGCAATATTTTTTTCAGCTTTGGGCAACCCGAGTTCAAGTCCAGGGTCGTCGAACTTTCTTGATACTATACTTTCCTATCATAATAAAAGGCAAAAAATATATTCTTTAAACTGTTGCAAGTTAAGCTCCATCCACACGCAAAATAGAATCAGCATTTTTTAGTCATTACATCAACACCTCTCATAATGGGAGTGGGGGAACGGATTCCGACAGCTGTTTTTTTGCCGTCGGATTCCGTTCCCCCTATGTTTCTTACACAATAAGGTTCTAATATTTATTAAATTGTAGCATTTTGCTAGCCTCAATAGCCTAGTGGTCAGTCCGCTGACAATTTTTTTTTTTGCTTTGGGGCGACCCGAGTTCAAGTCCAGGGTCGTCGAACTTTCTTGATACTTTCCTATCATAATAAAAGGCAAAAAATATATTCTTTAAACTGTTGCAAGTTAAGCTCCATCCACACACAAAATAGAATCAGCATTTTTTAAGTCATTACATCAAGACCTCTCATAATGGGAGTGGGGGAACGGATTTCGACAGCTGAACTATTTGCCGTCGGATTCCGTTCCCCCTATGTTTCTTACACAATAAGGTTCTAATATTTTTCAAATTGAAGGAAGTTACTAGTCTCAATAGCCTAGTTGTCAGTACCCTGGCAATTTTTTTTTAGCTTTGGGCAACCCGAGTTCAAGTCCAGGGTCGTCGAACTTTCTTGATACTATACTTTCCTATCATAATAAAAGGCAAAAAATATATTCTTTAAACTGATGCAAGTTAAGCTCCATCCACACACAAAATAGAATCAGCATTTTTTAAGTCATTACATCAACACCTCTCATAATGGGAGTGGGGGAACGGATTCCGACAGCTGTTTTTTTGCCGTCGGATTCCGTTCCCCCTATGTTTCTTACACAATAAGGTTCTAATATTTATTAAATTGTAGCATTTTGCTAGCCTCAATAGCCTAGTGGTCAGTACCCTGGCAATTTTTTTTTTTGCTTTGGGCAACCCGAGTTCAAGTCCAGGGTCGTCGAACTTTCTTGATACTATACTTTCCTATCATAATAAAAGGCAAAAAATATATTCTTTAAACTGATGCAAGTTAAGCTCCATCCACACACAAAATAGAATCAGCATTTTTTAAGCCATTACATCAACACCTCTCATAATGGGAGTGGGGGAACGGATTCCGACAGCTGTTTTTTTGCCGTCGGATTCCGTTCCCCCTATGTTTCTTACACAATAAGGTTCTAATATTTATCAAATTGAAGAAAGATACTAGTCTCAATAGCCTAGTGGTCAGTACCCTGGCAATATTTTTTTTAGCTTTGGGCAACCCGAGTTCAAGTCCAGGGTCGTCGAACTTTCTTGATACTATACTTTCCTATCATAATAAAAGGCAAAAAATATATTCTTTAACCTGATGCAAGTTAAGCTCCATCCACACACAAAATAGAATCAGCATTTTTTAAGTCATTACATCAACACCTCTCATAATGGGAGTGGGGGAACGGATTCCGACAGCTGTTTTATTGCCGTCGGATTCCGTTCCCCCTATGTTTCTTACACAATAAGGTTCTAATATTTATTAAATTGTAGCATTTTGTTAGCCTCAATAGCCTAGTGGTCAGTCCCCTGACAATATGTTTTTTTTGCTTTGGGGCGACCCGAGTTCAAGTCCCGGGTCATCGAACTTTCTTGATACTATACTTTCCTATCATAATAAAAGGCAAAAAATATATTCTTTAAACTGTTGCAAGTTAAGCTGCAGCCACACACAAAATAGAATCAGCATTTTTTAAGCCATTACATCAACACCTCTCATAATGGGAGTGGGGGAACGGATTTCGACAGCTGAACTATTTGCCGTCGGATTCCGTTCCCCCTATGTTTCTTACACAATAAGGTTCTAATATTTTTCAAATTGAACGAAGTTACTAGTCTCAATAGCCTAGTTGTCAGTACCCTGGCAATATTTTTTTCAGCTTTGGGCAACCCGAGTTCAAGTCCAGGGTCGTCGAACTTTCTTGATACTATACTTTCCTATCATAATAAAAGGCAAAAAATATATTCTTTAAACTGTTGCAAGTTAAGCTCCATCCACACACAAAATAGAATCAGCATTTTTTAAGTCATTACATCAAGACCTCTCATAATGGGAGTGGGGGAACGGATTTCGACAGCTGAACTATTTGCCGTCTGATTCCGTTCCCCCTATGTTTCTTACACAATAAGGTTCTAATATTTATTAAATTGTATCATTTTGCTAGCCTCAATAGCCTAGTGGTCAGTCCCCTGGCAATTTTTTTTTTTGCTTTGGGCAACCCGAGTTCAAGTCCAGGGTCGTCGAACTTTCTTGATACTATACTTTCCTATCATAATAAAAGGCAAACAATATATTCTTTAAACTGATGCAGGTTAAGCTCCATCCACACGCAAAATAGAATCAGCATTTTTTAAGTCATTACATCAACACCTCTCATAATGGGAGTGGGGGAACGGATTCCGACAGCTGTTTTTTTGCCGTCGGATTCCGTTCCCCCTATGTTTCTTACACAATAAGGTTCTAATATTTATCAAATTGAAGGAAGATACTAGTCTCAATAGCCTAGTGGTCAGTCCCCTGACAATTTTTTTTTTGCTTTGGGGCGACCCGAGTTCAAGTCCCGGGTCATCAAACTTTCTTGATACTATACTTTCCTATCATAATAAAAGGCAAAAAATATATTCTTTAAACTGTTGCAAGTTAAGCTCCATCCACACACAAAATAGAATCAGCATTTTTTAAGTCATTACATCAACACCTCTCATAATGGGAGTGGGGGAACGGATTTCGACAGCTGAACTATTTGCCGTCGGATTCCGTTCCCCCTATGTTTCTTACACAATAAGGTTCTAATATTTTTCAAATTGAAGGAAGTTACTAGTCTCAATAGCCTAGTTGTCAGTACCCTGGCAATTTTTTTTTAGCTTTGGGCAACCCGAGTTCAAGTCCAGGGTCGTCGAACTTTCTTGATACTATACTTTCCTATCATAATAAAAGGCAAAAAATATATTCTTTAAACTGATGCAAGTTAAGCTCCATCCACACACAAAATAGAATCAGCATTTTTTAAGTCATTACATCAACACCTCTCATAATGGGAGTGGGGGAACGGATTCCGACAGCTGTTTTTTTGCCGTCGGATTCCGTTCCCCCTATGTTTCTTACACAATAAGGTTCTAATATTTATCAAATTGAAGGAAGTTACTAGTCTCAATAGTCTAGTGGTCAGTCCCCTGACAATGTTTTTTTTGCTTTGGGGCGACCCGAGTTCAAGTCCCGGGTCATCGAACTTTCTTGATACTATACTTTCCTATCATAATAAAAGGCAAAAAATATATTCTTTAAACTGTTGCAAGTTAAGCTCCATCCACACACAAAATAGAATCAGCATTTTTTAAGTCATTACATCAACACCTCTCATAATGGGAGTGGGGGAACGGATTTCGACAGCTGAACTATTTGCCGTCGGATTCCGTTCCCCCTATGTTTCTTACACAATAAGGTTCTAATATTTTTCAAATTGAAGCAAGTTACTAGTCTCAATAGCCTAGTTGTCAGTACCCTGGCAATTTTTTTTTAGCTTTGGGCAACCCGAGTTCAAGTCCAGGGTCGTCGAACTTTCTTGATACTATACTTTCCTATCATAATAAAAGGCAAAAAATATATTCTTTAAACTGATGCAAGTTAAGCTCCATCCACACACAAAATAGAATCAGCATTTTTTAAGTCATTACATCAACACCTCTCATAATGGGAGTGGGGGAACGGATTCCGACAGCTGTTTTTTTGCCGTCGGATTCCGTTCCCCCTATGTTTCTTACACAATAAGGTTCTAATATTTATTAAATTGTAGCATTTTGCTAGCCTCAATAGCCTAGTGGTCAGTCCCCTGACAATTTTTTTTTTTGCTTTGGGGCGACCCGAGTTCAAGTCCAGGGTCGTCGAACTTTCTTGATACTATACTTTCCTATCATAATAAAAGGCAAAAAATATATTCTTTAAACTGTTGCAAGTTAAGCTCCATCCACACACAAAATAGAATCAGCATTTTTTAAGTCATTACATCAACACCTCTCATAATGGGAGTGGGGGAACGGATTTCGACAGCTGTTTTTTTGCCGTCGGATTCCGTTCCCCCTATGTTTCTTACACAATAAGGTTCTAATATTTATCAAATTGAAGGAAGTTACTAGTCTCAATAGCCTAGTGGTCAGTACCCTGGCAATATTTTTTTTAGCTTTGGGCAACCCGAGTTCAAGTCCAGGGTCGTCGAACTTTCTTGATACTATACTTTCCTATCATAATAAAAGGCAAAAAATATATTCTTTAAACTGATGCAAGTTAAGCTCCATCCACACACAAAATAGAATCAGCATTTTTTAAGTCATTACATCAACACCTCTCATAATGGGAGTGGGGGAACGGATTCCGACAGCTGTTTTTTTGCCGTCGGATTCCGTTCCCCCTATGTTTCTTACACAATAAGGTTCTAATATTTATTAAATTGTAGCATTTTGTTAGCCTCAATAGCCTAGTGGTCAGTCCCCTGACAATATGTTTTTTTTGCTTTGGGGCGACCTGAGTTCAAGTCCCGGGTCATCGAACTTTCTTGATACTATACTTTCCTATCATAATAAAAGGCAAAAAATATATTCTTTAAACTGTTGCAAGTTAAGCTGCAGCCACACACAAAATAGAATCAGCATTTTTTAAGCCATTCAATCAACACCTCTCATAATGGGAGTGGGGGAACGGATTTCGACAGCTGAACTATTTGCCGTCGGATTCCGTTCCCCCTATGTTTCTTACACAATAAGGTTCTAATATTTATCAAATTGAAGGAAGTTACTAGTCTCAATAGCCTAGTTGTCAGTACCCTGGCAATATTTTTTTTAGCTTTGGGCAACCCGAGTTCAAGTCCAGGGTCGTCGAACTTTCTTGATACTTTCCTATCATAATAAAAGGCAAAAAATATATTCTTTAAACTGTTGCAAGTTAAGCTCCATCCACACACAAAATAGAATCAGCATTTTTTAAGTCATTACATCAACACCTCTCATAATGGGAGTGGGGGAACGGATTTCGACAGCTTTTTTTTTGCCGTCGGATTCCGTTCCCCCTATGTTTCTTACACAATAAGGTTCTAATATTTTTCAAATTGAAGGAAGTTACTAGTCTCAATAGCCTAGTGGTCAGTACCCTGGCAATTTTTTTTTAGCTTTGGGCAACCCGAGTTCAAGTCCAGGGTCGTCGAACTTTCTTGATACTATACTTTCCTATCATAATAAAAGGCAAAAAATATATTCTTTAAACTGATGCAAGTTAAGCTCCATCCACACACAAAATAGAATCAGCATTTTTTAAGTCATTACATCAACACCTCTCATAATGGGAGTGGGGGAACGGATTCCGACAGCTGTTTTTTTGCCGTCGGATTCCGTTCCCCCTATGTTTCTTACACAATAAGGTTCTAATATTTATCAAATTGAAGGAAGTTACTAGTCTCAATAGCCTAGTGGTCAGTACCCTGGCAATATTTTTTTTAGCTTTGGGCAACCCGAGTTCAAGTCCAGGGTCGTCGAACTTTCTTGATACTATACTTTCCTATCATAATAAAAGGCAAAAAATATATTCTTTAAACTGATGCAAGTTAAGCTCCATCCACACACAAAATAGAATCAGCATTTTTTAAGTCATTACATCAACACCTCTCATAATGGGAGTGGGGGAACGGATTCCGACAGCTGTTTTTTTGCCGTCGGATTCCGTTCCCCCTATGTTTCTTACACAATAAGGTTCTAATATTTATCAAATTGAAGGAAGTTACTAGTCTCAATAGCCTAGTGGTCAGTACCCTGGCAATATTTTTTTTAGCTTTGGGCAACCCGAGTTCAAGTCCAGGGTCGTCGAACTTTCTTGATACTATACTTTCCTATCATAATAAAAGGCAAAAACTATATTCTTTAAACTGATGCAAGTTAAGCTCCATCCACACACAAAATAGAATCAGCATTTTTTAAGTCATTACATCAACACCTCTCATAATGGGAGTGGGGGAACGGATTTCGACAGCTGAACTATTTGCCGTCGGATTCCGTTCCCCCTATGTTTCTTACACAATAAGGTTCTAATATTTTTCAAATGGAAGGAAGCTACTAGTCTCGATAGCCTAGTTGTCAGTACCCTGGCAATATTTTTTTCAGCTTTGGGAACCCGAGTTCAAGTCCAGGGTCGTCGAACTTTCTTGATACTATACTTTCCTATCATAATAAAAGGCAAAAAATATATTCTTTAAACTGTTGCAAGTTAAGCTCCATCCACACACAAAATAGAATCAGCATTTTTTAAGTCATTACATCAACACCTCTCATAATGGGAGTGGGGGAACGGATTCCGACAGCTGTTTTTTTGCCGTCGGATTCCGTTCCCCCTATGTTTCTTACACAATAAGGTTCTAATATTTATCAAATTGAAGGAAGTTACTAGTCTCAATAGCCTAGTGGTCAGTCCCCTGACAATGTTTTTTTTGCTTTGGGGCGACCCGAGTTCAAGTCCCGGGTCATCGAACTTTCTTGATACTATACTTTCCTATCATAATAAAAGGCAAAAAATATATTCTTTAAACTGTTGCAAGTTAAGCTCCATCCACACACAAAATAGAATCAGCATTTTTTAAGTCATTATATCAACACCTCTCATAATGGGAGTGGGGGAACGGATTCCGACAGCTGTTTTTTTGCCGTCGGATTCCGTTCCCCCTATGTTTCTTACACAATAAGGTTCTAATATTTATTAAATTGTAACATTTTGCTAGCCTCAATAGCCTAGTGGTCAGTCCCCTGACAATTTTTTTTTTTGCTTTGGGGCGACCCGAGTTCAAGTCCCGGGTCATCAAACTTTCTTGATACTATACTTTCCTATCATAATAAAAGGCAAAAAATATATTCTTTAAACTGTTGCAAGTTAAGCTCCATCCACACACAAAATAGAATCAGCATTTTTTAAGTCATTACATCAACACCTCTCATAATGGGAGTGGGGGAACGGATTTCGACAGCTGTTTTTTTGCCGTCGGATTCCGTTCCCCCTATGTTTCTTACACAATAAGGTTCTAATATTTATTAAATTGTAGCATTTTGCTAGCCTCAATAGCCTAGTGGTCAGTCCCCTGACAATATTTTTTTTTAGCTTTGGGGCGACCCGAGTTCAAGTCCCGGATCATCGAACTTTCTTGATACTATACTTTCCTATCATAATAAAAGGCAAAAAATATATTCTTTAAACTGTTGCAAGTTAAGCTCCATCAACACACAAAATAGAATCAGCATTTTTTAAGTCATTACATCAACACCTCTCATAATGGGAGTGGGGGAACGGATTCCGACAGCTGTGTTTTTGCCGTCGGATTCCGTTCCCCCTATGTTTCTTACACAATGAGGTTCTAATATTTATCACATTGAAGTAAATTAATGGCACCAGTAGACTAGTGGTCAGTGCACTAACTTTCTTTTTTTTTCAGCTTATCGCGACAAGGGATCAAGTCACGGGTCGTCGAAATTTGTTGATACTATACTGTCCTATCATGATAAAAGGCAAAAAAAATTAAATAATTTATTTAAACTGATGCAAGTTAAGCTCCATCCACACACAAAATAGAATCAGCATTTTTTAGGCCATTACATCAACACCTCATAATGGGAGTGGGGCAACGGATTCCGACAGCTGGGATTTTTGCCGTCGTATTCTGTTCCCCCCATATTTCTGACACACTGAGGTTCTAATATTTACCAAATTGATGCTGTTTAAGCTCCATCCACACACAGAATAGAATAAGCATATTTTAAGGCAATACATCAACATCTCTCATCATTGGGGTGGAGGAACGGATTTCGACAGCTGAACTATTTGCCGTCGGATTCTGTTCCCCCTATATTTCTTACACAATAAGGATCTAATATTTATCAAATTGCAGGAATTTGCAAGCCTCAGTAGCCTAGTGGTCAGTGCCCTAACATTATTTATTTTTTTGCTTTGGGCGACCGGAGTTCAAGTCCCGGGTCGTCGAACTTTCTTGATACTATACTGTCCTATCATAATATAAGGCAAAAAAAAAAATATATATAATAATAATATTTAAACTGATGCAAGTTAAGCTCCATCCACACACAAAATAGAATCAGAATTTTTCAAGTCATTACATCAACACCTCTCATAATGGGAGTGGGGGAACAGAATCCGACAGCTGTTTTTTTGCTGTCGTATTCTGTTCCCCCCATATTTCTGACACACTGAGGTTCTAATATTTATCAAATTGATGCTGTTTAAGCTCCATCCACACACAGAATAGAATAAGCTTATTTTAAGGCAATACATCAACATCTCTCATCATTGGTTTGGGGGAACAGATTTCGACAGCTGAACTATTTGCCGTCGGATTCTGTTCCCCCTATGTTTCTTACACAATGAGGTTCTAATATTTATCAAATTGAAGTAAGTAACTAGACCCAATAGCCTAGTGGTCAGTGCACTGACCTTTGTTGTTTATCAGCGTATTTCAACCTGAGTTCAAGTCCCGCATTGTTGAACCTTCTTGATACTATTATAATGAAAGGCAAAAAAAAAAAAATCTTTAAACTGATGCAATTTAAGCTCCATCCACACACAAAATAGAATCAGCATCTTTCAAGTCATTACATCAACACCTCTCATAATGAGAGTGGGGGAACGGATTCCGACAGCTGTTTTTTTGCTGTCGTATTCTGTTCCCCCCATATTTCTGACACACTGAGGATGTTATATTTATTAAATTGATGCTGTTTAAGCTCCATACACTCACAGATTAGAATAAGCATATTTTAAGCCAATACGTCAACATCTCTCTTCATTGGGGTGGAGGAACGGATTTCGACAGCTGAAGTATTTGCCGTCGGATTCTGTTCCCCCTATGTTTCTTACACAATGAGGTTCTAATATTTATCAAATTGAGGTAAATTAATAATCCCAGTACACTAGTGGTCAGTGCACTGACATTCATTGTTTATCAGCTTATTTCAACCTGAGTTCAAGTCTCGGTTTGTTGATACTATACTGTCCTATCGTGATAAAAGGCCATTTTTTAAAAATATTCTTTAAAATTATGCAAGTTAAGCTCCATCCACACACAAAATAGAATCAGCATTTTTCAAGTCATTACATCAACACCTCTCATAATGGGAGTGGGGGAACGGATTCTGACAGCTGTTTTTTATGCCGTCGGATTCTGTTTCCCCTGTGTTTCTTACACAATGAGGTTCTAATATTGATCAAATTTCTAGCCTCACTGTGCCAAGGTACCACCAGTGTGTGTGTGTGTGTGTGTGTGTGGTGAGTAGGAACAAAAGCAGCTATTTTTTTATGACCTGTGAGACCTCAGGTCCTCCTCAATAGTCCTCTAGAGAGCCCACTCCCTATTTACCCATGTGGACCCTCTTTATCTCTCTCTCTCTCTCTCTCTCTATCTCTCTCACACACACAAACATTCTCATGTTAACCTTTATCTTACACACAGCCCTACACTCTACACACTCATACACACACACAAACTCTGTCACAGCGGGACATTGGTCAAAATATGTCTTTGCAGAACAAAACACAAATGCACAAACTATACTTTCTTTCTCCTCTCTATTCATCCTTATCGACCACACAGCATCTCTCTCTCTCTGTCTCTCTCTCTCTCTCTCTCTCTCTCTCTCTCTCTCTCTCTCTCTCTCTCTCTCTCTCTCTCTCTCTCTCTCTCTCTCAGTCTCCGTCTTTTATTCTCCAGACATACCCAGAATGCAACAGCTCTTCTCTGCTGGATGACAGCAGAGAAGCCATTGAAGGGATTTCAGAGGGTGAAACAGTGAAAATGTTGCATCTACATCAACACACTAGCTTTCATTTGCACTTGTGTACCTCTGGTGATGTCATCAGCGATGTCAGCATTCGGTCGTGTTACTCCCACTGGGAGGTGTGTGTGGGGTAGAGGCGTTTTGTGATTGTGGGTGTATATGTATGAGATATCTGTGGTTTCAAAGATATGTTTTTGTGCGTGATAGGGACGTTTTTATTTATTTGTGTATGCATTGTTTGTATGCGTGCGATAGGGATGTTTTGTTTATGTGAGGTAGAGCGTGTTAGTTTAGTGTGCTTGCTTGTGTGTGTTCCAGGTAGGGAGGTTTGTGAAGTGCTTTGTGTTGTGCTGTACTTCCCTACAAAGGCAGTAACTGCACATTTCATGTGCTACTCATAAATTGAGCTGTGAATGAATGAAAATGTGTCTCTTATACCAAGGGTTTTCAAATTAGGATCCATAAAAATTATAATAATAATAATAAGTAAAAACATTAAAAATGAAAAAAACTAAAAAACATGATATTGACATTAATATTAATGATTATTAATATCAGTGATCATTATTAAAAAGTCTTGGGGACATCCTAATTTTAAAAAACAATTAATAAGAGTCAAGTCACCTTTAAAGTTCTTTATACAATACAGATTGTTTCAAAGCAGCTTTACAGTGATGACAAGAAAATAATGTATTTCAGCTGTTGTTCAGCTGAAGTCAGTTCAGTATTGATTCTGTTCTTTTGTAAAGATCCTGAATTATTAAATTAGTTCATTTTTTATCTATAAAGCAGCTCTGCAAAAAAAAGATGTCGTCTAGCTCAGTTCAGTTCTCATACAACGGTGTTAGTATTGTCAGATCAATAATATTGTTGAATATTAAATAAAGCAAATACAATTTATATATTACATTTATATAGTCCTACACTACCGTTCAAAAGTTGGGGTCAGTAAGATATTTTTCTTTTTAAAGAAATGAACACCTTTATTCAGAGAGGAAGCATTAAATTGATCAAAAATGAAGTAAAAGTAAAGGCATTTATAATGTTACAAACATTTCTATTTCAAATAAATGTTGTTCTTTTGAATGTTTTGTGTGTGTGTGTGTGTGTGTGTGTGTGTGTGTGTGTGTGTGTGTGTGTGTGTGTGTGTGTGTGTGTGTGTGTGTGTGTGTGTGTGTGTGTGTGTGTGTGAGAGAGAGAGAGAGCGAGAGGTTGGAGGATGTTTTTATTAGCGTGTGTGTGTGCAGTAAGGAGGTGTTTTGTGCTCAGACAGGTGTGTAATAGGTGGATGAAAGCATCATGTTACACACACCTTTACACACAATCACAGAGAGAGAGAGAGAGAGAGAAGGGATGCGTAACACATTGAGGAGGGAGGAGCAGATGCGCTGATAGAGAGATGCTCTTAGTAGAATTGTTATTTCAGATTGATGTGTTGAATAAATAAAGTGCTTCATCCTTTCCTCTCTCGCTCATTCCATCCAGTCGATGAGTGGTATCAATCTCTCCCCCAGCGTAATGAAATACCCTCTCCCATCATTTCACACACACGTCTCTTTTGGTTCAAGTTCAATCTGAATATGGTCTGTCTAAATATTTTGTCCCACAGAGATATGATATGAAGATGTCTGTCCTCAGGAGCAAGAGAGAGAGAGAGAGAGAGAGCATCAAGAAGGGAGGAGTAATGATGCTCGGTGAGTGATAAAAAGAGACTCAACATTCCCCCTGAGGACCACACACACATTGACTTTTACTATCTAACACAAAAATTTACACAAAAACATTGTCACAACCCTCACAGCAATAACAGTTAAATCCTCACTTGCATACACGAACACACATATACCCACACACTCTTTAGGTTATAGTTGTTGTGGAGATGATGAGGGTATGATAGTGTTATTGAGCGATTGGTGTAGACGGGGGCAAACAGCAGCAGCAGTGAACCGGAAGTAAAAATCCCATTTCATCTTCTTCACAGAGAAATTGATTTTTGTGATAACATATAAACCTTTCCAGACAGACTTACCATGAACTCTGAGGATCCGATATTTATTAATACATCTCTGTAGAAGCCACATCAGTGTACATCATACATTTAAAAAAACAAAACATAAATCCTACATGCCTATAATCCTAAAGGGAGACCAACCAATCAGAGACGTCGTTGTTACTGTGTTAAATTAGCTCAGAAGTGGCCATTTGCTCCCATGCAGCTTTGTGAATGACAGTATATATTTGTATATATTGTAATATTTTCCGATAAAAGTCTTTATCTAAAAGCTGTTAGGCCTTTTATTTACAGGTGTGTGCCTTTCCAAATCATGTTCATTCAATTGAATTTGTCACAGATTAGAATTCCAATCGAAGTGTAGAAACATCTCAAAGATGATCCAGCGAAACTGATCCTGAGCTACATTTCAAGTGTATTTTGCTTTGTCATTATGGTGTAGATTGATGTTAAAAACATTTTTTTGTTTTTTTTAAATGTAATCTGACATAAAGCTGCAACATAACAATAGGTGAAACAAATGAAGGGGTGACAATTCTTTTGTAAGGCACTATATAGACGCACATACAGACGACCCAAAATTATTCAGACACCATATATCTTTTTTGATATTACTTTACAAGTGGGTGCAGTGGGTTAATAGTTAATAGGTGTTAAGTCTTGTGCTGTTGTTTAATTTCCTAGATTTTCCCAAATACTTTTATGTCTTAAATGAAAGTAATGTTGTGATTCATCTCAGAGCTAGTTGGTTTTGTTCAAGGCTTAGAAATATTGACGATTTTTTAAAAAATTTATGAAAAAGAATTATGTGGCTGTCCCTGTAGCTATCCTTGAGGAGATCTCACATCTGTTGTTTTTAATATAAACTGATGCTCAGTTCAGCTAGATCAGCACTTCTCAACTGGCTTTGCATGAGATGCAGGTTTAAAATTGGACAGGGTTGAGAATCACTGATAATTAGACATATACAGTGCTATGCATAAGTTTAGACACCCATGCTAAAGTTGACTAAAAAGAGGAATAAAAAAAATCATCTTTTGGAAATTGAACTTAATGCCTTAATTAAATTTTTTTGGAAAAATCCAACCTTTAAGGACACCAATTTTCTTTGTGAATGAATAATGTATCGTAAATAAATAAATGTTCTTCCTTAAAATACAGGGTGCATAAGTCTGGACACCCCTATGTTAAATTCCCATAGAGGCAGGCAGATTTTTTTTTTTAAAGGCCAGTTACTTCATGGATCCAGGATACTATGCATCCTGATAAAGTTCCCTTGGCCTTTTGAATTAAAATAGCCCCATATCATCACATAGCCTTCACCATACCTAGAGATTGGCATGGAGTACTTTCCATAAGATCATCTCCCAATGCAAATCAAACCAGCTATTAGGCTAACTGAAATAAAACCATGCCAATCTCTAGGTATGGTGAAGGCTATGTGATGATGTGGGGCTATTTTAATTCCAAAGGCCAAGGGAACTTTATCAGGATGCATAGTATCCTGGATCCATGAAGTAACTGGCCTTTAAAAATAAAAATCTGCCTGCCTCTATGGGAATTTAACATAGGGGTGTCCAGACTTATGCACCCTGTATTTTAAGGAAGAACATTTATTTATTTACGATACATTATTCATTCACAAAGAAAATTGGTGTCCTTAAAGGTTGGATTTTTCCTAATTTTTTTAATTAAGGCATTAAGTTCAATTTCCAAAATATGATTTTTTTATTCCTCTTTTTAGTCAACTTTAGCATGGGTGTCTAAACTTATGCATAGCACTGTATATGTGTATATATATATATATAAAGTTAATTTAAAAATCATCTTTTGCAAAAAAAAAAAAAAATGTAAATGTATATTTGTGAGATATATATATATATAATATATGTGTATATGTGTGTGTGTATGTATATATATATGTATGTATATTATTATTCCTCTAGAATAAATTTTTTTTCTGGTTAACTACAAAACTTATGGTCATAAAATGGCTTTTCTGAGGTAAATGTAACATTACGTGGCATATTGTTTAAGCCGTTTTATTGACATCTTTCTGCGGTTGAAACACTGAGCAATTACTTGAGACATGATGAGGATTTCGGTAAGTACGCTATCTTTCAACATGCCCTCTGATTCATGTTCATTTCGTGCTGTAACTAGCAGTAAAGCGGAAGAGATAAGTTCACGTCTGCTCCACACTGCCGCTTGAACAGTCCACATTAAACAGCGCCAAAACGGTATTTTGTTGTTTGAGTTTCGTGATAAAATGAACAGATTTCAAAATCCGAGACTTTGTTTTATATCAATAGTAACAAAGCACAAAGCTTTTCTGTCCAAATTTTGTTCATTCATCAACTGAAAACAGCATAGACTAAAAGGAAAAGATCGAGGGATTTAAGAATCGATGGTTCATCAAAATGAGAATCGATTAAAAGCATGAAATTTCTATTTTTAACCCAGCACGATCTTGCATAGTTTTATTCATGGTATGTCATGGTTTGTCTAATTTGATAATTAGCTTTTGTCAAATGACAGATCAATTTGCACCAAAAAAGATTGTTTGGACATGTTTTTTAAATGTTGATAACTGTCCTAAATGTGCACGATTTTATAGTTCATTTTATTATTATATACTTTTAGCTTTTTATTTATGTGAAACTAACCTGAAACCCATTCTTAGTCCCTTTTTCTTCCCATTGTGATGCCCCTGTGATCTTATCTGATTTTTCTATTGTACTGAGGATGTTTGAAAAAAATGTCATCCCCACAGGAAAAACAAAACCACACATATTCAGCATTGCGGGATCCTGGCATCATTAATTTCTCTCATTAAGGCTCATTGTATCTAATGAGAGTCTTGGTGTCAACGTCCCTGCTGTGTTAGAATGGCCCTCTGCAGACACTTACCATATCACAACAAACCTCTCGTTCATAATCACATAAATGTCACCGGCATAAACAGAAACAGACTGAAGTTCGTCTTCAGACAGGGAGAGAGCTTGTCAGACGTTGCAGGATTGATGTTGACAATGAGCGATTTTCCAGTATCTGCCACCTGCCTGGAGCTCTGAACCTAATTCACGTCTGCGTGAGTCTTTTTTTCCCTTCGTGTCACCCTCTAATGAGACTGCTAATGACCAACACCTGTCTGACAGTCCGCTCTGATCTCAGATCAGTTTCTTTCGCTCTGGGTCTAATCCCGTCATTAATGAAAAGTCTCCACTGGTGGATCTCAGATCAGTACATGCTATTTTTCTCGTTCGATTGCAGCATGAGCTCAGGCTTGTGTTCCAGCTGATTAAACTCTCTTTCAAACGTGTGAGAATGTGCTTTAATGGAAATGGTTTGGAATAAAAGGTGGTGTTTTGTTGCAGACAGTTGTGCTGTGGTTTGGCGTGGAGTTCACAGCGTTGACGGAGGCCCAGGGGAAGTACTCTATTCACAGTGAAACGAGATGGACGCTGTTGTGCTGGATGAGGGAACAGCAGGAGGACTGAACTCAGAAGCTGTGTGAACGTTTGCCAGGCCAAAGATTAGAATGAGAATGAGTGTTGGGTGAGTATCAGTGTGTTTTAGTTCTGTAACTGTGTCCGAAACTTGAAAAACACTGCCTCGTTTGTGGTAGGAATGCAACAAGACGTCCAATTACATTGTTTGCTCAACATCCTAGCTCTTAAGATTTCTGCATCTGGTCGGATTTTGATGTTTGTCTATAATATCCCACAATCCTCTCTATGTGGTTTGGCATTTGGTTGAAAGAATAAAAATGGCGTCTGATGAAGCAGTTAAAAGGAGTACATTTATTTATCATTTTTAATAACTTAAGACTCCATTTATACTGAGAAACTTGGTTTACTTGGTTATGATTAATGTTCACCTGAATTTGTTTAGACATGACATAATGGTGCCTTGGAACCCAGTCTAAAAACCAACTTCCTAAAAGGAATATGTTCAGAAGGGAATATTAGTGTATATACTAATATTCCCTTCTGAATATTTAATTATTTCACACACACACACACACACACACACACACACACACACACACACACACACACACACACACACACACACACACACACACTTCAGTGGTTTACCCAAATTCAACTGAAAATGCAACTTTTAATGACTTGTGCAGTCTCAAAATTATTCAACCCCTTCATAGCAAGCATCTTTAGTATTTAGTAGAACACCCTTTTGCTGTTATGACCTGCTGTAAATGAGATGTATAACCAGACACCAGCTTCTGGCAGCGTTTCTGAGGAATCTAAGCCCATTCCTCATGAGCAATGGCCTCTAGTTCAGTGGGTTTGCGTGCTGCAACCGCCTTCAAATCCCACCAGAGATTTTTTTTTTTATGGGGCTCAAGTCAGGTTTTTTTCTAGACTAGACAGTAGTAACGTCTAGACAGTAGTAACGTCAGTCAGGGGATGATTGTGGTTAAAGGGGTTGTATGTTGGTTGGAAATGAAAGTCGGGTTGTCGTCAGAACCCGATGGATTGACGTCAACATCTAACGTCAGAAAGACGTTGGATTTTGGTTGGAAAATAAAGTCTGGTTGACGTCAGAACCTGACTGATGTTGGTTTCTGACGTCAGCCTGATTTAAATTTTCAACCACAATACAACGTCTGTCCAACATTGGATATTAATGTCAATCTGGCGTTGGATTCTGACATCAACCTGATTTTCATTTTCAACGTTGGGTTTGGTCTTCTAAATGCGAATTTTATCGTTGTTTTGGAGCACACTAGCTTATAGATAACAGTAGGGCTAACATATTCATTCTAAAAG
>NC_140219.1:7062197-7067776 GCF_951802725.1 Rutilus rutilus
CCAGACTGCTTTATAAACGAGGGTCAGTATAAAGCTGGTTTTGCTAAGAAGCTGCTCCTGAAAAAAGGATCGGTACGGTACTATTCGTGTTCCTGCTGCACCTCCAGAAGAAGAAGTGAGTGTAATGTTTTATTAACCTTTATATTAATCTTTGCAAATCGCTAGCACGCTTCACGATGAATGCGGCTGTTTACACTCAGGGTACATTACGGCATGTTTTCTATGTACAACGTTCTCAATATAATTCGTAATCCCAAGTTTATAATGAACAATGTGTTATGGTTATTGTGTTATTACAAACTGTGTGCGCACAGAACAGAGGGGCGGGGTGAGCAAAGCTCATTATCATTTAAAGACACATGCACTTAAATGGCGTGCTGAAAACAGAGCTGTTTTTGACCAGGTAAAATTAGTGTTTTCTTACAATACTAATGAGAATTTTTAATTAAAGTGTATTACAAACTTTTCATTTAGACCCTAAAGAATCATAATAACTTGTACAAAAATGGCATTATATGACCCCTTTAAGGTATTTTTGTTCCTGTAAGGAGAATTAAAAGAAATAAAGCAGGAGAGATCGAATGGATGGTTTATAGAAGAACAAATAGGAAGAGCAGGAGTCAGTGGCAGATCAGATCAGAGCAGAAGTTTGAAGTGTAGATGAAAGAGTGATGAAGTAGAATCACGACCTTGGGAGAGAGAGAGCTGCATAAATTATTCACGTCAGTAAAAACTCACCAAGAGATCTGCTGTACGTTAGCTGCTCTTAGTATCGACCTCTAACCCCTGCGGTGTGCGTCAGGACGACTTACTGGTAAACAGCCACGCACTCGGCCTGTGTGTGAACGTGTGCGTGGGAGCATAACCGTGTGATGTGGCAGTGTGTCATGGGTGTGTGTGTGTGTGTGTGTGTGTGCCGTGGGAACGCCTGTGAGGTTTGTGCTTGTGTGCGTGAGAGAGGGTTTTGTCTAAAGTTCATGAGTATAAGCAGGTGATGCCCAGGTCATATTTCAACATAAACCTTTTTTTTTTTTTGTGAAATTATATTTTGCATTAAGGCCCATTTTAACAATGTGGCATTAATTCATGACAGTTAAGCACATTGTCATAACGTCATGTGTCCAGAAATTTTACTTTTGAATTAATTCCTATTATTCTCATTGGTGATGGATTTACTATGATTAAAATGATACTGTTTAGACTTTTTTTATTTTTTTTTATTATTAAATATTTTTATAATCAAAATCAACATAAATTAAAGGTACAACAAGTGAATGTTTTGGATTATGGATTGTGACACTGAAAATTGGAGAAATTATGCTGAAAATTCAGGAATAAATTAAATTTTAAAATGTATTCAAATAGAAAACAGTTATTTTATTGTGTAATAATATTTCACAATATTACTGTATTTCTGATCAAATAAATTCAGCCTTGTTGAGCATAAGAGACTTCTTTTAGAAACATAAAAAATCTGAATTATTTTGTGTGTGTGTATAAAGCTTGGACACTTTTGCCATTAAGATGAATGCCAAAAAGTGACCTAATTCAACTGGTTTTTGCCCTAAAAAGTATATAATTTTTTTTTTTTTTTGATTTTAGAGTGAAATATGACCAGGACATCATCTTGACAGTCTTTGTGAGATTCATCCAGGCTCTACTTTCTGACGGGAAGAAAGGTTTGCTGTGAGCCATGTGCGACGTGCGTGTGCCCACAAATTTTAGATTAAATATAAAGTCTCATCTCCTCCATGATCAGGCTTATATGATCGAAAGTGATGACAAGAGAGAGACACAAAGAGAAACTGATGGAGAATTTCAGAACATGAGAGAGGGATAATGTGTTTTATTCAGAAGCTCATGACTGACACTCCATTTACCTTTTAAAGTACTTCAGAAGAGTGAACGTCTCTGTCCTGATTGTTTCTCGGGAGAGGTATCTAAGGAGAGCCGTGTTCCTCTGTTTCTCGCTCTGCTTCCATCTTTTCACTTAAGGTTTCACAGAGGCCTGAAGATTGACTCCTGTTGTGTCAGAGTGAAAAGCATGTTCTCTGCAAAGCTCATCTCTCCTTCTGGGAATTATGCGAGTCATCCTCAGGTTCTCGAGCACAGTCTGCATTCTCTCTTTGAAAAGATTACAGAAATTTCAAACTGGAAAAATAATTGGCAAACAGCTTGTGATGTGCTCTTCTCAGAACAGCCAAAAATATTGCAGATTTTATGATATTATAGCAAAGAATATTACACATTTTACACACCTGCTTTATAGGATCTGTGGTACCAGAATGTTCACTTTTCTCCTCTCTTCAATTAGACTAAATGAAAAGTAATTTACTTTCAGTAGTTCTTATTTAATTAAAGAAATTGTGTAATTTTTTTTCGTAGTTGATGATATGGCATATATAACATTCTGTGTGATTTTTCTGCAGGATTTCCAATCATGTTTGACATATTTTACAAATTATATTTGAACATAAGGATTTTGACCTACAAACTGCTTCTGCAAGTCAAAACAGGTCTGATAGATACGATATTTAAGGGAAACTGACAGGCCGCTGTGGTTATGATTAAAATACAGTGAATGTACAGATGAAATAGCATGTCAGCATAAATAAGGTAACTATGGGTAATATGACTACATGAAGTACAAGCAGCACGATTCTGTGCGCATATATATTATCAACCCCCTCCAGCATCTCCAGCCTCAGTAGAAACATACTGCGTTTTATTACTTTGTAAATAATAGAATTTATCTTTCAGTGTTACTGACTTTGTCAGGCTTTGTTCTTTATAAAAACGTTCAAATATTAAATGCTATTACTTACATTATACAGTAGGCCTACAAATTGAAGGACATCTGAAAACGCATAATAGAGCATATTCTGAGTTCTGGCATTGGTCTAGTTTCACTCCACTTTTTTTGGAAATAGGCTCATTTTACAACTCCCCCAGAGTTAAAGAGTGGAGTTTTACCGTTTTCGAATCCATTCAGCCGATCTCCGGGTCTGGCGGTACCACTTTTAGCATAGCTTAGCATAGATCATTGAATCGGACATGACCATTAGCATCTCTCTCAAAAAAATGACCAAAGAGTTTAGATATTTTTCCTATTTAAAACTTGACTCTTCTGTAGTTACATCGTGTACTAAGACCGACGGTAAATGTAAAGTTGCGATTTTCTAGGCTGATATGGCTAGGAACTATACTCTCATTCCTGCGTAATAATCAAGAAACTTTGCTGCCGTACCATGAGTCCAGCAGGTGTAATGATATGACGCAGCGCCTGAAAATAGTCCCCAGCTCGGTAACTTCCAACGTGACCGGGACTAAGTTTGTCTAACCTATTAGACCTATTTTCAGGCGCTGCGTCATATCATTACACCTGCTGGACTCATGGTACGGCAGCAAAGTTTCTTGATTATTACGCAGGAATGAGAGTATAGTTCCTAGCCATATCAGCCTAGAAAATCGCAACTTTACATTTTCCGTCGGTCTTAGTACACGATGTAACTACAGAAGAGTCAAGTTTTAAATAGGAAAAATATCTAAACTCTTTGGTCATTTTTTTGAGAGAGATGCTAATGGTCATGTCCGATTCAATGATCTATGCTAAGCTATGCTAAAAGTGGTACCGCCAGACCCGGAGTTCGGCTGAATGGATTCGAAAACGGTAAAACTCGACTGTTTAACTCTGGGGGAGTTGTAAAATGAGCCTATTTCCAAAAAAAGTGGAGTATCCCTTTAAAGGGGCTATATGTAAGAATTTCCATGTATTATTATTTTTATTTTTTTGGCCAGT
The DNA here is from genome assembly GCF_951802725.1 of Rutilus rutilus. Classification (NCBI taxonomy): domain Eukaryota; kingdom Metazoa; phylum Chordata; class Actinopteri; order Cypriniformes; family Leuciscidae; genus Rutilus; species Rutilus rutilus. Next base: position 7,065,997 of record NC_140219.1, read on the forward strand.
GTATGAACAGCTTGTAATGAAACTTAAAAAACGAGACCTTCCCAGACTTCCTAGGTTGTCAGTGAAAATCAAAAGGATGTGACGTTTACGTGCGCCCCCTATAGCCTCTCTTCTGTTTTATGACACATGAAATGAATGCTTATACAATGTTCAGGATAATGCTGAAAGAGCCATTCTGTCCAATGTGTCATGCAAAGAAAATTAAGTCACACATTGTCAGATCTAAATATTCTATATTCTCAAATATAATTTATAATCAAACTATCATAACAGTGGCATTTTAAAGAACTCATCTTTCGAGATGACACCGGTGAATTGCAGAGCTGGTGCAAGCATATCCACGTCGCTATGATCAGATGCTTTCTTATCTGCTGTTTTCACACCGCTGTCATTTTGGTTGTATTTATTTGGTTATTGAGAGGTTATTTACACATTCATCTAAACATCGCTCTATGATTTGACAGAGGCTTGCTCGTATCACTAAGCACATGCAATAAGTTGCTATAGCTGCAATTCACTTAACGGTCACCAGTGCCTTTAATTACAAGGGTGTCTAAATTTCACATATAGCCCCTTTAATTGGTCATTGGGGTGTTTTTTGCTGCATGGACCTGACAACCCTGTTTTTTTGTGACCTCTATATTTGTTCGTTTTTGTGAGAAGCCAAAGACAAATTTACACAGTTGTAGACAATTACTGTGAAATATTATCTAATCTAATCTAAATAACTTAGACTTGCAGCTCGCGTGCGACTGCCAGCTGCAGTAAAATGACGCAGCCGTGAAGGAAAGCTCACATGTAATGATCCAAACAAATGCCTACAAGAAAAGAAAATGGAAAAAAAGGGAGAGAAAAAAGGCGACAAAGTTGTGACAGAAGTTTTTTTGTGTGTGAGAACTTATTGTACAGAGGAGGTTTTGAAGTTTCTCTCTCTGCTCTTTCCCCATGAGAACTGGCCTCCCTCTTTCTTCCTGTCAGCCCTCCAGATTGTTCTCTTTTCTCTGCAGCATTCTTTCCCTCCATCCTGCACAAACGAGTGTCGGGTTGCACTCAGCACCTGTTGGGGGTTGAAAGCATGTGGGATTAGACTGTTCACAGCTAACGAGTTCAAGGACTCCATTACTGCATCCACAGAACAAGCCAGACACAGCAATAGTTGCAGGGCCAGGTGTAGATGCGTGATAGAGAGAAACCACTGTCTGAAGGGAACATACTGAGCGGGGGATATATGTACAAGTACACTATAGGTGAAATTTGGAATGACCTGCTACTACATCCGATTATTTCTGGTATGACATCATATACTTGCCTTGGTAAATATAAATGACTAATCCGTTCATCCGCCCGTCTGTCCATCGGCCTGTCTTTGTAAATCTACTATGACATATATTGAAAGTTATATATAACTATACATGCTTTTTATTATTTATTTTTAGTGAAATGTTAAAGGGTTAGTTCCCTCAAAAATGACAATTCTGTCATTAATTACCCTGATGTCGTTCCAAACCCGCAAGACCTTCGGAACACAAATGATGATCTTTTTGATTAAATCCCCCCCCCCCCCAGAAAGGTAGTAAAGACATCGTTTAAATAGTCTATGTGACTCCAGTGGTTCAACTTTCAACTCAGTGAACAGAATCAGAGAATCACACAGAAGAGAATACATTTTTGAATAAAGTAGTTTTTTTAGTTTTTTTTGCACATAAAAAGTATTCTCGTCACCTCATAACATTAAGGTTGAACCACTGTAGTCACTTGGACTATTTTAATGATGTTTACT
>NC_140219.1:7067976-7110476 GCF_951802725.1 Rutilus rutilus
AAAGTCACCATGAAATCACGTTGAATATTCTTATTTTGTTCTTGGAGTATTTATTATAAATGATTTATCCATGCACATCATAATTATTATTTTTTAATTCATGTGCCCTTGTAATCTTTATCAAAATAACTTCCCCTGCCTCTCTCTGCGACATCTCTTCTCTGATGGCGTGTTTACTGGCGTGAGGGCGGAGCAACCTGTCACTCACATGGGATTGACCAATAGCAAACCACAACCATCCAGTGATCCAATTAATTCATGATAGACAAAATCAAGTCCCGCCCTAAATTTTTTCTTGTTCCAGAAGCCGTTTCACTCGTATATACGGCACAATAGGGAACAAATGACTATCGCAACTTCCATTTCATGTCGACTTTAATGAGAGTGAATGAGGACTGGTGCCAAAAAAAGCATCATAAAAGCACTGTAAAAGTGGTCCACATGACTTGCGCATTATATTCCAAGTGTCCTGAAGTGATAAGAACAATTTTTGTGATGATCAGACTGAAAAATCTTGACCCTAGCTCTGCTTAGTGAGTTAAGAATTCATGAGTTGGCCCATTTGTGAATGGATTATTCTTTTAAGTCGGATCTTTTTAATAAATCAGTTGATTCAGTTCACAAACACAAATCAAAATCATTTGGTTTCACTTTCAAACCCCAGTGATTCGGTCATAAATTAAATTGCAGTCTGTTCATCACACAAAGCTGTCAGTAGACTTGGAATATAGTGCATAAGTCATAAGTTATGATACTTTTATGGTGATTTTACATCCTTTTTGAAGCTTGAAGTCTCCCTTCATTGTAAGTTTATGGAAAGAAAAGACCAATTCATTATTCAGAATTTCTAATTTTGTGTAAATGATGACAGAATTTTCCCTTTGAGTGAATTATTCCTTTAATAACAAATGCAAACGTTTGCATATGTATCTTGCCTCTCCGAGAAAACGTTGTTTCTGTACTTGCCTGTTCTGTTTTATTCAGAGGTTTGGCCTTAAAAACTACTGGTTTATAGTACTGGTGAATATTCTTGGTGCAGATTTGCTGTTTGATTTATTTATTTGTCATTATTTAATTGGCAGTATTATGCATGAAGAAATTCCATTGCTTTGGCAGTGCCATTGCAGAACAGTCAAACCACTTCCGAATCCAGACTATTGATGTTGTGTTATCTCTTAATCAGATGTAGGAAGAGCAGCAGAAACAGACGGAGCCTCCGAGAGACACAGACCGACTGCTGAGCAACTGCTGTAATGAAATAAAGATGTTCTGGAATGATGCCTGGCGCTCTGGACACCAGCGGGGATCTTCACAGAACAAACATCTCACAGGCTGCATTGGGCTGAACCTCAGTCTCTCTAAAGTCACTCCACTCGGCGATCATCTCAGCTATGATATTGTCATGCAATTATATGTTTGAATGGGGTAAGGCTTTTGTCTTTGCTTTCCCAATACTTATGGAGGGCACTAGAGTGTATATACACTACATTGCCAAAAGTATTGAGAGACCCCTCCAAATCATTGAATTCAGGTGTTCCAATCATTTCCATGGCCACAGTTGGATAAAATCAAGCACCTAGGCGTGCAGATACAAACATTTGTGAAATACTGGGTCGCTCTCAGGTGCTCATGCAGTGAATTCAAGCGAGGTTGCCACCTGTGCAATAAGTCCTTTCGTGAAATTTCCTCACTAAAAAAATATTCCACAGTCAACTGTAAGTGGTATTATAACAATGTGGAAGCAATTGGTAACAACAGCAACTCAGCCACAAAGTGGTAGGCCACGTAAAACCACAGAGCGGGGTCAGCGCATGCTGAGGCACACAGTGCGCAGAAGTCGCCAACTTTCTGCAGAGTCAATAGCTACAGACCTCCAAACTTCGTGTGGCCTTCAGATTAGTTCAAGAACAGTGCGTAGAGAGCTTCATGGAATGGGTTTCCATGGCCGAGCAGCTGCATCCAAGCCTTTCATCACCAAGTGCAATGCAAAGCGTCGGATGCAGTGGTGTAAAGCACGCCGCCACTTGACTCTAGAGCAGTGGAGAAATGTTCTCTGGAGTGACGAATCACGCTTCTCTGTCTGGCAATCCGATGGACAAGTCAGGGTTTGGCGGTTGCCAGGAGAACGGTACTTGCCTGACTGCATTGTGCCAAGTGTAAAGTTTGGTGGAGGGGGGATTATGGTGTGGGGTTGTTTTTCAGGGGTTGGGCGTGTCCCCTTAGTTCCAGTGAAAGGAACTCTAATTCCAAGACATTTTGGACAATTTCATGCTCCCAATTTTGTGGGAACAGTTTGGGGATGTTCCTGTTCCAACATGACTGCGCACCAGTGCACAAAGCAAGGTCCATCAAGACATGGATGAGCGAGTTTGGTGTGGATGAACTTGACTGGCCTGCACAGAGTTTTGACCTCAACCCGATAGAACACCTTTGGGATGAATTAGAGCGGAGACTGCGAGCCAGGCCTTCATGTCCTACATCAGTGCTGATGCGCTGATGCGACCTCACAAATGCGCTTCTAGAAGAATGGTCAAAAATTCCCATAAAACACACTCCTAAACCTTGTGGAAAGCCTTCCCAGAAAAGTTTAAGTAAAATAAAATAACATAACATAAAATAAACACCAGCAACAAAAAAAAATAACGTTGCAACACATTTATTCCTCTGCCAAGCAATGTAGTTCCAAAGAGGTTGCCAAGCAAACCATGCAGCAACAAATGGCAGTTGCGCACTAATACTAATGTAATGCGGTCACGGGTGTGTGTTTGTTGAGTAATTTACAACGGCTTTGAACGCGGCTCAACCAATCAGAACCAAGGACCGGACCTATCCGTTTTATAAATATATTTATTTATTTATTTATTTTTCCCTTGTTGCCTTGTAATGTAAATGTAATCAGAATATACTATTGATTCCTTTACAGATACTGTAGTGGAATATGAATATAACGCAGACTCTCCAGCGATAAAAATAGTATGAATGCACCTTTACACGGTCTGCTTCTAATCCACACAGAGCTACAGAAACCTAGCAGCACCAAATGAACCAGGTTATATAGAACTGAAATGACAAAAGACAAATGGATTCAGTCTGTGACTACAGGTCGATCGGTCTATGGCACAGTATTTCTTTGTTCTCATTGTGTTCTGTGAAATGGCTCACTTTGACCCTTGTCAGGAGGAAAATTCTGGATCACTCTCATTGTGTGTGACTCAATTAAGGGTTTTAATACAGAAAGTACCATAAAAGAGCACATTATGACACGCTTCAGTAGACAGTATTGATAACTCAACTCTATCTCGCTCGCTCTCTCTCTTTCTGCAGTGCAGTGTTCTGTGTTTCCTGTGACAACCTATCAGTGTACTCAAATCTATGAGCCATGGAGACGCAGGCCGCCTCTATCCCTGCTCTCAAAAAGCATGACTCAACAATCCCAAGCATCCTCCCAGCCCATAATCCTCTGCCCAGGAGATGGCCACCACTCAAGTCCAAAGCCGTGATGCTGAAGGTAAAGCCTTGCTCACAATAATAGATACATTTCACAGGGCTTTGGGTAATGTGATACCTCGCAAAAAAAACCCCGCTAATTTCATGGGGCAGTGAAAAAATGCAATGGAAAATGTCCACTACAAGCAATAAGATCTGAGACACTGAGACAGGCAGGTAAATGGATGACTCCTGCACAAGTTTCATGACAGTCTACTTGACCTTTTGACCCTCAAGAACTCTGATAGACGTGGAACTAATCAGAGTCAATTTCTTATATAAGTCTGAGCCAATTTGTCAGCAAGTCATTTCTGTATCGGCCCCACTGTTCCGGTTTCAGCATTTTCTAAAAATATCCGTGTGTGAAAAGAATGAAGATGACGTCCTCTGGGGAAAAATAGAACAAAATCACATATTCAAGAAAATAATGAGATAGCATTTTGTGGGTTATTGAGTGGACTTGTGGGGAAATTGACTTTTTTTTCCAGAGTAACAGAAAACTTTGTCTCAGACAAGAGCAGGTGTCGATTCTAATTGAAAAACCTGATTTATTTGCGTCACATGAAGTCACATGCTCACATGCAAGTCAGAGTCGTGTTTCATTCAGAATTTAAATGAGAATTCATTTCGTCATTTGAATTGAATTTGAATTGAGGTAGCACATAAGATGTTGCACACTGCAATGTGAATTTGACTTTAAAGTCCCTGTAAAGTCAAAATTAAGTATGTGTTCTGAGTTTGTCACACCACAGAAAAATGTGGTATTAGCCCCTGTGGTAGATTTTTCCCTAAACCTAACTATTCTGGGGCGTCTCCAAATCGACACCCAACTGATCTTACTATCTGTGGCGTCTCCAAATCGACACCAATACCTTTATCTGGGGCGTCTACAAATCGACACCCAATACCTTAAACTGAGGCGTCTACTAATCGACACCCAATACCTTAAACTGGGGCGTCTACTAATCGACACCCAATACCTTTTATACTCTAGCTCTTGTGTCTTCAGTCAACAACTGGCCGAGTCCTACTCTAACTAACTCGCTTTCCTGACTTACTTGTTTTGTTGCTGCGCAGCATGAACGACAGACAAACTCTAGCAATTGTCCTTTAAATGCTTTAATCACGGCCGGGAGAGTTTCTCGAGCAGTTCTCAGAGAAATCTCAGCCACATAGAATAATACATCAGGTTTTATAGGATAAAGACATGACACATAGAAACCAAATCACCTGCCTAACTCATGACTTTAATATTGTCACCTTCTATTAATATGAAGCAAGCCCCCTCCTTTTCACCCTCTGTTAGTGGCCTATGCAAAAATATCTTGGAACATAGAAAAAACACAAGTAAAGGGTTAAGAGTTCTGTTGATTTCTCAATATGTCATGGGACAAGAGAGACAGTATATTTTTTTATTTTGTTATAGTCAGCACTAGACAATTTTCCCTAACTCAAATAGACAAAAACAGACTGTTACAATGTGTTTCCAAGTGTTAGAATGTTAGCCCTGAAAAGAGGAAGTAAAGTTTATGTTATTACTGTTAGAATCATGGTGAGTTTAAAATACAGTTTTATTATTTTATTTATTAATTTTATCTATTCACAATATAACATTTTTACTGTCTGTTTTGATCAAATAATGCAGTTTCAGTGAGCATAGAACATAAAAAAACTAAATGTTTCCTCATATTTAATAATTTAACTTTTGTGGACCAGGATGGAAGAACACTTCATTTCCCAGAATACATTATCTTGTTAAATGTACTTGAATTGCAGTTCAGTAAGTTCCTCTTTGTGTCATTCCAGTTTAACTTCCTGTGGTGTGTGTGGTCAATTCAGTTCAAAATGCAACTCGTATACTTAAAGGGAACCAATTCTTTAATCCTGAATGTGGCCCGACCCTAATGTGAGCAGTAACTGGGCTGTTTTAGTCAAGGTGAGCAGCGATTAGTCCATTTTTGTTCAGGGCAAAGATAATTCATTATATTACTGGTTTAATGTATGCAGGCTAGCATTACAGGTACCCTTGGCCCCCCAGGGCCCCTTATCGTGGGTCTAAAAGTGAATCAGCCTGCAGTCTGAAGTCAAAATTGATACACTAATGTCAAGTTTGCACTATTGTCTTCCGCAGCATTAGCCACATAAATGTTTAATACAAACCCAAACAATGTCTGTGCTTAAGCTATTAAATGAATCAGACCATCCCTCCATTAACAGATTAAAAGCTTTACATTGTCTCCTTGTGTTCTCCTTCTCTACCTCCCTCCTCCAATTCTCCATTTCTAATTGACTGTAGATAGAGCGGAGTAGAGTAAAGCTTCCCCAGGGAACCTGGCTGGTTACAGCGGGAATCTCAGTACTGAATCCTTCTAATGTTTACAGGAATAGTTCAGCCAAAGATGAAGACTGTCATCATTTACTCACCCTCATGTTGTTTCAAACCCGTATGACTTACTTTATTTTGTGGAATTTTAAAAATATATATATATACTGGTCTCTTTTTTGGAGTCACAACGAATAGAGGGCTGTCTTTACAAATGGGTCCATATGACTTGTGCACTGTCTGGAAACCATATGATAACCTTGTGTGAGGAACAAACTAAAATTGAAGTCATTATTTTCTCACCTCCAGTGAGCTATTAATGGCAAATAATAACTGGATCAGTGTTTTTTTTCTAGAGATCAAATCATTAAAATCTGACTTAAAAGAATGATTCATTCACAAAACTCTGACTTTCAGTGGATAATGACTGTTCTTCACACAAAGCTATTGTTTGACTTCCAGGGTTATTATTGTTAATTAAAACTATTAAAAACTTTTTTTTTTCTTGTCAATAGAAATAAAGCTGAAATAAAATTAAATCTAAATATTAGATAAAAAAAAAAACAAAAAAAACTTCAACTGAAAGAAAATTCAAAACGTTGCCTTGGCAATTAACTAAAAAAGTTGAAGCACTAAAACTACTAACTAAACTAAAACTAAAAGTGAAAGTGAAAAAAAAATGAATAAAGCCCAAATAGTAATATTTGATTTTTTTTTTTTTTTTTTTTTTTTTTTTTACAAAAATAACAATATTACATAAAATTTAAATTAAATCTGAAAATATAAAAATTAAAGCTAATTCGAAATTATTAATAAAATGTATTAAAGGTATAGCGGAGGATTTTCACGAATTTTAGAAAAGAACCGCCCTCTCCACTTTTTGAAAAAATGCACATGCGCAACACTCTACCTGCTCCCGAGAGGGAACGCCTATTAAACGTGTGCACGAGAGAGCAAATTGAGATGTTTACCGTGTCTACGCGGTGCGTGACTTGTGCCAGGGCTAGCATCGCTAATCATAGCTTACATTAACTTTTACTAGCAGTGATTTTAAATGGATTTCTCCAAATAGCATGCCAAACTTTACCTGTCGAGTAGAAACTTCGCGACTGAGGCATCAGTGGGAAGCCCAACCTGTGTTTTGAGCGCACGCCATCGTGTGAATGAATCTCCCAAAAACACTCTGGTCTTGTTTCTATCTTCTGCGGCCTTTCTCTTCTTCTCATACACCTCGTAGACTTTTTTTCTCTTGCGACCCTCAGCCGTTTTCAAAGGAATGGCTGAAACCGTAGCTCACCACACATATACACCTGAAAGTGCGCATGCGCAGAAAGTGAAAACTACCTAGGGACGAGCACGTATACGACGGCCTTACGTAAACATATCACCAGAATGATTGACACTTAGGAGGACCAATAGTCTTGATGATCCACCCGGAAAAAGAAAATCCTCCGCTATACCTTTAATATATATATAATATATATATATATAATATAAAACTGATGACTTCAGAAGACCTGAAATATAGTGCATGGACTGCTTTTGTGATACATTTATCATTGACAATATATTGCAATTATTTGCACTGTATATGTTCCACAAATGAAAAAAATGTCAGACATGAGGGTGAGTAGTTAATGACAGTGTTTTTTATTTGTGGATGAACTATCCCTTTAAAGAGAGACACAGAGAGTCTGACTGATTTAGTCGATTGCCTTATTAAATGATAAAACCATCAAGTCTGCCTTCTGGCCAGTGAAAGAGACGCCACACAATTATAGAGCGAAAGAGAGAGAGGCAGAGGCGGGGTGCTGGATTTCTCGAGCCGTCAGGCAGAGACAAATCCTCACGAACACAAAGCCCGGAAATTCCCCAGTGTGTAAAAGTTGACGTCTCTTTTTAGAATCATGATCCGAAGTGCTCATCGCAAGGCAGTGGCTATGGCAAGACTTTGTTCATGTATGTTTTTGCAAGAAGAGATGCATTCTGGGAAGGGAAAGCCAGAGATCGCAGGCTGTGTGATTAAACTCAGTGGGACACAGAGAAATCTGATTAATAAATAAACGCTTTCTCACCGCCTTCCATATGCCGGAGAGACTCCACCAGCACCTCGGCTGCCTTTATCAGAGATGAGGATGCTCTGATTAACCCAGATGCAATTAGAACAATGACACGGCCCAGGGGAGGTCACCGACTCCACAAACAATCGTACCGCATTCACTTCTCTACAGAGAGCGTGTGCTTATGTATCAGAGATGATATATGCAAAACATGAAACGTTAAATACACACCCAGATGACAATTAAAAGGGACAGTTCAGTTCACCCAAAAATGCAAATCATAATCTACTGTCATTATCCACTCTCCTTCATGTTGTTCTAAACCTGTCTTCTGCGGGACACAACAGAAGATATTATGAAGAACTGGTTTTGTTTATACAAGTCAGTGGGGTCCAATGTTGTTCTTTGTATGGACAAAAATAAAAAGACATTTTTCATCATTTTGACTTATTATGTTTCTCCTAAAATTCTTAAGGAGGCATAATGTGAGTGACGTTTTCTTGCAATACCTCAATGCTACAGTATGTCAAAAGACTCCACCCCAAAATGTTTGATGTTATGGTCTCTAGATATGACACAAGTCGATCCTTTAACATAATACCGTAAAAGGTGTATGTCTGATTGCTTTTGCAGGCATCATTGGTGACATACACTACTGTTCAAAAGTTTGGAGTGAGTATGATATTTCTTAAATAAATAAATAAATAAATAAAAAATGCTGTTTTAATGAACTTTCTATTAATCAAATAAAAAAAAAAATTTAAGTCACTGCTTCAACAAAAATATAAAGCAGCACAGCTTTTTTTCAACATTTATATGTTTTATGTTTATTGAGCAGCAAATCAGAATATTAGAATGATTTCTGAAGATTCATGTGACACTGACGACTGGAGAAATGTGATAAAGCTTTGGAAAAAGAGACTTTCCAACCCCAAACTTAATATTTTCATGATTTGTTATCTTGTTATCTTTATCATTTCTTAAATAATTCATGCGGTTCAAATAAGGAATATTTTGAGTGTCTGTTAATTAAACCAATCTCCTTCATTGTATTACCTGAAATGTTTAAATTCATTGAACTCAACATTTTAAGGCAACAAGGTTACTTACTTTAAGTTAAACCAACAATATATTTTTATGAGTACAGAGCTATAAATTGAATATAGATAACATAGCTCATTCTCAAATATTCAAGCTCTTTTGTTTGCAATTCACGAGGAGACGTGAGATTGAGAGAAGCTAAAGAAAAATACCTGAGAAGCAGGAGACTTAAGCATAAGTCTCAGTTTGAGCACCATTTAATCTCATTGTTGCTCATTCACGCTGACACATGCTATTATCACAGGCACAGGTGACGACATCCAGACAAGCACAGCTGATTTGGTTTCTTTCTTTTATTTCAGATGGTACATTATCATGGATCACAGAAACAGTGAATTCTCATTTTTACACCTGATAGGAAACAGGGCACATAAACAGAAGATGAGCAGAGGGAAAGAACCGGCACAGTCAGACAGGTCCGAAAAGTGACCCAGAGGGCAGTGGCTGAGGAAGAGTTTATTAAAGGCAAGTCCAACATGGCACAGAGAGACATGCTCGAACCACAGCACACTCCACATGTCCACTCAACCAGTCACCGAATGGCAAGTATTTCAAGTATAACGACTATTTAAAATTTAATCTTGTGTGCTATTTAAGTATTTTCCCACTTCAGTTCCTTAATGTTTATGAAATGTTTTGCATGACTGAGCATGTGCAGCAATGAGGGAGCTCTGATTGGCTACATCACTCAGGGCTATAATGGACACAATCATCATTCAGCGCCAACGCTGAGGCAAATAATCAGGCCAAGACGGAATTCTGCACTGGATTAGAGTTAAACATGGTCAAATATGTACAGGTGCAGTCCAGCTATACCCTTCCAATCACTTCCGTTCAATCCAGAGAAAAAGTGGAAACACAAGTTTGTTGATTCATCTGTCGATGCTCATATTTGGTGAACTCGGACCTGTAAATTTGTCTAGGGAAAAGATGATTCGTCCTTGTATCTCAATACAAACGGCATGATTTGCAGTGCAATAAATTAAAGTGACACGATCAAGAGTGTTTATATAAAATACTGACAACTGCTTTGTGATAAAAGTGACCAATGTTCAATAAATACTAATCAGATAATAAATAATAATCATCAATCTAAGTCATATAGTTCATTAGCCTGATTAAACTGTGACTGCACCTTTAAATTTGGAGTTGAGAGAATGACACTAATGCACAAATTAACCTGAATCAAGTATATTCCAATGTTATAATACGTTCCCATTCCAGCTGAATACGCAGAGACGACTAAAAGTAAGCGAATTGTTGGTCGGCACAAAAAACTTAATTCGAATAATTTCTCTGTTTGAATGCTCTTAACCAATGGTGTAAGTTTGGGGCGACCAATAGCAGTGTTAGGGCAACCTGTTTGAAAGCAATCATTATTTTTCCAATTGACCCTAGCGGTGTGGAAATGACACATTTGCGTTTTAACACACAAAGGGAAATGTCTAGATATGAATGCCGTTGCAGTTCTCCAGAAATCTGCAGGCCTGCAAATGCTTAAGTAGACTAGAGTGCTCAGTGTTGATAGTTTCATTAAAATTAACTGCAGAACAAGACAAAGACAATACGTCAAGTCATTATTAAAAGTGAAAATACAGCGCTATAAAAAAGAAAAGAAAAAGTGCACTCCATAAAAGCAGATTAAATACAGACACTATTTTGGGCATCTTCATTAGAAAAACATTAGCAGTGGTGATTATTTTCATGCAATTGATGGTGCATTGTGGGGTGACAAACAGTGGCACGCAGTCCAGTGGGCTCACAATGCAGAGCCAGAGGAGAGAGAGCGAATCAACATCAGTACAACTGAAATGGGTTTCAGTACGGGTGCCTGCAGCCGCCAAATAAATCAGTGTCCGCATACTATAATAATAAAGCTATGAGCCTACAGGGTAAACTATTCTCTCTCTCTCTTTCTCTCTCTCTCTCTCTCATGCAATCTTCACGCTCCTCTCTTTCTCTCCATCACGCTCGCAGCTCTCTCGCTGGGGTGCTTTTTTCTCTAACCCATACTCTCTCTCTCTCTCTCTTCCACTTTCTCCATCCCTTTATCCCTTATTGTGTGTTTATCTCTTTTCCTGTCCCTTGCTACCTGCAATCTAGCACTCGGCGCATAGGATTCGCTGTGGCAGGTTTCTCTTGTGTACACAGACGCAGATGGGAGCGGAGGAAATGTTAGACTCGTATTAAGCAAATCTGTATACGGGCCAAGTCGTGGTTGTAATGCGGCACACGCAAGCAAACAGCGAAAATTGTTGTGTTTAATTTAGTGTGGGCTGCATCTCTCTAGCTCTGTTCCAGAACTTGGCATGTTTTGAATGCTGGTTTCAGACATGGGTGTTCTCACCAGCAAAACCATGCTGGTTAACTAGCTTGGTTTTGTTAAGTTGCATATGTTAACCAGCTTGACCAACACCAAACCTTTGCGTACCTGCAACTCAACTTATTGATTTCAATAGAGTTTGATGTTAGCACGTTGCTAAGCTAATGACATGATACGCCAATGCGCCTAAAAAATAGTGCACTGCACTTGTTTTCCAGTTAAAATATCTAAAAATCCTTGAAAGAAGATTAAGCAACACAGCATAAAATATTAGGTCTTGTTTACTAAGAATATGAGGGTTTTTTACAAACTGTAAATGAGTCAATGCACCTTTCACTTGTTTTTTTTAAGATAAAATATACTCGTATACAATTGCCAAAGTTTTAATATCTTATGCAGTGTTGCTCAAGTACATTTATTTTCTTCTAAGGACTTTTAAATATGTTTTACTGATAAACAAGTCTAAAAATTACTAATTAAAAACTCATTAAGGAGTAATTTTTTACAGCGTATGCACAATAATTGGGTAAAATAGCTTTTTTTCATCCATGTGTTCCAGTTAAGATATCTAAAAATCCTCGAAACAAGATTACTTGATAAACAACACAGCATTAGATATTAGGACTTGTTTTCAGAGAATACGAGTGTATTTGTCTTACTGCACAAGAAGTTATTTTTAAGCATAAATGATGTAAAACTTTTTAATACTACATTTGTTTTAATATCTTATACAGTGTTGCGCAAGTGTCTAGTTTTAAGAATTTGTAAATGTTTTACTGATAAACAAGTAAAACAAATGCTAATTAAAAACTCATTAAGATTTTAATTAGATTGAAGTATTTTTATCAGTTCTTTTCAGTATTGAATTAAATATATTTATAACCAACTTCGGTCATCATTACATCCATTCTGGGATGGCGTACATTAACATTTGGCCAAAACGAGGTACTGTATCTTACTACATTTCAGAACAGCCTTCGCTAAACCTTAAAATGCTGTCTAAGTAGGAAGCACACTAGGTTTTGTCCTGAAACATTTCTGCAACGTGCATTTATTTAACGCATGGATTATTTTATTTTTTCTGAAATATTGTAATGTGAATCACTGCCACCCATGCCTTTTCTCTCCTCCTCCTCCTACGGTGTCACTCATTCTCTGCCTCCCTCTGTTATGGCAGGGCGGACGACACTGGCCCCCGATAACAATTAAAAAATAACAACAGCCATCATAAAGGCCGCCCGCTATTTGGACAGGCGCATCAATCCAGAAGCGCTCTGGTTTCTTCTCTTAATTAACCCTGCTGATTGAGCGGACGCGCTGTGTGGCTCGCTGACCTTGAGGAGCACGACGTCTGTTCAATCAGAGAGCACTCCTCGGTGTTCCTCCGCATAATAGATCAGTTCAGAATCTGATTGTTAAGTCATGTCGGGGTAATCTAAGGTGCTTCATGAGAATGCCAGATGAGATATGAGCACTTTAGCTAAGCTTTAATTTCTTTCAGAGAGGAGGAGGAGGATGAGCTGGGAGGGGAACGTGTAGCCCTCACGGTAAAAAAAAAAAAAAAAAGACATCTGGAAGAAGTAGATGGACACTGGGTTTGAATATGCATACAGTACTTCCTTTCACGCCATTGAAAAGTTTGGAGTCAGTAATATTTAAAAAAAAAAAGAAAAAGAAAAAGGAATGGCGCATGATTGAAAGTAACAGTAAAGATGTTACCCAAAAAATTATTTCAAATAAATGTGTTTTTTTTTTTTTACTTTCGATCCATTAAACAGTGTATCACTATCGCTAAAATATTAAGCATCACAGTTGTTTTCAACATTGATAATAATAATAAATGTTTCTTGAGCAGTAAATCATCATATTAGAATGATTTCGGAAGGATCATGTGACACTGAAGACTGGAGTAATGATGCTGAAAATTCAGCTTTGCATCACAGGAATAAATTACATTTTAAAATATATCAATATAGAAAAAAGTTATTTCACAATATTACTGTTTTTGCTGTATATTTGATCAAATAATTGCAGCCTTAGTGAGTATAAGTAACTGTAAAAAAATTTTTTTTTTTTTTTTTTTTTTTTTTTAAATCGACCCCAAACTTTTGAACGGAAGCAGGAATGATGTTCAAATGTTAAAGGAATGACATCATGTAAAATAAGTATTTACTTGTAATATAAATAAAAAGAAAGGTTTCACAAGAAACAAAGGGTCATATGCCAAGAAGGTATAAGGAGAAATTACTCGTATAATACTGTCATGTTTAATAGGTTATTTAAAAAAAATAAAATAAAAAAAAAAGTAAATGTAAATGTAAATAAAAATATAGAACATTTATTTTTGTGAGTGAATGCAGCACAACCGTGACCATAAATTAACAACTTTAAAG
Source organism: Rutilus rutilus (assembly GCF_951802725.1). NCBI lineage: Eukaryota > Metazoa > Chordata > Actinopteri > Cypriniformes > Leuciscidae > Rutilus > Rutilus rutilus. The sequence continues at coordinate 7,081,663 of NC_140219.1, forward strand.
GTGATTTTCTCAATGTTTCGATTTTTTTTGCACCCTCGGATTCCAGATTTTCAATATTTTCAAACAAATATTGTCCTATAAACCATACATCAATGGAAAGCTTATTTATTCAGCTTTCAGATGATGTATAAATGTACCCATCTGACTGGTTTTGTGGTCCAGGCTCACATATATGAAGCACTTGACAGTACCCTTCAAGGTTCTATGGAATTGAGTGTATTTTGATTATCTAGATGACAATATTGTGATAATGCAATGTTTTTGAACAGGCATTACAATCGTGCGGTCTAAGTGGGACCGAATCTTGTATTTTTGCTACATAACCTACTGATCATAGTCCTACTCCATCAATGTTTAAGAATAAGTTCTTGATTGAATTCGGTACCAGTGTGGCCATGCTTAGTCTCCCTCGCTTCCATGGACATGCACGAGAGCGAATGAAGAGAGAGCAAAAGAAACGAGATTGAGAAAAAAGCACTGGTGTCAGCAAAAGATTTATAAGAAACAGAAAAAGCATGTGATTCTAGACTGTATGGGGTTTTTTTGTGTGTGTTTTTTCTTGGCTGGAGGGTTTGAGTCTCTCCCCGTCTCCGTCTGTTCTTTCCCTTGATCTCTTTTTTCTATTTGGTTCCCATCACGAGTAATTCGTCCCCGTGAACACACAACAAGATAAACAGTTTGTGTTGTAAGCCATTATCTCTGTGAAAGTAAAACAACAGGCACAGGGAGAGGTACCAGGCGACAGGCGGTTGGAAAATGACTTCCTGTTTCTTCCCCTCGGGTTCTAAACCCAGACCGGACTCCGACACCTGCTGTGCGGCCACATATTTATTTATTTAGCTTGTTTATTTCTTTATTTTCGGCTTTATTACTCATGTTTTTTTCTGTTCGTGGACGTGTTTTATATTTATGCCCCTGGTTAGAGTGCACAGTCTGTGCTGAGTCAAAAAATGAAAGCACATCGCAGATAGAGCAATAAATGAAAAGCGCTTGCATCTGCGATCGGCTCCTCAGCAGGGCAGAGGCGTGTGTGTGTGATTAGGTGTGCGGCCTGACTCTCCAGACATGGAGGAGAGAGAAACGGAAGATTCGGGAATCGTGCTCGACAAGTTTTTTTTCTCTCACGTCGGCGAGCAGTGATGTCAAGCGAATCACGTACTTACAAACACACATACATTTTGTCTCATTTCATACAACGACATGATCAGCGACAACAAACACGGCGGGTTTTCCAAACGCAGGAAATGCTGACTGACGGCAATGCTTTCCTGGTTTAACTCACTTTTCTGAAGCACACTGACATTATACAATAGATACATGGTACGACCAAATCATTCAGGTTACCGTCGGCTAATGTCAGTCCGAGGAGTTGTGAATCTTCCGTGTGATTCAAATGATTCAGGCGGGGAATCCCGTTCAGAAAGCGATTCCCTAATGAACAAGCAGCTATATCTATAGCAAACCCTCTTCCCGAGAAGGAGAAAAAGAATGAATGAAAGAAGGAAAGAGGGATAGAACAGTTGTCCGCTCGTTTTGCCCTCCGATCTGTCGTTCTTGTCATCCCTCGATGATAGGTTGTAGAGTCTGGATGGAAGCGAGTACTTCATGAATAAGTGTGTTGTGTAAGAGAGAGTGAGTGAGTGAGTGTGTGTGTGTGTGTGAGTGAGGGTTTTACCCCCAGAAAAGGGCAATCAGCAGCTGAACCGTGATCAGGAATTGAGGGACGGAGAGGGTGGTGGCCAAGCTGTGGACTCTCCCGGCCTCCGAGCCCAGGTTAGTGACTGTCGCCTTGTCCGAGAACGGAGGGATGACGTTGAACCCTCCTCCGGTTTGGTCTTCTTCCTCTTCCTCCTCCTCCTCATCTTCTTCTTCTTCGCTTTCTACCACCTTTTGGAAACAGAGAGAAATGTCTCTAAAAAACGTGGATAATTTTTGTGCTTTTTTTGTTTTTCACCTTGTTACAGGGTTGGTGTTCCCGGTCAAAAAAGGCCGGCCTACAAAAATGTGCTTATAAATCTCTCATTATGCTATGTTGTGCCAAATATTGGATTTAATCCTTTTATCAACTTGTTTTCTTTCATTTAGGACAGGTTTTGTATTTCATTTTGGAACTTTTGATGATAGGCCTCATTAAGCCTCTGATATACTTCAAGCTAAATCGAAAAACACTGATGTGGCGTCATTTCGATCAAAATCAAGCCAAAACAAACTTCGTTTGGAGTTCATTTTGGGAGTTCGAAACAGCTTGCCACTTTCCGTAAAAGTTCGCTCATTTGGTGATAATATTGCATAACGAAAGATTTACAAGGAATTCAAAAGGCTGGTCATTTTTGACCGGGAACACCAAATTAGGTAAAAGACCTTCAACACAGCACAAGGGTTAAGTTGTTGAAACACTTTCGATCAATAGAGTGCAATAGTGCCTTTCCACTTTTTCAGCGGCCTTGGTTCTGGAAGTATTTATCTTTTCCCATAGGGATTTTTTTTTTTTTATAAGCCATTACCCAAATCAACCAGCTTTGAGGTAAATCACAAAATTATAAACTTTGATTTGAAGCAAAAAAGTATTTGAAAATGTAACAAAAAGGCAAAGATATATAAATGCATATATTTTAAGTAGTTTGAGAGCATAGGGAAACTGACTCCAGGTCCTTCACAGTGCTTCATGAAAGTGGGCGAGTACTAAAGTGTTCTTTTGGAGCAATTTGCTTGTTGCAGTTCTCTGAATGGTGGAGATTTCTCTTCAGAATCATGGGTAATGTCTTTTATATAATGATGGTCGATATCTTCAACAAAAGCATATACCATTGATTAACAACCTCGTAGCTCGTAGTAGGTCTGTCTTTAAAGGCTTATATTTTATTGTTCAAAATCAATTCCCTTATGGAGAAAATGAAAGGGATTTTTACTTCCAGAACCCGACTGTTGCAGTGTATGGCATGAGTTTGAAGGCGGGTCTATTTGTCCGACTAATGGCAGTTAGAGTGTTTGGTAAAGTGTCTTTTAATTACATTTCCTTTAATACAAAGTAAACAACTTGCCAAGTGATCACTGCAATAACAACAACATGGCGGCAACAAACAATGGAAAGAAAAAAAAATATATATATATATATATATATATATATATATATATATATATATATATATATATATATATATATATATATATTGTCATGTGAGCTGGAATTTATTTGATTATTATATTTGATTATTATAACATATTATTATTTTATAATATATCCAGCTCACATGACAATATATGCATGTGTATATGTGTCTCTGTGTGTGTAATTATAGTTTATAATATATAGCTTTATGAGAAATATCTGAGGCAAAGTTATGATGATATGTGAACTGAATCATATGAGAAATAAATGAATCACCTGAGAAATACATTTTTAGAAAAGTAGGAGCAGTAGGCCTACGATGGTGAGTGTTTGTCAGGGAGAGGGACGGAGAGATCGTGAGGGAGAGGGATTAGGAACGAACGATAAAAGAAGGAGAAAGAGAAAAAGAGGTAGCGCGAGAGAGAGAGAGAGAGAGACAGACAGATGGGTACGAATACATTAATATTAATTAAGTTTGACTGATGCACCGTGCTTGCAAACACCTTTAGTTAATCCGTTCAGAGAGAGAGAGACAGGCCGAGGAAGTGAGAAGCACATCAAGAGAGACAGATCAGGAAAGACGGGCACATTTGGAGAGGAGAGATTTGCTGGAGAACACAAGTGAGAGAGTGAGTCTAGGAAAGAAATAAATGACAGCAGAAACTGAATTGAATCCTTTTTGTCTGTGGGCCCAGATTATCTCTAAGCTGAATGCTGTGGTCTGTGTGTTCTGAGAACAGAGGATGTGAACGCAGTCCAAAGCGAGGACATGGGAACACAAAGACACACAGATCAGAGCAGCATTTCTTGATAAAGTCTGTATGCCTATGGATGCCAAGGGATTATTTGCTTCTCTTCTATGTGGGCAGCGAATACACAATCCATTTTACAATATATATAGTCAAGTAAGTGTTGCTATCACGACTGTGTCATACCCTGAAGCGCTAAAAGCTGCGCGGCTATCAAGAAATTACTTTTGCTGGATATTATGCTACTGCTAATGCTAATAACACAGCCAGGGGGTCAGGATTTAGCCGATTCGCTTTAGTACTACACCATTATGCTGTCAAAAAGCAAGCTTCTTTATTGACAACCATTAAAAAGTAGCCAACAAAATGATTTTTGCAAGAAATATTCATTACAAAAAAATCAGTAGTGTACAAGATGATTTATTCGGATGGCGTTACTCCCTGAAGCTCTAGTAGCTTATTTGTCTATCAAGAAATGACTTTGGCACAGATATTATGCAAATTCTAATAGCTTGTCAATGGGGTCAAGGTTTGGCTAGTTAGCGTTAACAGTTTGCCTCTCCTTGTAGATGCTATAACTGTAAAAGCATTTTTTTTTTTTTTTTTTTTTTTTCAGAAGAAGCAAACAAAATAAAACACAAAAATATAAAAAATATTTAGATTAATTTGATTATTTTAATTATTTTAGAAGATTTCACCAGCCACTTTATTTATTTAATCATTCATTTTGATTTAATTGCATTTTTATTTAATTGCACACGAGATTTACATATTGGCCGGTAACTGCCGATGGCCGGTGACAAAATCTACCAGACATAAATATTTTTTTACCAGCATTGAAACAGAGATTAATCTTTATTAAAGTTACAAAAGTTATTCAGTCAAGAGCAGTGAGTGATTTTTCTTTGTCTTTTGTTTGATTTAAACTGGACTCACACTTGATTTTGATTTTGGTATGATTTTGGCCACAATTTGGACATCTGAGACACATTTAGCAAATCCTAAAAGATTCTTCTGATCCTAGGCTAAAATCTGAAGTCTTTGAACGTTAGTTTGACATGTTCACCGACAGCCGATAAATAACCGTTGCGATCAAATTTCACCTCAGACTGGCAGTGTCAAAAGATTTGACTCGCAGTCCTGCAGTGTGAATTCTCCTACGACGACCGTCAAATTGCCTTTTTTTCAAGACAAGCTGTGACCAAAATAACCGTTAGAGATTTCTTTTTAGTCACCATTTCAATCCCGCGTGTAATGCAGCCCACCGTCACCGAACGGGTCATTGATTGATGATGTAAAACTCCAGACGAGTTCTTGCGTGCGTCCGTTTTTAACGCGTCTTTTATGTCGTACAGTCTGACATTAATGACAGCTGAGATCTTACAGTGTCACATGGATTACAAAGGGGATCATATTCATACAGTCTGACAAGAAACAATTGTAAAGGACTATTATAAATCTCACAGTATGCATTAATAAACACAAACAGCAGCAGGTTTATTAAGCTGCTGTCACTTTAAGACCTGATGAATGGATCCAATATACTGTTACACATGTGTTTTCTTTCTCAACTGTTTATGTTCACTTAAGACATAACTGACTGTGTTTGTTTATGAGGATACTTGCCAAGATGGGCAGTTTGACAATTTTGTTTGAACATGTCTGTTCAAGCGCAAGAAGATGCGAAAGGGATTCTATGCGCAAGTAATGAATTGATTTCCCTTTTGCGTCTTCTTGCGCTTGAATATTTAAATTGGCAAGGCTTAAACTTTCGTGACGATGCAGCACTGGCCTATCTGAGCATTGTTCACGTTCATGTTCACATAATATTGCATGTCGGTTCGAGTCCCGCTCGGAGTGAGGCGAGTAGGACCGGAGCGTTACATTGGTGCCGTGACCCAGATGGGGTAGTGAGGTTTAGGCGGATGAGTGTAACGGAGGCCAGCTAGTGAGAGCTGTGCAGATAAACTTACTGTGCTGTGCTAGAGCTGTGCTTACTTCCCTGATCTCAAGAGGCGCACTAGCAACTGACGCTAGAGACTGCGGTCTTTAGGACCATAGAGTAGTGGTTCTCAACCATGTTCCTGGAGCCCCTCACCACCACACATTTTGCATGTCTCATTAATCAAACACATCTGATTCAGGTCATCAGCTCATTAGTAGAGTCTCCAAGACCTGAAATGGGTTGTGTCAGACAAAAGAGTGATGCAAAATGTGCATTGTTGGGGGGGTAATGGTTGAGAACCATTGAGTTACACTTATGCAAATAACTTTTCAATGCTTACTGATAAATGTTTAGAGAAATTGATGCAAAGTGTATAGTCAGTTTCAGATACAGCATAAAACTAAGGTAGCCACAAGACAAATAAAAGATCTGATCCAGTGACGCTGCCTACTAAGTCTCATTGAGTCATTTAAAGTTTGGCGGTTGGCCATAATGAAAGAAAAATAAAGCTGACACCCTCATTCCAAAGCACAATGTAATCTGACTAAAGGGAAGAGCAAATCGATATAGATTTAATTCCTTTCCATGATTGTGTTCTTGAGAGCCTGTGGGTTGTGTGATTATTTCTGATTGAATTGAAGGTGGCAGTTCAGGCAGTTTGATTCGACCCCACAGTGATCTCTTTAGATACATGTGCCAATTGTTTACCATCTTTGTGCATGCCTGAAAACCATGACTTCGAGTGAACATATCCGTGAAATTACCATTTTAAAGTATGATAAAGACCAAATAGGACATCTTAACAAGGTCACGTGCATAGTGGGTTAGAGGTCGGACCTTTAGGACCTTTAGCATCGTGACCTATTGACTTGGTTAAAGAAATAGGTTTCTTTCAAAGGCGCTAAAGAGACAGAACAACAAACACAGTTGAATCAATACAGTAAATTAACAAGGAACATTTTGGGAGCATCCATTACGCACGTGGGAAGCCACACTAAATGCAGAAGGTGGGAATTCTGAACAAGCGTTTTTGTGCTCACTGTAGCGGCTGCTGGGGCAACGGCATGTGACCGTGTGTTTTCTGCAGTGACACAATCAGCCGCGCATAAACGTTTTACTTCAGTTCTCTGATCCATCAGTATGCTCAAAGCGGCAGGACTGCGGGTAAATCTGATGTATCAAAGAGCCAAAATCAAACACAAGGCCAAACTCGTGGGTCATTCGGTTGTTAAATCGAGGCTATTACCACAACAAGAATTAAGAAACAGGTTTATTGTGCTTACAAAGAACTCATGGGTGGAGCTTTATAAATGGTTCTTCTATATGTAAATTATTTTGAGTTGGCATTGGAGCTGGAGGAGATTGATAGTTTTATGGTGGTTCTGTGTTAGGAAATGTGTTCACTACTCACTACATTGGGTTCAGGCAGCAGGTTGATGTTCAGCTCATCACGCTGGACCTGAGGCGAGGGGCGCGGTGGAGGAAGGGGCGTTCCCTCTACTGGACGAGGGGTGGAGCTTCCCATGTTATCAATGGCATTACCTGTCAGGTAAAGAGATCGGGTGAGTTTAAGATTGTTTTTTTGACAGTTTTACTTGCTAATAAGAATAATTATAAGTATATGAATACAGATACTGATTCTAAAATATAAAAGATTAAAAAAAAAAAAAAAAAAGTTATCTGTATCCTATATCCATTTAGTCCATATCCACATTCAAAAATGGACCAAAAATAGTAATGACTATCTCTGGGCATATATAAATTATTGTGGATAGCTTAGTTCAGATATTTTTGTCTCAGAAGAATTTGATGAGATATGCTTGAGTTTGTATTAAAATCTTGATTGCAGTCTTTTGAGATCACTTCTGAAACTTTAGAGTAGGCATACACTACCGGTCAAAAGTTTGGGCTCAGTAATTTTTTATATATATATATTTTAATTAAAGAAGTCTCTTATGCTCACCAAGTCTGCAATTATTTGAGCTAAAATACAGTAAAAACAGTTATACTGGGAATTTACAATTTAATTTTTACAATTTAAAATAACAGTTTTCCATTTTAATATATTTTTAAATGTAATTTATTCCTGTTCCAAAGCACAAAAAAACCTGAATTATTTTTATTTTTTATTATAAATGTCTTTCCTGTCACTTTCGACCAATTTAATGCATCCTTGCTGAATAAAAGTATTAATTTATTTTAAAAAAAAGAAAAGATTTGTGACACTACTGGGAGTTTTTTTTTTGCAGGAGAAGATGATGGTAATGAAATCTCATTTGTGATTTGTGCCAAGCCGTAACTTAAACTAAAGGCAACTGGCTATTTAAAAAAAGAACCCGCACCAACTTCCTGTTTCAATAGGAAAAATGTCATCACAGAAAAAAAATGTGTGAATGTTATACCACAAATATGTCAGAGCAGTGCCATATTTACACTCATTTTCTCTGACATTAAGATGATCTGTAAATGATATTCTGGGATACTCACGCAGGCAGGTGTTGCTGGTGAACATGTGCAGGATACGCAGGCAGTCCTGCCACTGGTTCCCGCTGCCTTCGCAATTACACCACTGCGACACCTCTGTGCTGCTGTTACTCACGTAGTTTGGTGTCATGATGGTACCTGTGGAGGGAGGGAGAGAGAAAGAGGGGATGAGAGCCAGCCAGAGAAAAAGATCCCATGCCAATTAGCCCGAAGCCCATCTGGGAGAATCTCCAAGCAGTGTAGTCTATCCACCCCCCCCTCCACTTTAATTATGTTGCTTCAGGTTGTCCTGCTAATTCAACATAAGTGAAACCCACGACATGAAGTTGAACCCAAACTCCACTGACCAATCTTCCCCGTTACCAATTCAGTGAGTGAACTCACTCCATGAGGACGCAGAAGTGCTCGTCATTAAAAATGTAATATTATTTAAGTACAGACTGCGCAGTGGCGTATCGATTTGTGCGTTTTGTACTCTTCATTAAGCGTCCATTTTTTTCAAGGTCGTCCAAGGTGGTTTCTCACCGATGAGCCCAGCGTAGGCCTTGAGGCACACGGCTCCACTTTCCCGGAGACAGCCGGAGGGAGAGACAGAAGACGGCTGACAGTTCTGCTGGAAATCAGCCAGTCTTGACCTGATGGACCAGACAAATTTGAATACAGACACAGAATGATTCAACTAAAATGTATTTCAAATTCTGACAGAGGAAATATATACACAGAATGCATGATCAGATGCTCAAATCAGATTTTTTTTTTTTTATACAGTGTTGTTTGTGAATATTAATTAGGTAATGTAATGTTCACCATATAGTTGTAACTGGTTTACTGACAAACAAGTTATGTGGGTGATAGCTGTATTAGGTTAATTATTTACCAAATGCACGCTTGGTCATTGAACTGCTAATGCTTCTCCTCGTCTTGAGCCATTGTTTTACTTTAAAAAAAATATTTTTACGCTGCCTCCCTCTGAAATGTTGGTGTTACTGTGGAACAGTATTACTAGAACAGTGTTTGTTTATTGTTATTTATATATTATTATAGTATTTATTACTATTTTCATTTTTTTTTATTTATTTTTTTTAGTGTAGGTTTTAGTCACTTTGTTTTGTTCATTTGCCATTTTTATTAGTTCATGTTTTTTTATTATTTCTATTTAGCTTTATTAATTTTAGTCATTAGTACTAGAAATTAAACATATTTTATTTCGGTTTGTGGCCAAAGTATAATTTCACATTTTTCAATTACGTTTATTTAGTATACATTTTTCATTTAATATTCATACCTTATTTAATCGATTAATGAAAAACAATTTTGCATAATAACAGCACTTTTTTTTTTAGATATCTAATGCTATTTTGTAATATTTTTTTAAAGGACTGCCTCCTTTGAGAAAATGAACCACGCTAACTAGAATGTGTCCATGTTGAAGGTTAGTGTCTGCATTTTCCAAACATTTCTCATTTTTATCCTACTGTTTAAATGCACAGTATACGTGTCTAAACATATAGTATGCGACCTGTTGTCCTTTCTTCCATCCAGCTCAGCATGTTCTGTGCTATTAATGATGCTTAGATAAGCATAACTGCCAGAGACATCTGTTTCTAAAAGAAGATAAAAGGGAGGTCTTGTACTTCAAGAAGAAAGGTGGAAATTATCATGCCGTGCTGTTATCAAAGCTGAGGTTTGTCTAGTTTGAATGAGGGTTAGAACATCTGATGACAGTGTGGTATGTCAGAATCGGTTACACAAATTGGTTCTTTCAAACAGTTTGTTTCAAAGAACTGATTCAGCAGATTTTTACATCATCATTTGGTCTCTGACATTCTGTCGTGGCATGTCACATGCTTTAAAACGTTCAAAGAAAGCGGAAAAAGTTTTTCCTTTGCATTTTTCAGGTACAGAAGACAACATTGTGAAAATGATCCCCGACCACACAGATTTGCGAAAACGACTAAAAACGCTGTATTCTGCTGCCAGGCCAGTAGTTGGCGATGTCACTTTGTAAAGAAACACTACGCGCCTGTAGACGGAACACGTAATACGCATGCGTATGACATCACCGTTTTCACAAATTCACGTTTTCGTAGTTTACATGGAGACGATAACAGTATCGTTTTTTTTAATAAACTTTCACTTTGAAACCCATTTTCATAAATGTGCATTTTCAGCCCCCTAAAACACCGTTGTCGTGTACGGTGACGTTTTTGAAAACGATACAGTTATCGTCTCCAACTACAAAAACGTGAATTCGTGAAAACGGTGACGTCATGCGCACGCGTATAACGTGTGCAGTCTATAGGCGCGTAGTGTTTCTTTACAAAGTGACATCGCCAACTACTGGCCTGGCAGCAGAATACAGCGTTTTTAATTGTTTTCGTGGATCCGTGTGAACGGAGATCATTTTGACAGCGCTGTCGATTGTATGCGAGAAAATGCAATGTAAAAACTTTTCCATTTTTAGAACATTGACTAAAGTATCGTAAAAGTATCCTTAGAAACTAAATATAATTAGCATTAAAAAAAAAAACAAAAAAAAAACACTAATTAATTTACATATCTTGGCTGAAAACATTTTTGCATTTTTCAATAAAATGCTGTTTATTAAAATCAACTATGTGTGTTTGAAAATACTTTAAAATAGCTTTTTATCATGTTTTAATAGATTTCTTATTATTATTATTATCAATGTTAAAAAAACATTTGTGCTGCTTAATATTTTGCTGAAAACTGTTATATAAACTGTACATTTTTCTTTCAGGATTCTTTGATGGATAGAAAGTCCAAAAGAACAGCATTTATTTCAACTAGAAATGTTTTTTAAATGTCTTTACTGTCACTTTTGATCTATTAAAGCATCCTTGATAAATAAGTATTAATTTCTTTCCAAAAAAATCGTACTGACCTTTAAACATTTGAAAAGTGCAGGGCATTTTCTCAGAAGAGGCAGTAAACATATTTCAGATATGTTTTATTTGTAACATTTCTGGTATTAAATATTTCTGACATATCAGAAATAAGATTTGGTTTGGTTCAATGGGTTGTTGACTTATTTCTGTTTGTGAATTAATAATTCATCCAATTAAACGGATTCATTGAAAAGATCCAAATGTGATATTTATACTGTGCACAACTGCTAACAGACACGTATCTCACCTGCACAGGTTGTCTTTGAGGCAGTAGCTCTCCAGATGAAGGCAGTTGGGCTGTCCGTCTCGCTCCTCATAGGAACAGGAGGGCACGATGGTTTTTCTCCTTCTCTCCCCGCATAGAGTATCCGAACAGGGGCAAAATAAGACACCGAAGCTGTACTCCTCGGGAACACGCTCCAGGAACCTCCGCAGGGCCCGGTGGCATTTGTGCCGGTTACAGTGGTTGGTGCCAGGTATGATCTTAGTGCAAGCTAACGCATACTCGGAGCGCAGGGAACCACACTTCTCGTACAACCCGCAGTCCTGAGCTGCTTTCAGACACTGGTTCTGATCCGTCAGAGGAAGGGACGACACTGAGAAAGAGGAAAAGAGACTTTCAATTAAGTGTCCAAATACTTTTTGGGGTCTGTATAAAGCCTTTTATATTACACACACAAATCCAACAGCAAGACAACAAGGAAAACACTATTAAACACAAACATACAGCGATACACTCCGTCCATCATCACAGTGCATTCAGCTGTGGAGGAAATCATTTTATTTGGTCGTGTCACTGATGTGTCTGCAGTACCTGAAACTATTGAGGCTAGTTTTGATGTTTCAGTATTTCTCACAAGTTCCAGTTCAATGTCTTCATATGGGGATGTCTCAATGTCATCATAACCTGCAATGCACACACACACACACAACCAGAAGACATCAGATTGTTTGAGGCTAATTAAGCACACCTTATCATTAGACTTAATTAACAGCAACGCATATAATCAAATTACAGAGATTATATAATATTTCCTTGATTATGATTCACTTGGTTTTCAAGGATTTCAATAAAAGAGGCCAGTGTTTGTGATATATGCATTTGTTGAACTGACAGTCCACAGATTTAGGGGTCTGGATCGAGACACAAGATAAAATAGCGATGAGTCTATTTGTATCACACAACCCTGGGGACGCCGCATGCCAAGATGAGTGAGTATGACACACACACACACACACACACACACACACACACACACACACACACACACACACACACACACACACACACACACACACACACACACACACACACACACACACACACACACACACACACACACACACACACACCTTTACTGTATACTTGATCTTGTGGGGACTTTCTGTTCATATCTGTTGATTATAAAATAATATATTAAGTATGGAACGTAAACTTTGGCATGTTTGGCATCTTGTCCTATTTGTTCTACATGAATCATTCACTTACATTGATTGCACTTCATTATTGTATGAATTTTATTTTTATTTTTATTAAACAAGTACATTTTTGCTTTTATTTATTTTTATTTTATTTTTATTATTTACTTATTTTTTTTATATTTTTTTTCATATTTCATTCCTTTTCATTCCTTTTAATTTAAATAGCCTAATTTTTTATTAATTAATTATTTCTTGCTTTCTTTAAAGTCCCCCCTGTGGTGAAAATCAAGCTGTTAATGTTGTTTATATGTCAATGTGGAGTTTTTAATATGCTTTAAGTCAACACCATTGCTGAGTATTTTTTACCATTGCTGAGACTTTAAATGTACTTATTTTTAAATGGTTTTAAACTTAGTTTTATGTGTCTATGTAAAGCACTTGCATGAATTACCGCTGTGTATGAAATGCACTACAGTATATACTGTAAATAAACCTAAAATCTATCAGAGACTTAAGAAAACCCCCTAGCAACGCCCTAGTAACCACCTGAATGGTTCAACAACTTAAACTGCCTTAGTAATGAATTAGCAAATACTGGAAAATTTGTCAGCAAGCACCACAAATATTTTCTTCCATAAAGTCTTGTTATAATTACTGAACACTTAGCCTAACCCCAAAAAACACATTTAGACATTTCACAAGCCTTTTATTTTTGTGTTGACATCCCCAGAAGGAGGGTTTTGTCATGTTGTGATATTCTTTTGGGGACATTTTCTGAAATTTTGGTTATCAAAACCTGCCCGCCCACACACACACACACACACACACACACACACACACACACACACACACACACACACACTCACAGACTCTTCAAACAAATGCAAACTGGCAGAATCCCTTGTCATCTTGTTCGCGCTGACACACACTCCACATTTCAATTTATGGAGGCGCTACATCAAGTGTGCTACATTCACAATTACATGCCTTGCGTATTTTGCCGCAGACGGTTTTCATTTGCAGGAGAACACTTGACATTTCCACTTGATGTGTTTTAAAAGCACTTATTTCTGAGATTGCCGATCAGCCCGGGCCCTTCTGGCCCCTGCGGCCCCTGCGCTACACTCAGACGCATGACGAGTCCGTTGCTGGAGAAGCCTGGGATTAGTCAGCATTTACAACAACTCTTGATGAGTCGCTGTGGGAACCCATCTTCCTGTTTCAGAAGATTTAATATTAATAAGCCATATTGGGTGGGAATATGGACTCAGAATCAATTAATTTTGCAGCCGTGCCTTGACGATCCCCCGGACGTCATTCACCAGCATGCCGTAATCTCTTTTGCTCATGAGCAAACACATGAGACGGAACCAGACACCCTCGACGGAATGAAGCAAATTCCGGTTCCTGCATATATGCGTCTGTCCCACCGAGCGTAATGAACAGATGAGTTAACAGCGAAATTAATCACGATACCACTGTCAGTGAGCCAGTCGTTTGTTTAGTGTCTGACTGGGTTTTATGCCTCCTTGCCATTTCATATACATTACTGTGCAGTCATTAAATGCTATTACTGCCTAAATCTAAATCCTCTGGTAGCTCACTCAACACTCTCATTAAAGCATTTTGGCATGTCCTGAAAGAACATAACAAACGGCATTCGGTGAGATCTATGAGTTCACTGTTTATGACCGGCAGAACAAAGGCAGTCATTTTGAAATTGATTAACTGAATTCTTTTATGCATGATTTTTTTTCTGGAGCTACCTACTCCCTCTTATTCGCTTTCTTTAAACCTGCTCCTTTCATCATGACATTCACTGGTTTGGGAATTGCTGGACATGAGCTGTTCAGTCAGAGAATATTCTTGGGAGTCTTAAAAAAAAACCATGAAACTGCATTTGCAATGCATTTAACTTCATATGAGTGAAACGCAATAATCAGTATATGCTTCTATATATTTACACTACCATTCAAAATTGTGGGGTTTGTAAGATTTTAAATGTTTTTGAAAGTCTCTTATGCTTACCAAGGCTGCATTTATTTGATTAAAAATACAGCAAAATAGTAATATTGTGAAATATAATTACAAAATGCAACTAAAATATGAATACATTTTTGGACTGTTTTCTTTTTTACTATAATTTAATATGTAATTGATTCCTGTGATCAAATCAGTGTCACATGATCCTTCAGAAATCATTCTAATATGCTGATTGGATGCTCAAGAAACATTAATTCTTATTATCAGTGTTGGAAACAGTTATGCTGCTTAATATTTTTGTCGAAACTGTGGTGCATTTTTTTTCTCTGATAAATAGAAAAAGTAAAAAAGAATTATAAAAAAAAAAAAATTATATATATATATAATTTTTTTTTTTTTTTTTTTTCACAGACCCCCAGAACCTCCTTTGCTGCCCCCTGGGGTCCCTGGACGAAAACATTTCCAAATTAACCAGGATTTTTAATGAGAAAAAATAAAGGGCAAATCCAAGAGGTTGACAACAGTCACCATACGAAAGGTAAACACTCTCTCTGACACCCTTACCCTGTGGAAAACGGACGGTCCAGTAAATGCTCAGGCACTGTTGTTCTACGCGAGCCCCTCGCTGACACTTGCATTCTTGCAGAGGCTGATAGTTCATGAGGTTGTTCTGGGCATCGACGCAGGCCTGCCGTGCCTCCAGACCCAGGGGAGCCACCGCCTCCTCGTCCACACAGTACTCCAGGTGCCGGAACGGTCGCTTACACTCCGGGTCTGATATACATTCCAGTACAGCCTCTAAGCAGTCCACAGTCCCGGGGAACACCGGCACCACAGAGGGAACAGACCCTGGAGGATAGTGGGTAAAGCCAGTTTTTGAAATCAATTAACCAAGTATTTATTATCAATATGCTTTACCAATGAGCTAATTGATTTTTGCAGACAACATTTGGCAAAAGTTGTGAGCAGGCCCAGATGTAATGCCACATTTTTTTGTGTTTTCATACAGGCCTTTTCACATTTTGTACATGAAGTTTCAGAAAATCCGCAGTGGAATGTATTTAAACATCATAAAAAGTCTTACAAACAGCTGAGATGCAACATTCCGAACTGAATAGAGAATCAGTTTCTGAATTTGAATTGAATTTGAGCAAACATGATGTGGAATTTTCAGTCTGAATTTGAATGTGAGGAAGCAGAATTAAAATGAATTGAAATTCAAAGAGGTTTAACTGTTACGTTTAACTAGAAAAGTAGTTTGCCAAGTCGAACTTTGAATGTTGGCTGATTGAAATGGAACCACTACAGTCCTATTGGTTAATAAAAACAGTCATATTGGCCAAAATATTTAATCAACGAATATGCAAAGGGACAGGGAATATGTAGGACTTTGTGATTGAGTGGCGTTCCAATTCTGTGGAATTCTGATTCTGTGTGTGTTTGGATATGACACATTACAGTTTCTGGATTTTCTCTGTAATGCATCACAGTTATAATATCTGCATTCTAGACGCACAGAAAGCATTCTGACAGTCAGTGACCATGTAAAAATGGAGATCAAAGTCCCTTAACTTGCACCCAAGGGCTGAATTAATAATGTGTAAAATAATTTAAAAGAGACCTCTTCTCTGAAAGGGAATTTGCCGGCTCGCAATTGCAGTAGGACAGATAACTTAAACGAGCAGAAAATCTTCATTTACCAACTCCATACATCAAGAGTTTCAAGCGGAGTCCTTGACAACAGACACTTTGTGCTTTGTGTCCGTTCTCAAGCTCAGTCCTGACAGACGTCCTCGCCATCAGCCGGGGTCTCGGGCTGACCTGAGGGGGAACTGTGACAGGGCTGTGTAATTTCATGGCTATGTTTGCTGTTTTTCATTAAGTAGCAACAGAAAAAGTCTTGCACTCCTGTAGAAGCATGAGACATATGTTTCTGTTCCTTGTATTTCTCGCCCCTGACCCCCATCCCCCTTTGTGTCTGTTTTCCTTCGCAGCGGCAGGGACTGTAATTGCACTAGGCCTCATTTTAAAGCGTGTGGTGATTGAGAACCCACGGCTGTGGCCGGCAGACTAAACGTTGGTCATGGTTTAGGACTGCACTACCACAAAATAGCATCTCCTTCCACAGGTCATGGAGCAATGATCCATGCATGAAAGACCATCTACTGCGGCGGCCCAAGTTAAACAGGCAAGTAAACACACTTTGATCTTTCACATATATGGTATACAGTTCAGTATAGAGATGTTATATGCAAGTTTGAATGTAAAGACAGGTGCTTGTTCTGCCACTGTTTCTTTTTTTTTCTTCTTATGGCCGGTACACATTGTACGATTTTGGGCTGTCCCATGCAGACGAAAGAGGACCAAGAGTGTCGATTTCTGTGGTCGTGCTCCTACGTTGTACAGTGAGAGAGTTTCAAAGACGGTTTCTTGCGACCAAAGATAGCCTTTAATAATTTTCTAACAGTATCATAAATTTAGCATGGTCATCTCGTTTGCTGCTACGACCTACGTCTAGTGACTAGCCAATAAGTGCACCTGAGACTCTGTAGGGAAGGGCGTGGTTAGCTGGTTCCCTCTGATGTCACCGGCCACCACAACTTCCAATAGGAAAATTCAACTGCAGTAGCCACCGTTCAACCTGAAGAGGGCAGCACTCAGACGTTTTTACACCATATATTGTAGAATTAAAACACTTTAAACCCAAATGTCAAAAAATTACTTGAATCAATGAACCGCATTAATAAAGCCTTACAGTCTTACAGATCATTAACTAAAAAAAGTTGTTTTAGGGTTTAGTTACCCTTTAAGATTGGATTTGAGAAAGTATTTTAACATCATGAAAATGTACAAATTCTCAGTGACTAAAAAAATGCCCACTGAAGTGCCTTGAAACCTACAGCGTTATTCAATGTGTTGACGTAATCTGAGACAGGAAGACAGGGTGGGACATATCGAGCAGCTCCTCCCCTTTTTTTAAATAGCCAATAGCGTTTTGTTTATATCACAGCTCAGCCAGAGCTGTTGAGCTTGGTAAAGCCGCATTTGACAGCTTAGGACAGCCAGAGTCTAATAGATTCCCCATTTAGATTTAATATTAAACTGTTACTAAAGCAAAACAGTGAACGGAATCATGCTGAGGATGTGTAGTTTGAAAAATAGCATTCTGTGTATAATTCAAATGTGTCCGATACATTTTATGGTCTGCGCCGACTTGCGCATCTGGCCCGCTCTGTGCTATCGTGTCTCTGGACCTCAGACAGTGCGCACTGCGGGCGGCAGTGAAACCAGACTTCATTTGCCCCAACTGAAGCATAATACACTGTCTGAATCATTCCATATCCCCTATATAGTGCAATATTTTCTATTTTCACCATTCACCGATTTTAGCCGCAGCTTCAGCCAGCCTCTATATTACAATGCAGGGGTGGGACGTAATGTGATGTCATCAAAATCATTGATCTATAGTAAGAGACTTTTAAAAAGAGAGTTTTAAATACTTTTATATTTAAATGCGATTTTTCTTTTTTTTGTCATTGTTTTGGAGCACACTAGCTTATAGATAACTGTAAGGTTTATCAAAAAAAGTTAAATAAAACTTGTGGTTAATTTTAGATGTAATAATATTAAATAATTTATTTGTTTGAATTAATAAATAATCCACTTTTAATTTTATTATAATAATTTTTTAAATAAAATCAATCTTAATAGAGAATTTCTGTACCATCAAAATAATTAATGTGTCCGCAGTCAGCACAGCACCAGCTGCTACTACAGATAGACGGAACTACAATGAAATAGAATAGAATGTAAAAGTTTTCAAGACATGCTCATGGCATTAGATGCTGAAAAACAGCGAGGCACAATGCAACAGCATATGCAAACAATTAAAAAATCTAAAGAGCATCCTTGGTGAAATGCCCCGAAGTCTGCTAAATGTATTGTAGTTGACTGTAGACCAGTGAGAGACATATCATGATCAATGATATGAAAATATAGCAAACAATTATTGACTTTCTGTCTATTCCATTTTTACTTGTCTGTCTTTAAATTATCTCCATTTGAGGGCTGTTCTCAGCTAAATTCATAATGCAATTAATTAAATTAATGCAAACAATCGTATAATTAATTTGATTTAAAATTGTATTGTATAATTCGAAATTATATTGAAGGAATTAAAAAAATCCAAATTATAGCATAATAAATGTTTATTTACTATTATAAAATCAATACATAAAAATATCTGAAATATCACATTTTTGTGTCTTTTCCTTTTTAGAGAACATTGAGCGATTCAGAGAACGAAGAGTGCACAGAGGAGTCTAAAAGTGAGTGATGAGCAAGAAAGAAACGAAAGAAAGTAAGTAAACAGAGTGACAGACAGCAGACGCCTCACACAATAGGAAACCGTCTCAGTATGGAGGCTGATGGCAATCAAACACATGCTGGCCGGGTATTACGAGATACGTGTGTGTGTGTGCACGCGCACTAAAATCACATTTAACAAGTGACAGTGATGCACACACACACCTTGAGGCTTTAAGTCTCCTGCACACACTGAGAGGGAACGACAGACGCAGTTTCTGCAGTGAAGCTCAGCTGTACAGGGGAGTGAAAGAAATAAAGAGGTGAGTGAAATAGAGAAAGACAGTGTGAGCACATACTGTAAATCTATCCTTGTGTGACCGTATTTATGGTCGGTGACAGCAAACCGGCTCCAGCTGTCGATACACGCAAGTCTAACGTGATTAACTAATCAATGCGTACAGTGGTCTGAACCTCTGTGGTAAACCCAGCACCACTATATCAAGATACATATCAAGAAAACGTCTGTTCTGTCGATCCACGCAAATCTGAAGAATCCATCAGCTAAATTACAGCATGCCACATCTCTGGGCCCAAACCAACAATTTAGACAAATTACTCAACAAAAACATACACAAACAAAACCCTTGTACCCATTTAAAACAGTGAATGAGTGCGCTTCAGCACTCGCATCTCAAGAATGACATGAAAAGGAATAAAAAGAAGCCATTAATGCTATATTTAAGTATTTTTCTGACATTAAATACACTCGTATTTGCTATATAGGCTTTCAGCGAGCTCTGTTATTTGCTGCATTGAGGGTTTTGTCAAATGTGGGTCAGAGCTCCGTATCTATTCACTATTGGTGACACGTCACATCAAAGCATGACGGTGGTATTTAAAGAACCGGGTCGGATGGGCCCGTCTGATTGACACTGAGGAGAAACGGAAGACAATCCGAGAGCCCCGGGAGGAAGGAGTTCACAGCAGGGACGTGATGCTGAGACGGTCCTCGATGCTAAATCACAGCGCTCAGCTCCTTTAATGAAAATTGGCTACAACATCATCATAAAAGCCGTGTGCGAGTGGAGCTCACGCACACGCGCGCTCACACACGCTCTCTCTGATTCTGTCGCTTGGCTTGAATCTTACAGTCGAGGCGAGAGAGTCCAACACCATCTGCCGTCACTGTGTTTGCCTTTCCAAATCCTGGTTATCAACAAAACACACACGCGACCCTGAAAAGACCCTAAAAGTCCCCTCATATGTGAAGAAAACATGCCCAGAGGGAAGATTACCTTTTTGTTAACCGGCCCTGTGCGGTTTGTGTTCTATACGATTCCCATTTGATTTGCTAAAAATGGCCGTGTAATTAGACTGTCCCTGGGTATGTCCTTGGTTGGGATGCATCTTAGTGCATTATGGCATATTTTTCTCAATGCAATTAGTATATGCGCTGACAAAGCCCTGTTCACTTGTGTGTATTAAGCATCCCAATACATTTCTTAACTTGTGCAGGTTGTGCTTTTCACAACAAAAAAAACCTAATTTGGGTAAAAGCAAGTATGAGACGAAAGCATTATGCCAGGCATGTTTTTCCCAGACCTGTCAGCAGCTGTCGCTGGCAAATGAGTCGAAGCTGCCAAAGTCCAGAGTTGCGCACGCGTACCTTTTCCCAAACACACCTGGGCACACGGCTGGCACGCATTGGCACAGGCGCGTTTCTGCCGAAAGGCCTCAGTGCACCCTTTTCAATATGATGACGTGTTTCCGCAGTTATTACCATTGTAAAGCTTTTTATATTTTCATTTTCAAAAAAATGTACATTACCTTGGCATTCAATTCCAATACAACGGATGAAGGAGTGATATCCAATTTGACATTTTACTCAAAAGTTCAAAAAGGGGGGCTTTCACATTGATGCCCTAGAAGAACCATTTTTGGTTCCCCAAAGAACCCTTTACTGAGCGGTTCTTAAAAGAACCATTTAAAAAATCTAAAGAATCTTTTTGCACTTTAAAGAACCTTTTGTGGAATGGAAAGGTTCCAATGATGTCAAAGGGTCTTCATGGAACTTTAGATGCCAATAAAGAGTGTTCTGACCACCATAATCAAGCTCTGGAGATTTATTGGAGCTAAAGAACTCAAAAAATGCTTTATTTTCAATTCACCGTTTTAGAAATTCACCCAATAATGACAACTTCTGCTTCTGAGAACAACGGGTCCATCTGAGATTTTGTATGTTTGCACACATTTTTCCACCTCAGGTCGCCTCTTAAAAACATATTCAAGCAGCCAAGTCTTTATGCAAATACACTGTGGAAATGAAGTCTTTTTGCCACTTGATCTCCATCAGGGGGTCCCTATGCGTTTCGTGCGGCTGATATACGACCCGACCCCCAGGGATACACACAGCACGAGCGAGCACATCAAATCTGCAATCATTAACACAGCTAATAAATAAACCTGTCGATCAGCGCGCGCATTACAGCGTGTTCTCATGGCACCAGGGTGCGACAAACACCACTCATGATGATGAATGCCACTTGGGCTACAAAGCACTTGCACCAGACAATTGCAATATTGCGTGTCGTCCCAGGTGGGGAAAGAAAGTCAGATCCCTCAAATGCTGGTTGCTGTGCTACGGGAACTCCATGGAGCTGCCCTTTACCAGCCTAATCTGTCTCTGTTTGTATGTGTGTGTGTGTTCTTGCCATCACATAATTAGGATAATATTGACTGTGACAGATGTCTCAGATTTGTTGACAGAATTATATTTTTAGTCCTGGTCTGTACAGATTATCAAGCTCCTGAAATGTTTGAGATATTAAAACTATTATGCCGGTGTGATTGAAAGGTGTAAGAAAATAAACACAAGGCTGCTAAAGTATATCTAATTGACTGAAATAAAAATCTCACTGCTCTGTTTGGCTATTAAACGCTCTATTTCTGAATGAAATGTAACTGTCTAAAACAAAGGAAAAAAAGTATGATATTCTATGATAAATTGTTAAAGTATTACCGAAATGCCTAACACAGTATGCTACATTATAAATAGAGTGTTTCTTGAACGCCATTTCATATTTGTATACATCTAACAGTAAATGATATTAAAAGTTAAACTCTTTTAAGCTGTTGGTTTTACAACATAAAGGGTTCTGCTATTGTTACAAGCCACATATATAGATCTGTTTATATTTGGGATATTCTTTCTTAAGAGTGTACGGTGTTTGTTGAACACAATAAGCAAGTACACAAATATGTGTAGGGAGTGACAGACACATCTGTTCTGCTCAGCGTACAGCACTTTAGAAAATCAAGCCCTTTCTATTGTTTCAGCACAAGCACATGGCACAGCGGTCACCCTAAAACACACCTGTGCAATCAGTTCCATGCAATTGTAATTTAATCACTGCTGTTCTGGCTTTTACAAATGTTCTTGATGCAAAGCTATGTTGCATGAACAATATAATGCATGCACAATGTGAATCTCTGTCCAATATACATGCAATGATCCACAGCATAGTGTGTCCAACTGGTAGAATTTATTGTGAAAGATGCACTTTTGTCTATGATATCTATAATGCGTATTCTTCTGATTTGGTCTATTGTTCTGTAATATATGGTTTGCTGTGTAAATCTTTTTTTTTTTTTTTATAAGAATTGTAGTATGCTTTATACAGTCTGTGTCTGGCTGTCAATGAGCCCCAATTTCCCAACACGCAGGATCAATAAAGTACACATCTATCCATCCATCTAGCTTTTTTCTTAGAAAATTTACAATACCAAGGTTTTATTATAGTAACAGTCCCAATTAGTCTGCCTTCTTAAAACAAAGAGCCATTCATAAAAAAACTACTCTATCATCTATCTATATCACTTTACGTTATATGTAAATACAATTTATCACAGTTATTCTAACAAAGTGTATTTGCAGGCAGCTTTACAAAATAATGACATGCACGTTGTTCATTAACTCTGTACTTATGTAAATATGTAATGTAAATACTTTATGTAAATATACTGCATAAACGTGGTCATATAAGTGTGACCCTGATGTGTCGAAATAAGTCATGGAGGCTGTTTCTAAGAGTCT
Organism: Rutilus rutilus; assembly: GCF_951802725.1. Classification (NCBI taxonomy): domain Eukaryota; kingdom Metazoa; phylum Chordata; class Actinopteri; order Cypriniformes; family Leuciscidae; genus Rutilus; species Rutilus rutilus. Next base: position 7,104,665 of record NC_140219.1, read on the forward strand.
TACCCTTAATGACGAACAGATTTAGAAGTATTCCCAGAAGGATCATGTCGCCTGCTGCTGGACGGTGATGCTGCTGGGGAATCTCGGGGAAGCGCGTCTGGAACCCCCGGATCGGTCCGACTCAGTCCGACCCACTACATCCATACAAAAGGACCACCGTCCGACTGATAGAAATCTCCAAAACGACGTGTCCGAAAATCAATTCCAACTACAAACTTGTGCGATATCACAAGCTTTCTAATGCGTAAGAGGAAGTCCGAAGAGCAGACCAATGATTTCATACAACAAACGAGGCAAAAATTACAAACTGTCAAATGCACTAGCAGTAGATGTCCGTTTTACCCACGATCGGAGTCTTTCTAAAATAATCCCCGATTTAAGCGAGTACCACCATGATAGACGCGTAACCAAAGGCGCGCGTCAGATGAGCCAGTGTGAGCGTTAGTGCGCATCAGTTTATTATATGTGAGCGCGACCCCAGATGCTTGATTCCTGCTGTCCCACAGCACAATGTGCTCAATCCAGTCCTCAAACTCAGCGGCGAATTTTACATGCATCTGCCTCGCAGTGATTGGCTCGGGCATTCTCAGGCGCATCCATGCAAAATCCCTGACCAGCCTTCTGGAGAGCTGGGTCGGTGCTCCTATAGGCTACAGAAATTCAGCCTGCGCTGCCAGCATTTAAGTTTGCAAGTGATTCTTTCAGCAATAGTGAAATGTTGCGGCGATTAAAAAAGTAAAGTAGACTGGTCAGTCAAACTGTGCACTCCTTAAAAATAAAGCTTTTAAAACGATCCTTTTAAGATCCAATTACTGAATGGTTCTTAAATAGTTCATCAAAGGATCAAGAACCATTTTTGGCTGTATGGTTCCTTTGAGATTAAGAAAGTTTATTATATTAGCATATTCGCGAAAATTCTAAAGCTTCTCCTCTGGCTGTGTAAACCACTGTTTTGGGTGTAAGAGGATATTTTATACAAATATTTGCGATAACCTAATGTATTTGGATTAATTTAATTATGTTAAAAAACATGTGTGACTTGAATAAACCCAGTCAGTTGGGATTTTGGGGATTTTAAAGATCACTCACAAAACAATATTTAACGGTGAAGCAATACAGAAATATGGGAACAGGCAAGACTTCATCGGGAGAGTTCACAGGGTGTTCTGTTTCAGTTTGTTTACAAAACTCCATATTGAAAAATCCCTTAAGGACGTTGAACTGTCAAGACCGTGGATACTATGAACACAACACTGAACTTTAGATTTTGAAGTTTAGTTGGCAGGACAACACAGAGATGCCAAGGCTGTACATTTGTTCCAATTTCAGGAATTGCGAATTAAACTTTAATGAGAATTTGATTTGTCCAAGTGGTCTGACTCCAACAACTGGAGCTATAATCAGGAGGCTTATGTAGATACACATTCGGCTGATTACCGCAGTGCAACAGCCTGCATGGTCATCTGTGTGAGTGTGTGTGTGTGTGTGTCTGAGACTTGCTGGGCAGACAATCATGACCATTTAACTAATCAGAGTAAATGCCATACAGAGCCATTGCCCTGATGATGTCACAGTTCTTGAGTCGTCACTTTGAGTGCTTCCATCTGGTTGGACTTTTAGGGGCCGGAGAGCCACACTTCACTTATTCTTTTGTCCTCTGCATTTTCAAGCAATCTGGCCACTCTTTCTGTCCTCTTTTCAAATGTAAGATGCCATTTTATCAACCCTTTTCAAAGATGTGAGTGGTGCTTGACTGATGTGCAAAACTCACCACCACAGTGTTACAGTGTTCGCGAAGCTACTTGATAGCCTATAATGTAGGTTATAGCTACTAGTTTTGAATGAACAATCCCAATTTGGGCTACAGCATAAAATTTTATAAGTAGACCTAAATGTATAATAAATAGCCTACTACAAAAACACTCTTTTTAATTTTATTTTATAACTGAGTTGAAAATATAGGCCTACACTGCAGGGAATCTAATTAGTTATTTCATTTAGGCCTACATGAACCGTCCGTTGATTAGAATGATTCAGACTTTCCATAAACAAATGAGAGAGGACCAATTAGGACGAACCGATTCATTAGAATAAATCAAACTTTCCAACGTAACATATGAGATAGGACAAACCGATTCATTAGAATGAATCATATGAAAGAGGAGCATTTAGAACGAACCGATTCATTAGAATGAATCGGACTTTCCAATGCTACATTTAAGAGAGCGGATCACTTAGGATGAATCGATTCACATGAAATAATCTGACCTTCCAACGCTAAGAGGACCACTTAGGTGAGCGTGTGTGTTTATTTCTCTAATCAGACAACAGCAATAAAGCGTTTGGTCTCGCTAAATCGCAAAACTTTCGATGAAGTTCGCTACTCTGTAACAGCTACATTATTGTAGTTGCCAGGCCATTGCTATGTGGTTACATTGTAAACATTTTTATTTGACCTCCCACAGTTCCACACTGGTTTTCTTTCCTCGATCAACACAACGATTTTCCATTCGCCTTTCCTCTCTTGTTCTCTGTTTCTCCTCTCCACTCATCCCTCGCTCAGCTCATCATTGCTTTACGATGGCTGTGACCTTTTCAGTGGCACTCCACTATCAGACTCTTATCTCACTGCCAGTGTAGCCGAGCGGTCATTTATGAGGTCACTTCACAGAAGTGGACATTAGCGATAATGTACTTCCAGTGACTCAGGTGTCACACTAAAGCGAAGTCCAGCGCGCGCACGCACGCACACACACTTATGCTCGGCATATAATCATCCAGCTCTGTGTGCGATACATGACAGAGATGTGGACGCTGTAACAAATTAAAATGTCCGTTGGTGGAAGAAATATTTTGCTTGATGAGAGAAGAGAAAAAAGAGACAATATATTTTCTTCAGAGTATTACACACACGTCACACACACACTTTCTCGATCCCACTTGGTTTGTACGCTTGTTAGTTCCACTTGAAATGGCAAATGACAAACAATCAGAGGCAGTGAAGCAGTGGCTTACCAGCTCACAGAACCAGCCAAAAACAAAACAAACAAGGCAATTACTGCAATTCACACTACACCAGTTCTCCATGTTAAACACACACACGCACACACAGATAAACACAAAGGCCTTTGCAATTATAAACATTATTCTCATCTCTCGCAATCTATTTTTGACATGCAAACTAGCACTACACATATACATAAGCGCGCACGCGTAGCCTAGCTCGAGCAGCGGGGATATACACCGCACATTAAAACGACTAAATCCACTGAATAAAATATTTTCACATCTCCAAGGTTATGAAGAGAAGGTGGAGAAAATCTCCTAACTGATTTTTTATACATCACTGGCTTTGCAGGGCTTTGATAACCTGAGGCCAAAAGAGGAAGTTGGCAGATGTGTTTAGTTTACGGCCCGACTGAATGTCTCCCTCTCAGAGATAGAACAGCTTGATGCCTCTGTGCTTCACAAACACACACACACACACACACACACACACACACACACACACAATCATAGTCATGCTTCTTAAGTAGTTTTAGCACTATTGCTTTAGTTCATGTAATTAATTCATAGCCTATTATTAATTGCTAAACGACTATGCCTATACTCACAGAATTTGTCAGCAGGAAGAATTCAGAATGTTATATATCTCTTGCACACTGGTTTGATAGACTTTTTTATGTGGTAAATTATAGGCCTAAAATAGATCAAATGAAAGCATGCATGAACATGTTAATAAACATTTGGCAAGAGACAACTACAAATTCAAAGTTTTATTTGTCATAGACTGTATGAGTCATTCTGTGAACACAATGCAACATTTGATGAAGTGTGCTAAATCTATCTATCTACCCATCCACCCATCCACCCATCCACCCACCCACCCATCCATCCATCCACCCATCCATCCATCCATCCACCCATCCACCCATCCATCCACCCATCCATCCATCCACCCACCCACCCATCCATCCATCCACCCACCCATCCATCCACCCACCCATCCATCCATCCATCCACCCACCCATCCATCCATCCACCCTATCTATCTGTGTGATGATTTTCACAATATTTTTATTCTATTTAAATATATAAAAAGGAAAAAAGAACCCACACAATTAACAAAAGAACAGCATGACCAAATATGTATTAATCTATATCTGCACATTTTTATTCTCCCCCAATCACAAAACTTATTTACTTATTGTGAGCTATCATTATAAATGACACAATGAATAGAAAGTGACATAACTGGAGTCTTCATGTTCAGAAGTTGTCAGGTTCTTCCCTAATTTATTTTTTATTTTTTTCATGCCTGGCAGGTGAAGCGTAACATATCCACCCCGTCACATAAAATAGACAGAAAAACAGTTTGTTAATTAATTTTTTTGACTATTTATAGATAATTATTGAATCTTAATGCTAATGAGAAAACCCCATAACCCCGAAATTTTAGTTAAATTTTTGTTAAATATTTAATCCCATCACTTATTCAGAATAACCCATATTAATTTGTATTAATTCAGCTTGAGATTACATAATGCAATATCTTAGCGCTTAAACACATTAATTGTCTGATAGAAGGTTTAAAAAAGAAATTTACTTAAAAAATCAGGCTGCTGTGTCATAGAATGACTCTTACAGTATGCATCTGGCACAGAACATTTAATTAGTATTTTCTGTTTGTGATCTAGGGGGGCAAATAGGCAAAAACAAGCAGATCAAAAATGAATGTTTGCCGAGTTGTGTAAATGTTTGTTAGTTATGCATGCATATTGATTTGATGTTATTGATATTTGCGGTTGCGGGCCACTGATGAAGGATCTTGCCCTGACCCCTGACCCCTGCTGGCGTTTTAAACTCAAATCCTTAGAGATTTTTCTTGCCGTACAGTATAATCATGCTGAGATGCGTAGATGTCCTGCGCACGGGCCAGAGCCTGTTTAATCATCTGCCAGGGAAAAATTGCAAGTCTGATAACTTAAACTAATAGCACACCTCTCCTCAACAAACATTTATGCATATTTATACACTACATTCAGCACTGGAAAGGTCTTAGAAGTTTACAGCATTTCCACCAACATAAAAGCTTGAGGATTTGAAACGTTGAAAGCTTGAGGCTTTGAACATTTGAGAGTGAAGAATTTAAGACATAAATATTAGTATTGTAACCTGTAGTGAAATGAATTGCAGTAATACATTTGTCTTCGTTTTTGTAATGAAAGTTAATAATAATAATATTCAATTTGATTGTGTTTCTAAAACACCAGTTTGAATGTGGACACTATCAAAAGTAAAAAGAGGTTTGAGTCCAGTTTAAAATCAGTGCGAATGTGCCGTTAAATTATTGAAATATTAACTTAAAATCTCAGAGGGTACTTCAAGTAAACATTTTACGTCTAAGGGCTTCGACTGACACAACATTTTTTTGGAAAGCCCTGTATTAGCTAGTAAATGTATAAATTAACATAACAAATGCTTTAGAAGTGTTCTTCATTGTTAGTTCTTGTTAATTCATGCAGTTACCTAATGTTTTAAACGGGACCTTATTGTAAAGTGTTATTAAGTTCACTATAAGGACCTTGTCCTTGCTGATGTTCACCTCAACTTCCTGTAGAAAGGCTTTGTCTTCGTTGTCAGCATCAGACCCATCACAACAGAGCGAGAGAGAAAGAGAGATGGCAGAGAAAAGGAGGAGGGCGGGGTGGAGGAAGAACAAACATGTCCCTTTGAGATAGACTCTAGTACTAATATTGACCAGCACGCTTCAGAAAACACAGACGCACGACTCCGCTACAGTAATGAAAGT